>NC_060119.1:1243131979-1243438579 GCF_021461395.2 Schistocerca americana | reverse complement strand
CATTCATCATGTTTACAATGAAGCGGATCTTACTAGTATACGACTGCAATTCTTCCTTAGCACAAGTTACGATTAAGAGATTTTGACATCCTCTATGCCTCCAAAAATAAGTACTTTTTTATACCAATGGCCTTCGCAATAAATACTGAAGTATTATTGGGTAGTTCACATTAGCGACATTGGTTTAAATTCGAACAAATAACTGCCTAACCTGTGACATCCTGGTACATGTTTCTCTGTAAATTTTTGGAAGCTTTTTGGAGGTACGTATTTGATCGGGTGTTTTCAGATTCCAATACCTTCAATATATTTAAATTTCATATTATAATAAAGATACTCCGTGTTATTTAACTGCTATCTGTTCAATAATTCGAAGACAATTGCGATAGCATGTTTTTGGATCCGGTGTCTGATGGGTGTTATGGCCTAGTCTGCCATTATAAGCTGTAATCTAGATGCCCACATCTACATCTACATCCATACTCCGCAAGCCACCTGACGGTGTGTGGCGGAAGGTACCTTGTATTGTTCGTGGAAAGAAATATTGTCGGTATGCCTCTGTGTGGGCTGTAGTCTCTCTGATTTTATCCTCGTGGTCTCTTCGCGAGATATACTTAGGAGGGAGAAATATAATGCTTGACTCCTCGGTGAAGGTATATTCTCGAAACTTCAACCAAAGCCCGTACCGAGCTACTGAGCGTCTCTCCTGCAGAGTCTTCCACTGGAGTTTATCTATCATATCCTTAACGCTTTCGCGATTACTAAATGATCCTGTAACGAAGCGCGCTGCTCTCCTTTGAATCTTCTCTATCTCTTCTATCAACCCTATCTGGTACGGATCCCACACCGGTGAGCAGTATTCAAGCAGTGGGCGAACAATTGTAGCGTAACCTACTTCCTTTGTTTTCGGACTACATTTCCTTAGGATTCTTCCAATGAATGTCAGTCTGGCATCTGCTTTACCGACGAAACATTTCATATGGTAATTCCATTTTAAATCAGTCCTAATGGCTACTCCCAGATAATTTATCGAATTAACTGCTTCCAGTTGCTGACCTGCTATATTGTAGCTAAATGATAAAGGATCTTTCTTTCTATGTATTCGCAGCACATTACACTTGTCAACATTGAGATTCAGTTGCCATTCCCTGCACCATGCGTCAATTAGTTGCAGATCCTCTTGCATTTCAGTGCAATTTTCCATTGTTACAACCTCTCGATATACTATAGCATCATTCGCAAATAGCCTCAGTGAACTGCTAGAAATTATGCCGATGCGCGATTTTTCTGATAGTGTGCAAAAAATGTATTTTCTGCAGTATTTCGGACATATGTTCCGGTTCTTCATTACAACGAACTTCTCGCGTAAAGGATTCTTTCGGTTCTTTAAAGGGGCATACTAGAATTGCGCTCATAAATATGTTGGCTTCATGTAGGTGCTGCTAAGGTATAGCAAGAGCGTCAGTTTTGCGAGTGTATTGTTTTACTAGGGAAAAATATTGTTGGTAATCAGACAAACCGCTACAGTTCATGAACTCCGTTGTCCGAGAAACTAGCGGTATCGCAATCACGCAGTTTTGTCTGCAATTCCCGTTCGACCGCGTCTAATCCACCAGTGGACAGAAGCAATTCGCTCCCACTGTGTCCCCTACCTCTGTTCACTTGTCTGTTCTGCGTCCCAGTGATTACCCGTACCCACTCCACTTGTCCCACCCCGACCGAGGGTCAGTGGAGGGAACCGCGAGTGACCCCTCATTGATACTTGTTCATCAGTACTCCGGAAGCCAATCAGTACCTTCAGAGAAACATGGTTGCCGACCAATCTGAACCTCGCCAGGACTGTAGAGTAGAACATTTTCTATAGCAAGGACGCATTGCAGAAGTATTTATTTTTATTTATTTATTTGTTGTTCTGTGGGACCAAATTAAGGAGAAGTCTCCATGGTCATGGAACGAGTCAATACATGAAATTATAACACGATTGTAGAAACAGATAAAGTGAAATATAAGAAACATATTCAGGCGACAATTCGTAAGTTTAAATAAAGAAAATCAACAATGTAACACTGGAATTTGCTAAATTTTTCAGCTCTTCCAGGAGCTCCTCGACAGAATAAAAGGAGTGAGCCATGAGGAAACTCTTCAGTTTAGACTTAAGAGTGTTTGGGCTACTGCTAAGATTTTTGAGTTCTTGTGGTAGCTTATTGAAAATGGATGCAGCAGAATAGCGCACTTCTTTCTGCACAAGAGTCAAGGAAGTGCATTCCACATGCAAATTTGATTTCTGCCTAGTGTTAACTGAGGAAAAGCTGCTGACTCTTGGGAATAAGGTAATATTGCTAACAACAAACGACATTAAAGAAAATATATACTGTGAGGGCAATGTCAGAATTCCCAGACTACTGAATAGGGGCCGACAAGAGGTTCTCGAACTTACACCACATATAGCTCGAACAGGCCGTTTTTGAGCCAAAAATACCATTTTCGAATCAGAAGAATTAACCCAAAAAATAATACCATATGACATAAGCGAATGAAAATATGCGAAGTAGACTACTTCTCGTGTTGAACTGTCACTTATTTCAGATACTGTTCTAATGGTAAATAAAGCAGCATTTAGTTCTGAACAAGATCCTGAACATGGGCTTTCCATAACAGCTCACTACCTATCCGAAGTAGGAAAGTATTACTTGAATCTGCCCTTTCGACATGCAATAACCATCCTGAAAATTCCAAAGAAAACAAGTTCAGAACTACCCATCAATGTAGTGGAAGCTGTTGTGTGGACCACCGGCTGTGTGTTGCAAAGCATCATCATAATATGGAATGAATGAGAAATATTAGTTATCTAGATGTACATGAAGAATACCTTGGTTATGTTTTTACATCTCTCTAAGTATTTTGATCTAGTGAACCCTTCGCTGCTGCTATGGAAATGGAGGGCATCTAATAGCAGACACAATGGTAAGTAATTCACAGATATGTATCATCGAAAATAGTGTGAGGAAAATCAACATTCAGTCTATGACTAACGTCATGACAACGGTCAATAGTGGGACCATTTCCTTCATGTGTGTAAGTAATATCATAAAACCTAATTCCCATTCGTTTTCCAATTCAGATGACATTTATCTGCTGTTTTATTGTGATGATGACAATGAGATAACACACTTTCAATGCATATGACTTTGGAAGCGCCTAAACATCTGGTAACCGTGACTCAAAAGCAATACCACGAAATCACAGTTAAATATTGTTAAAACAGTTAACCCATGCCACTAATGCATAAAATATATTGGTGGAGCTTCCTGTATGGGCATTCAAGTCTTATACTTGCACTTAAGGGGAATAAAACTTTAACCCCAAAAAGCAACATTATTTTATTTGACTCGAGGTCAGTGCTGCTCTTAGTAAAAATCAATAAAACCTACACAAATTTATTGCTTCATTATTCTTGAAGGATCAAGTTTTCCAACATCGATTTTGATAATGACCGGTTTCGACAGATCTACGCTGTCGTCATTGGATCATGCAACATAAGTAGATGCATTGCTTGTTAGAAGACTGGATGATGGCAACGTAGATATCTCGAAACCAGTCAAAGTAAAAAAAGAATTGCTAGACATCTTGGCAAACTTGATTCTTCAAGAATCGTATAATACTCAGATCGCCCATAACGACTGACGCAATGTCAAACACATATAGAAATTATTGCTGCCTGGCGTAACACAGGTACATAGGAATTATCACGCGCTTCATAGGCACTAGAAGATTATATAATAACGTGCCTTAATGCACCCACTTCAAAATAAGCTGCTGGTCTCTGTCACCAAGTCTCGACGTACACATCGCCCAGTCAAATAATGTACTCTTAAAATTTTTCCGGGGCAATAAAGTGTCTGTAAATGGTAACCACAACATTAAAAATGCACTCATGAAACATGGAAACAGATAAAAAAAATCAATAAAAGGAATCTGTGAAAACAGACAATAAGAAAAGCATTCGTAACTATGAATAGAAGCTTATAAATCCATATGGTTGGTCCTAAACTCAGGGACGATAAACGATGAAAGAACGTTGGATTACAATGGCATGTGCACTTAATTCCCATAAAACTAATAATAATTCAATAAATAATGTCATTCTTTAACATTTTGGCAGGTGTTTGATTACCATTACAACTGAAAACACACTCATAACCAGACTGGAATGGAACGACACTGAAAGAGCAAATAATGTTTGACAAGTTAAATAAGAAGTTACTGAGGTCGATCTTACAACGACCATGAAATAAACACAAAAGTCATTCCACCGTGGTAGACCGGAAATTTCAAAGTATTATGATTTGAAATATTTCTCACCAAATCAAGATTTCTTCAGTGTTCCACTTACGGTGTAGTAAATGAAGAAAACAATTGCTAGTGTTGAACTTGGAACTGTTATCGGTCTGGAACTAGCCCGACCTTCACACTACAGTATGTTCAGGCTAAGGTTTTACCAGATGCAATGTACTGACAAGGGAATCTACCCATCGCACCCCCCTCAGATTGAGTTATAAGTTGTCATAGTGGATAGGCCTTGAAAAACGGAACACAGAAGGAAGAATGTCTGGCTGGGGGAACCATTGCCTGCCCAGTTTGTGACCCATAGTGAAATCCTTTGATAACAGGCATTGACTTTTTGCATCCTGGTTCCTTTAGTGCCTTCTTGATATTTGTGTGTTTGCTCTGGTCCGGTAGTGCTGGCCAGAAGTACTCGTTGGTGTTGTTCACGTAATGCACGTTTCCCAAAGTTGTCGCGAACGTTCATCAAGTTTGTTGTGTACTCGCCACGTTCCTGAACGACTTGAAGTGTCTTTAAGGTGATTTTCTTGTTTTCAATCTCTTATGTCAGGCTTGACAGTTCTCTTATAGGTGCTTGTATTTTTGCCACCTGATATGTATTGTTTTGCATTTTGTAATGTAATCTGATGTAGTCTGTCTCTGATCGCATTGGCTTTTCATTTAAATGCTACTTAGCCCCTAATGCTTGTCCAGTTGATTTTATATTTTCACCTACTGAAGCCTGTGTTTTGGCTTACATCTAAGTTACGTAATGTTTAATCCTGTTTATATGTATTTGTTACAGATTAGGACATTATTTAATGCCTTGTTTGCCAGCGACTTAACTGTGATATTCATCAAACAGTTTTGCAATTTTTTGGTAGTGTGACTGGCCAGATGGTTACATCCACTCCACAGCCCTGTTACTGTTATTTGCTACTATGTTAAACTACTCACCTGATTTTGTCTGTTGCGCCTGCGTTTACCTTCCTGCCAACCGAGCCTTGCCCAACCCGTTTGTGCATTTGTTTGGATACTGTCGTTGTTCGCTTCCTTCTCGTCCCGTTGGTGGTGGGTTTAGCTCACTTGAAATTTTTCATTTGTCTACATTCTACATGATTATATAAATTTTTTTACCTTAAATAAATAAACGCCACTTGGAGGTGTCTTCAAACATATGTTCGGCTTATTGATTGCTTGAGCACTGTGACATAAATCTCACTTAAGCTCTTAATGGATTCGTTGCCTTTTAAGGGAACTTCAGGCAGACCATAAAGTGCCTTCACCAATCCCCAATTGTAGACTTGCTCAGGCGGCCATTGGCCGTTAATTAAGTACATGATTTTCTTTTAAGATACTGTTAAAGTTACTTGTAAAAAAAAATTTTAAGATTTGGTTGTGGCTATAAATTTTAGTTTTAGTATTTACGTTCTTAATCGTTCTTAACTGTTTTCGGTATTCTCACCGCATCCACATAGTTCGTTGTGATAAGCTGTTGGTGCAACAGCTAAGAATAATTTTGGTTTTGCTTTGCACTTCTACCTTGTTATTTCTACTGTACTGCATTGTACTTCAGCTACTTGTAACTTTTGAAGTTTTTAGCTTACCGATGAAACATACCTTCAATTGCGCTTGAAGTCAGTTCAACAGTTCCTAAGTTTTTCAGTCCATTTAACAGCTGTTGTCGAGTAACTGTGATTTAATTGGCCGTGGTTTATAAATTATTTGTACTGTAACTGTAGAAAACAGTTGTCATTTGCCCATAATCAGGTTTTGGCCTTAGATGTTCCTCCCTCAAGTTCTCGCGTACACAGTCCTACATTTGCTTCTTCTCACTATTCTCTTCCTCTGTTACCTTCCACTACCATTTGTATTATTCCTTTACCTCCACAGGTGTCACCCCTTCTCATGACGTTTCCACACAACTGTAGTCCTCTGTCTTGAACCTTCTTTGATACCTCTGTCACTTTATGCTGACTTTTATTCTCTCATTTTTTTATCCTATCGCCTCTGGTGACCCCACAAATTCTTTGATCCCACATATTCTACTTACCATTCTCACTGTAGGCTCATCCACTGTTTTATAATGTTTCTTAGTTGGTGCCCATGTCTCTGCTCTACATTGTATTGCAGACCTCATTACTAATATACACCATTCTTTTACCCTTCAGATCTATTATTCTTTTGCACAAAACACCTGACGGTTCGTCTAAGCTATCTGCACTCTACGTGCTATGACCATATCTGAAATTAAAACTTGACGCTGTTGATGCTAAGTAGGTAAAGCTGTCGAAACTGGTTCAAATGGCTCTGGGTACTATGGGACTTAACGTCTGAGGCCATCAGTCCCCTAGAACCTAGAACTACTTAAACCTAACTAACCTAAGGACATCACACACATCCATGCCCGAGGCAGGATTCGAACCTGCGACCGTAGCGGTCGCGCGGTTCCAGACTGGATGACCTAGAACCGTTCGTACATAGCGGCCGGCAAATCTGTTGACTTTCATCAAGTTTTCTCCAAGTAGTTGCAATGTTTTTTCCCCTTGTCCTCCTGCGCACATGTACTCCGTTTTCTTCCTACTGATTTTCATCCTTCTGTCTTATAAAGATTTAATACCTCTTTCCAATCTCACATCCAACTCAACCTTGTTGGTGCTACGTAGCAAATATCGTCTACGAAAATCACGCATCAAAGAGCTTGCTAGCACTTCCCATAATTTAAATCGATGCTTTTGTGTGGTACCGTTCGAAAAATATTATCAGAACGGAAAAACTGTTTTATGTATGAATATTTTACTATATTATCACTTTCCAGTAAGTGACCAGTGCGTAATATGAAGTAATGAGACTTCTACGTTGTATTATCCTTTAAATCAGTAAGCAGAAAAGGTAAAGGTGTCCTAGAACAAGGATTTTTAACGCAGCATTGCTTTGTTCCGAGGTCGTAAGGGCTTGCCATCTTCTGTGAGTATTCTCAGATTAACGTGGGCTTAGAACCACGGTTTAATTTGGCATTTTTCACATCAATAAATCAATGCCAGAAGTAAAAGAAGCTATTTCATCCCAAGAACGACTGTGGGTCAAACCCTAAAAGATTTACAGATGACGTTTCCCACTTAACCACTAAATCACTTGTCATTAATTGCGATATTACTTGTTTCGACTAGATATATTTATCAGCAGTTTCAGTTCCATTTGTCATGTCAGTAGGTATTTTTCTTATTCTTTAAGCGTCAGAGATGATCGCAAAATGGATTTAAGAGCGCACTGTGTTCGGCGTTATCTGTGATGTGTGTCCGTTCTTTATTCTGTGACTTTCGAAAAAGAAAGAAACGAGTATTTTGTGAGAATCCGTGGAGAGCGGGAGTGCATGATGCAGAAAAACTCTCGGCTAAGAAGGGACGAACACGACTGACTTATCAAGAACATTGTTAAACAGCGTTTGATATAATCATTTTATTTAATCTACATTGAGTCAGTAAGCGCAAGCTGAAACATGTTGTTGTATTTCTACGTCTACATCTACATGGATACTCTGCAAATCACATTTAAGTGCCTGGCAGAGAGTTCATCGAACAACCTTCACAATTCTCTATTATTTCAATCTCGTATAACGCGCGGAAAGAATGAACACCTATATCTAACCGTACGAGCTCTTATTTCCCTTATTTTATTGTGCTGATCATTCCTGTCTATGTAGGTCGGTGTCAACAAAATATTTTCACATTACAAAAAACGTCTTTCTTTTAATGATGTCGAGCCTAAACCCTGTATAATTTCTGTGACACACTCTCCCATAAGTCGTGATAATACAAAACGTGCTGCCTTTCTTTGAACTTTAGCGATGTACTCCATCAGTCCTATCTGGTAAGGATCCCACACCGCGCAACAGTATTCTAAAAGAGGACAGACAAGCGTAGTGTAGGCAGTCTCCTTAGTAGGTCTGTTACATTTTCTAAGTGTCCTGCCAATAAAACGCAGCCTCTGGTTAGCCTTCCCCCACAGCATTTTCTATGTGTTCTTTCCAATTTAAGTTGTTCGTAATTGTAATACGTAGGTACTTTGTTGAATTTTCGGCTTTAAGATTAGACTGATCTATCGTGTAACCGAAGTTTAACGATTCCATTTAGCACTCATGTGGACGACCTCACACTTTACGCTATTTAGGGTCAGTTAAAGCTATGGTAGAAATTTATTGAAAAATAAATTTCCCAAATTACGCCATTCTATGCTAAATTAAACTGAGCTTACGATTCGGAAGATTTCTTGGTTCTTGGTGAATCAAATCAGAACCTGCACTTCCGATCCTTGCGTCGGGTAAATTTCATTACGAAGCCACAGTTGCTAGTCATTAGCAGTCAAAATTATCGTGCACTCGACTACGCACCTTATTCTTCACAGCAGTGCTGACGTAGGCTCTGTGTATTCAGTGTGTAAGATTAACATCTATAGTGTTTAAGGTGAGTTTCAAGATGGATTAGGATGCGGCGTGTATTTCTAATTATTATTTTGTTTAAAGTCTACTCTCTTAACGTTGTATATAGTAATAATTTACAGTTAGGAAGACAGAGGCATTACAATAACTCTCGCGACAGGAATGTATAGCTTACATAGTCCATTCATCTTCTTGGTCTTCATCCTTCTGTGTCACCTTCCACTACAATTCGTTCCATTCTCTTACCAACACAGGCGTCGTCCCTTTCCATACCATAGCACTCTCTTCCCATGAACCTTCTTTAATATATCACCTTAATGCGACATCTTACTTGCTCGTTTACTTACCGCATCATTGCGTGATTGATGCTTGTTTCATATGCATGTTAGTAAAACCCTAGAATCATCCTTTGACGTTTGCGGCAGTAAAATCAGAAACGGCAATTATTGACGGCCTGCTGAAATGGAATGAATAACAGAAACGATCGCGCCTCTCTTGGTATGGAAGACTCCGATATATTTCGTCGGCTGCAGAAAGGATTCTCTCACAGTTAGTGGCTGTCTGGTAGTTCTGGAGGTGTCGGGAGTTCTGTGCCCGCAATCTAATACAGCTGCCGGGGAGTCAACTGAATCTCTCCGAGGGCGTCTCAGGAAATCAGATCCCCCCTCCCCCCCTCCCCCCCCTCCCTCCCCCTCCACCCCTATGCCTCCTTCTGCGCTGTTGCTCTTCCAGCCCACTCTCCCCATCTCCCCAGGGAGGACCGTTCTGAGTATTTGCCAGCGAGCTGGCTGCTATTGCGGTTTCTTCCCCTCCAATCGCGAGCACACACAGACGGCCTGGAATCGTTTGTCTTTGGAAAAGACATTTCCCGGCTATTAACCCAGATGACTCGCCTTACTGACAATTACTCCAGCCAGTACACAGTAAGTCTTCGCGGTGATTCGTACTATACCGCTTCTACATAAGACGACAGATTGAATCGTCCAGCAAAATACATTGTGCGATAACTTATCAGAGCTAGCAACCTTCGTTTCCTACGACACTGTTTTCTCGTCAGAGCTTCAGTTCGTAATTTATGAAACAAATTTTGATATTTTATGTGAAAAACTTAGCATTCTTCTACTGAAAAATTTCAGTATCAACGAAGCAGAGTATAGCATTTTATGTAAAATTATACTAATTGCAAAATGAAGAACTACCATCTTGGCAACTTGGCAAGTGGCATTCTTTAGAATATGTGGCAGTGATATGAAACCTAACCTAGGTGCAATACTGGCCGAAATCTTGATTCATTATTTTTTTCAATGTGATGTAGCGTACCATCTCGAAGAAATGCTCGCAGCGCACCATCTCGAAAAAATGCTAACTTGCTGCAACATAGTAGAAGTATACTTTTTGCCAATGTAAGAGTTACTGGTAGCAGCATATTCATCCGATGCCAGATTATTCGTAGGTAATCGGAGAAGCACAAAATTTCCAACGAAGGGCTATTTTGTCGAGGCATTGGCGTTCATACAGCCCAGGCCCATGAACTAGTACCGCTCATGCTTGCTTTGTGACCGTGACTTTGTCCACATGGACCCAAAAGAAAAAAAAAATCTAGATACTGTTTACATACCAAATCTGTGGGTTAAGATAATCCAGGAAAATGCTAGTAATAATAGCGTTGCTGACGCTGAATAATCGATCATCAAATGTCACAAAATATTATTCACCATTCTGAAGGAACCTTCTGACAAATCAAGGAAAGTTGAAAGTGACAGAGTACGCTTAGAAATGTGTGACTGTAAATAATACTGCAAGTGGTTTAGTCGCCGATACATTTAATTTCAGAAATTAATTCATTATTAATCATCAGGTACTTAAATCTGCCTATGAAAAAGACAAAAACTTCTAAGGCAAAGAACGTTGTGAAGCACGAGGCATCCATTGTTCCCCATCATCGTCGATGTTTTGAAGAACTGACGCAACACAAAAGGAGAAACATGCTGATAAGGGAAATGAGATCTGGGATTCAGATTGAATGTGAGAACGTATCTTGCTAAATTAATTTGGACTCTTCTATCGCAAAGATGCAAAACGCGGTATACAACGACACCACCATAGCAAATGCACGATTTTTAAAAGTTTTGTAAGGTGGCGTGGTCTTCTGACTTTCATTTCCTACATATTCCTTTCTCACAATCGTATTCTGCACATCAAGACGCTTCATTCGAACCCAAACTCGATAAGGTGGAGTAAATTTTGTACGAATTCATGTAAGCGATATGCAAATCTAATAAGTAAATTCCAAGTGCGCACTGGGGTGGAAAAAGTCGAGGCTGGCGTACACAACATGACGGCCACAGGAATTTTCGTTCTAGGGAGGCGGCCGGCTCGCTGGGAAGCCCGTCCCTTCAGATGGGTGGCTCAACAGCACACCTAGTTCAGCCGAAGTGACTGCCCAGATAGAGGACAGCTTTTGCCAGAGTGAAGGGATAACGACCCCCGTGTTCGACTTAAAAGCAAATTCAGCTACAATGTGTGGGAGCGCCCAGAAGACCCTTTTTTTCATGGACCGAATGCGTAGTTACGGAGTTCTCACAGGAGGACAGTATATGCCTAACTGAGTTGCTACATATTTCCGCATTGGTCGACTTAAACGAAACGTCTTTCTCCCATCTAAAAGAGCAACGCTGATTGGCGGAATATTTCTGACGCAAAGAGCCAGAGGAGTGAGGAAAGACTTTAAATGATATACCCTTGCAACTTTTCCAGAAAAAGGGGCCGTCCCGTTGTCGCTCTTGGAGCGGGAACACATAACGAGAGCGAATGCGTTCGTACGTGTACTCAAAGAGCGAGGAACAAAGTCTGTCCTCAGTACTTCACTGGGAGAGCACCTCTGTCGTTAGCGAATCAGAGTGATACGCTATATTGAGTCGCTCGTGATTAAGCATTGTTCACTGTGTTGGCCACCACACTTATTGTGGGGTGTGAACATGGACAGAGTACTAGTTAAACGCCTGTGAGCTAATATTGAGTGGTATCATGGTGGACTGGTTATCTAACCGGTGTACCTCGCCAATAGTTAGACTAGGGGCAGATAGGAGGCCTTGACTTCATCAAGGTGTAGGGAGAGTTTGATTGGCGAAGGTCAATCAAGATGGAAAGAGATAGTTGTGTTATTTGTCAGCAGTGAGTGATGCAGGCAGCAGTCGTCGCATCTCACGGTATTGTGCGCTACAGCGTATGCGAGCCCCATCTTTCCTCCCTAACACTACACTCCATTACATTTCTCACATGACAGCCTTGACCATACCTAGAAAAGTTATTCAAGTTGTGTAGGTGCAGCTCTCAGCCATTATGCCGAGTAAATAGCATTCTTAAAGAAAAGGGAGAAAAGAACGTTTCCATACTTTGTAAAATAATAACATTCCCATTGATAAGGGGCAATCTACTGTTCCAAAAAGAACCCAGAAATTTATTATTTTTTAATAAGAATAAGCTCCACTTGATTTCTCAGAATTTTTTGCAATAAAAAATTCTGTTCGTTCGTTTAATGTTTTCCTTACACTAAGAAGCAATATTCCAATACCCAAGTATTCGACTAGTTACGTAAGAATATAGAATATTTTTGTGTCTTTTCCTTACAGCGGACGACTCCAGAAGATATTTGTTGCTGAATATTTTTCAAGCAGTTCTTGTTGGTACATTAGGAGCGTCTGTCTGGCTTCTGTAGTAGTGTGAGGTGGAAACTGATTCTTGCATGAGCCAAATGGTACTTGTTGGATCAATCTATTGCGCAACTTGACAAAAGCCCACACACTCACAGTTTGTCACACTTAAACTATTCATTGGATCTGACAGACATGAAAGAATGTTACATATATATATATATATATATATATATATATATATATATATATATATATATATATATATATATATTAGTTACCTTCACACTCGGAGATATATAAAAATAATTGATTTTTTCGAAGTAGTTGTTGGTGGGCCAGTGTTCTTCTGGAAGTCATAGCATAAATTGTCATGAAACGCCTCCAAGGACGGTTCGAAACATTTAGTATTTGTCCCACAGTTAGTTATGTCAGATTTCTTGTAGGTCGTACGTTATCCTTTGTAGCTTTGCAGTTTACAATTACTTCCGCGTATTGGATACGTTGCATCTCCAGAACGTAGGGGAAAATACTTTTATACACAGTAGCGTGTCAAATTATATCCATCACAATGTTCCTGCTCAATAAATACTTTGAACAATAAGTGGTCTCATTTTATTATCGATAAAAGAGAGGGCGTAACGGAGATACTAAACAAACGTTACAAGAGAGGCATTGTGCATCATGGAGGGATTTACTATTGAAATTTCGACACAGCACTTTTCAGACATAGTACTTCCTCCCCACACACATCACGCGTATTGACCACGAGGAGGAAAATTCGAGAAATTAGAGCCGATACAGAGGCTTACCGACAATCATTCTTCCCACGCGCTATACGCAGGTGGAACAAGGTTGGAGGGATCAGATAGTGGTACCGAAAGTACCCTCCGCCACACACCATTAGGTGCCTTGAGATGTACGATGTAGACGTAGATGTAGATAATGCATTGGTGGCAGGGACGGGAGTCAGTGTTCATTTACCGGTCGCAAGACTCCTACACGAGCTTATAAGACAAACTATTTATGTCCACGTATCCATATATTTTTATAATCGTTCTCCCACAACAAAGCAAGGAGGAAAACAGTGAAGTGTTATATTCAAAGAGAAAGCGTGATACACTTCAAAACTAGTTCGGTTCCAAGAGAACTAACAAATGAACCCCCGTAGCTGTCATGAACGCCTTAAGAAATTTCGCTTACAAACTTCTATAACTTCTACAGGGGACTCGGTAGACAAATTTTGGAACCGGAACCCATTACTGTGGCCATACAGTTTTGTTCTACTGCCTTTCCAAATGAGCCGTTTGTCTCA
Organism: Schistocerca americana; assembly: GCF_021461395.2. Classification (NCBI taxonomy): domain Eukaryota; kingdom Metazoa; phylum Arthropoda; class Insecta; order Orthoptera; family Acrididae; genus Schistocerca; species Schistocerca americana. Next base: position 1,243,424,850 of record NC_060119.1, on the reverse strand, counting down.
TCCGCTTCTGAGGAGTCTACACTGAGTGACAAACGTCATGCGAAGCGATATGCACATACAGAAGTGACGACCGTATCGTGGACACGTTGTGTAAAAGTGGGTTGGCGGAGCTGTCATTTATACTCAGATGATTCATACGAGGAGGCTTCCGACGTGATTATGGCCGCACGACGAGAATGGTAGTTGAAAGTAGACGTATGGGACATTCCATTTCGGAATTCGTTGTAAAATTCAGTATTCCGCGGTCCACAGTGTCAAGAGAGTATCTAGAATACCGAATTTCATGCATTACCTGTCATTACAGACAACGCTTTGAGGAGAGTCTTCACTACTCCCGTTATATACACTCCTGGAAATGGAAAAAAGAACACATTGACACCGGTGTGTCAGACCCACCATACTTGCTCCCGACACTGCGAGAGGGCTGTACAAGCAATGATCACACGCACGGCACAGCGGACACACCAGGAACCGCGGTGTTGGCCGTCGAATGGCGCTAGCTGCGCAGCATTTGTGCACCGCCGCCGTCAGTGTCAGCCAGTTTCCCGTGGCATACGGAGCTCCATCGCAGTCTTTAACACTGGTAGCATGCCGCGACAGCGTGGACGTGAACCGTATGTGCAGTTGACGGACTTTGAGCGAGGGCGTATAGTGGGCATGCGGGAGGCCGGGTGGACGTGCCGCCGAATTGCTCAACACGTGGGGCGTGAGGTCTCCACAGTACATCGATGTTGTCGCCAGTGGTCGGCGGAAGGTGCACGTGCCCGTCGACCTGGGACCGGACCGCAGCGACGCACGGATGCACGCCAAGACCGTAGGATCCTACGCAGTGCCGTAGGGGACCGCACCGCCACTTCCCAGCAAATTAGGGACACTGTTGCTCCTGGGGTATCGGCGAGGACCATTCGCAACCGTCTCCATGAAGCTGGGCTACGGTCCCGCACACCGTTAGGCCGTCTTCCGCTCACGCCCCAACATCGTGCAGCCCGCCTCCAGTGGTGTCGCGACAGGCGTGAATGGAGGGACGAATGGAGACGTGTCGTCTTCAGCGATGAGAGTCGCTTCTGCCTTGGTACCAATGATGGTCGTATGCGTGTTTGGCGCCGTGCAGGTGAGCGCCACAATCAGGACTGCATACGACCGAGGCACACAGGGCCAACACCCGGCATCATGGTGTGGGGAGCGATCTCCTACACTGGCCGTACACCACTGGTGATCGTCGAGGGGACACTGAATAGTGCACGGTACATCCAAACCGTCATCGAACCCATCGTTCTACCATTCCTAGACCGGCAAGGGAACTTGCTGTTCCAACAGGACAATGCACGTCCGCATGTATCCCGTGCCACCCAACGTGCTCTAGAAGGTGCAAGTCAACTACCGTGGCCAGCAAGATCTCCGGATCTGTCCCCCATTGAGCATGTTTGGGACTGGATAAAGCGTCGTCTCACGCGGTCTGCACGTCCAGCACGAACGCTGGTCCAACTGAGGCGCCAGGTGGAAATGGCATGGCAAGCCGTTCCACAGGACTACATCCAGCATCTCTACGATCGTCTCCATGGGAGAATAGCAGCCTGCATTGCTGCGAAAGGTGGATATACACTGTACTAGTGCCGACATTGTGCATGCTCTGTTGCCAGTGTCTATGTGCCTGTGGTTCTGTCAGTGTGATCATGTGATGTATCTGACCCCAGGAATGTGTCAATAAAGTTTCCCCTTCCTGGGACAATGAATTCACGGTGTTCTTATTTCAATTTCCAGGAGTGTATTTTCTGCAGCTGTGATTTTATGTTGTAATCCTCTTCTTCCCATTTCGCTTCACTGAGCTCGACGATATCTAGATCGAGCTTTTGCATTTCCCTTTTCTGATCTCCTAGCTTTCCTGTCTTGTTCAAACGTCCGACATCCCATGATCCGACTCGTAGAATACTACCACTTCGTAGGTTATTGCATCTATTTGTCATGCCTAAATTATCCCTTGGCAGGCCCCTCCCGGAGACCCGAACGGTGGACTATTCCGGAACCTTTTGCCAATGGAGAGATTGCCATTACACCTTTTCACTTAGGGCTGTATGCGACATGTCCTGGGGATGCACATTCTGTGTCCTTAATGCGGTGGTTTCCCTTTATTTGTGCGAAACACGACATGGAGGCAGACGATGATTCTTGACGTGAACAAAAATCGAACGTAAAATACCGGTACGGTAGATAAAAATCGACGTCTTTTGTAAGAACCGTTTTTAGATCTGCAAAGCAAGGCAAATTTTAAATACGTTGCGTTACAGACTACTGATGACATTTACTTCCTTAAAACGAAACACCTGTAGTGACAAAAATATGCATTATCTTGTAGTTGCAACGCTTGATTTGAAATACTTTCAATAATTATAAAGCAACAACGTGTAATAAGGCACACAAATGAAAATTTTAATTGTTTTTTCGTACTACATTCCGAGTTTTGTATCTTAGATTCTACTGCACTTTGTTCCACAGTAGCAATACTGACTATAAACAGTTGAGCCATCTCTTTGTACGCCCTATTTCCCACATTCTTGTTTGTGTAATGTTCATACGTCAATTTCCAGAGATTTAACAGTACAATTATGTAAGTTTATTGATGTGGCCTTTGATATTCTCCTTCAACATAGCAAAGATGAAGTGCTACAGAAGCGAAATTTAACCGACAGAAAGAAGATGCTGTGATATGCAAATGATTAGCTTTTAATAGCAGTCACACAAGGTTGGCGCCGGTGGCGACACCTACAACAGGTTGACATGAAGAAAGTTTCCAACCGATTTCCCATACACGAACAACAGTTGACCGGCGTTGCCTGATGAAACGTTGTTGTGATGCCTTGTGTAAGGAGGAGAAATACGTACCATCACGTTTCCGACTTTGATAAAGGTCGGATTGTAGCCTATCGCGATTGCGGTTTATCATATCGCGACATTGCTGTTCGCGTTGGTCGAGATCCAATGACTATTAGCAGAATATGGAATCGGTGGGTTCAGGAGGGTAATACGGAACGCCGTGCTGGATCCCAACGGCCTCGTATCACTAGCAATTGACATGACAGGCATCTTATCCGCATGGCTGTAACGGATCGTGCAGCCACGTCTCGACCCCTGAGTCAACAGATGGGGACGTTTGCACGATAAGAACCACCTACACGAACAGTTCGACGACGTTTGCAGCAGCAAGGACTATCAGCTCGCAGACCATGTCTGCGGTTACCCTTGACGCTGCATCACAGACAGAAGCGCCTGTGATGGTGTAGTCAACGACGAACCTGGATGCACGAATGGGAAAACGTCATTTTTTTCTGATGAATCCAGGTTCTGTTTACAGCATCATGATGGTCGCATCCGTGTTTGGCGACATTGCTGTGAACGCACATTGGAAGCGTGTATTCGTCATCGCCATACTGGCGTATCACCCGGCGTGATGGTATGGGGTGCCATTGGTTACACGTCTCGGTCATCTCTTGTTTGCGTTGACGGCACTTTCAACAGTGGACGTTACATTTCAGATGTGTTACGACCGGTGGCTCTACCCTTCATTCGATCCCAGCGAAACCCTACATTTCAGTAGGATAATGCACGACCGCATGTTGCAGGTCCTGTACGGGCCTTTCTGGATACAGAAAATGTTCGATTGCTGCCCTGGCCAGCACATTCTCCAGATCTCTCACCAATTGTAAACGTCTGATCAATAGTGGCCGAGCAACTGGCTCGTTACAATACGCCAGTCACTAGTCTTGATGTACTGTGGCATCGTGTTGAAGCTGCCTGGGCAGCTGTACCTGTACACGCCGTCCAAGCCCTGTTTGACTCAATGCCCAGGCGTATTAAGGCCGTTATTACGGCCAGAGGTGGTAGTTCTGGGTACTGATTTCTCAGTATCTGTGCACCCAAATTGCGTGAAAATGTAATTACATGTCAGTTCTAGTATAACATATTTGTCCAATGAATACGCGTTTATCATCTGCATTTCTTCTTGGAGTAGCAATTTTGATGGCCAGTAGTGTAAAAGTCGCTGCCACAACAGAAGAACTCACGCGCCACAGCCCGTTACAGAAATCCGCACTTGTCTGTCCAGCCGAGGCAGCGGGCTCCGAGATCTGGTCATGCCTACACAAGATCCTTCACAGCTGAGGGGATATTACGTCTGTTCTCTCGGGCTCTAATCTCGTGGAACCGCTGAAGTTCTGTGTGGACGTAAGTATGGCCCTGCATAACCCATCGATTCCATATTCGCATGACAGCTGTTGGAACCCAAAAAAAGCGAACAGCAATTTGGAGAACAATAAACTGCACTAACCACAGAACACGTTCCTACAGCTCTCGCATACTGACAGGTGCTGTTAAGTGTTTTCGCTTATTACACTATGATCTCACAATGAAATGCGGATGCTGTTATTCCTGTCTACTGTGTGCTGTTGCGTTAAAATACTGAACATTTGCATATCCAAGCTTGAAGCACACTTCATGCCGAGTGGATAATGTGTCGCGTGTTGCCTCTGTCGCATTTAGCCAACAAAGCATAAGGAATGACAACAAGGGGGTGTCAAATTATATGAGGGAGTTACGTCTGTGGTGTGTCGCTCGTGGAATGCGCTTTGTTCTGTCACCTCGTAGCAGCGACCTCTGCATATTCATCGCTGCTCCGAATGCAAGGCCCCGTGTGTAATGAAGAGCTATCCCATCCACCAGAGGCATCGAGACGGGCCCCGCGCATGCTCCATGAATATGCACAACCGCTCGCAAAGCACACATCGACCACCGGAACAGTATCACGGGAGCTGTTTATGAAGATGCAAATCGCTTTCAGATACGGTGCAAACCGTTCCAACGGCGCCCAGATTCGAACAGTAACCATTATCGGAATCCGTCTGCGTGACTACAGTGTCCTATCTTGTGTTTCTGCCTGAGCTGGTTAGCGGCAGTAGGGAACTGGTTCTAACAACAGCCTCGCTTATTGCCACCAAATAAAGACCTGGGTTAAAACATGGAACCTGCTGCAAAAGGAGTCCATTGATTCAGTTTGTATCCGGTAATGTTCTGTGGGGCCGCGACAGTGAATTCCTACAGTTTCTGACATTCATGGTGGCCAAAATTAAATCAATACGACAAATGTTTTTAAATGTGACTAAATACGGTCAGTTAATGATCAGGAAAATACCTCTTACCAGATGATGCCGGCAACGGCTACCGTCGGCCATTTCTACATAAATTTTTAACGATCATTTAATTATTAGATTACATTGTCACGAAATTCAGCATACTATTTTCGGGACAGTTTTATCTTGCCCACCTTTTACTATTCCGAAATGGAAAAAGAATATTACCATGGTTAAGACTGTTTTAAACGATATGTTGTGAACTAGATCACGATTTAAGTACGTTTCGTAAGTATGCTGATATTATCTGCTTCTCTGCGTCGTTAACTGCAAGAGCTGACATTAACTGAGTTCTTCGTCGACACTTGTTTTAAGAACAAAGCGAAAAACACACTTTCCTGGCTATATGCATTTCTTTTACTCACTAACGGTTAATTTCAGAGGAGAATAAGAAGAAATGAAGAATTAAGAGGGCTGTACAAACACCGTAACATCGTCGAAGTGCTCAAGAGGAGAAGGTTGAATTTGGCAGGCCATATAGCAAGAATGACAGAGAATAGACTACCTAGAATGGCATTCAACAGAACAATAGAAGGAACGAGAAGGAGAGGGAGACCCAGAATCAGACGGCGGGATAACATTCGGGAGGACACAATGAGGACGAATAGCAGCAGCAACTGGACAAACAGCGCATTGGACAGACAGAAGTGGAAGAGGCTCATAGAGCAGGCGCATGGTCGATAAGGCCCTTGCCACATGTAAAGTAAGTAAGTAAGAGTGGATAGGTTCAAATGTTCAAATGTCTGTGAAATCTTATGGGTCTTAACTGCTAAGGTCATCTGTCCCTAAGCTTACACACTACTGAACCTAAATTATCCTAAGGACAAACACACACACACCCATGCCCGAAGGAGGACTCAAACCTCCGCCAGGACCAGCCGCACAGTCCATGACTGCAGCGCCTCAGACCGCTCGGCTAATCCCAAGCGGCGTGGATAGGTGGAAACTATAGTATCAACGTTCGATACCACACTTGTTAGGGGTTGCAGATATCGACCGCGTTCCGTAATGGATATCCCTGGACCCGCGGCTTGTGACAAGTCTACTCTTGCTCGGGACGTCAACTATGGATGTATGATAGCCTTCAGCTGATAGGAAGGAACCTCTAATAAGGCGCTTAGTCAAGTATGACATAAGTAATGCCTCTCTGGATATGTTTGTAATTATATGTATGCAGCATATGAAGAAGCCTGTAACACAAGTTAAGTAGAATATATATATTATTTTTTACTAACGACTACTAATTATTTCAGTTGTTGCAGATACAGACTATGCTGCTTACCGACTTCACCGCCATACCTGCAATATACACTCCTGGAAATGGAAAAAAGAACACATTGACACCGGTGTGTCAGACCCACCATACTTGCTCCGGACACTGCGAGAGGGCTGTACAAGCAATGATCACGCGCACGGCACAGCGGACACACCAGGAACCGCGGTGTTGGCCGTCGAATGGCGCTAGCTGCGCAGCATTTGTGCACCGCCGCCGTCAGTGTCAGCCAGTTTGCCGTGGCATACGGAGCTCCATCGCAGTCTTTAACACTGGTAGCATGCCGCGACAGCGTGACGTGAATCGTATGTGCAGTTGACGGACTTTGAGCGAGGGCGTATAGTGGGCATGCGGGAGGCCGGGTGGACGTACCACCGAATTGCTCAACACGTGGGGCGTGAGGTCTCCACAGTACATCGATGTTGTCGCCAGTGGTCGGCGGAAGGTGCACGTACCCGTCGACCTGGGACCGGACCGCAGCGACGCACGGATGCACGCCAAGACCGTAGGATCCTACGCAGTGCCGTAGGGGACAGCACCGCCACTTCCCAGCAAATTAGGGACACTGTTGCTCCTGGGGTATCGGCGAGGACCATTCGCAACCGTCTCCATGAAGCTGGGCTACGGTCCCGCAATGATGGTCGTATGCGTGTTTGGCGCCGTGCAGGTGAGCGCCACAATCAGGACTGCATACGACCGAGGCACACAGGGCCAACACCCGGCATCATGGTGTGGGGAGCGATCTCCTACACTGGCCGTACACCACTGGTGATCGTCGAGGGGACACTGAATAGTGCACGTTACATCCAAACCGTCATCGAACCCATCGTTCTACCATTCCTAGACCGGCAAGGGAACTTGCTGTTCCAACAGGACAATGCACGTCCGCATGTATCCCGTGCCACCCAACGTGCTCTAGAAGGTGTAAGTCAACTACCCTGGCCAGCAAGATCTCCGGATCTGTCCCCCATTGAGCATGTTTGGGACTGGATGAAGCGTCGTCTCACGCGGTCTGCACGTCCAGCACGAACGCTGGTCCAACTGAGGCGCCAGGTGGAAATGGCATGGCAAGCCGTTCCACAGGACTACATCCAGCATCTCTACGATCGTCTCCATGGGAGAATAGCAGCCTGCATTGCTGCGAAAGGTGGATATACACTGTACTAGTGCCGACATTGTGCATGCTCTGTAGCCTGTGTCTATGTGCCTGTGGTTCTGTCAGTGTGATCATGTGATGTATCTGACCCCAGGAATGTGTCAATAAAGTTTCCCCTTCCTGGGACAATGAATTCACGGTGTTCTTATTTCAATTTCCAGGAGTGTATTTAGCATTGACCACCTGTTCTCATAACAGCTGACGACGAGAATCATAAAAGAAACAGTATACTGAAGACCTCTATGAGGGGCAAGACTTATCTGGTGAGTTCGGAGACTTAAGTTCTAACAGGGCAGAAGGGATAAACAGCTTTCCATCAGAAATTCTAAAATCATTTGGGGGAAGTGGCAACAGAACGACTATGTTAGTGTGTAGAACGTATGAGTCTGGATGATATGCAATCAGACTTTCAGAGAAACATCATCCACACAATTCCGAAGATTTCAAGAGCTGACAAGTGCGAGAATTGTCGCACACTCAGCTTAACGTCTCATGCATCCAAGTTGCTAACAAGAACAATATACAGAAGAATGGAGAAGAAGATAGAGAATCTGTTAGATGACGATCATCTAGGCTTTAGGAAAGCTGTTAATGTTAAATGTCGTGTGACTAGGGCATCCCGTTGGGTAGACCGTTTGCTGGGTGCAAGTCGTCTGAATTGACGTCACTTCGGCGACTTGTGCTTTGATTGGGAGGAAATGATGATGATTATAACAACACAACACCCAGTCTCTGAGCGTAGAAAATCTCCGACCCAGCCGGGAATCGAACCCGGGCCCTTGGGATTGACATTTTGTTGCGCTGACCACTACTTTTTTTAAATTGTTCTCATTTTGTTCGATTTTGTTCGTTGCATTTGTTCAGTGCGGATGTCCCATGACACCCGTTCAAGTTCAGTGTTGAGCCGTTGACTCAGTTTTTTTTTTACTACAGAGTGCAGCTAACCCTGTGACTGAACACGCTGAGCCACCGTGCCGGCAACCACTCAGCTAGCGGGGGCGGACGGAAAGCTGTTAAAAATGGAAGAAAGGCTAAAGAAAAGTCAAGACAAATACATAGGCTTTGACGACCTGGAAAAAGGGTTCGATAATATCAAGTGATACAAATTGTTCGGAATTCTGAGAAAAGTTAGAGTAAGCTATAGAGAAAGACCACCTACCTAATAGGCGGCATTCCACCTTTGGCACGGGTAACGGCGGCTACACGTCGTGCCATGGAAGCAATGAGGCCTAAGTAGATCGCTGGAGGGAGCTGGCACATCACTAAGTCACCTAATTCCCGTAAATTCCGGAGAGGGGGCCATGAACTCTGACACCACGTTCAGTCACATCCCAGATATGTTCGATCGGGTTCAGATGAGATATGGTGAGTTGTTGGGGCGTGGGGGGGGGGGGGGTGGGTGGAAGGAGCAACACATCAATTAGAACTCGCCACTGTGTTTCTCGAACCACTCCTTCACACTCCTTGCCTTGTGACATGGCCCATTATCTTGTTGAAAAATGTCACTGCTGTCCGGAAACGTGATCGTCAGTAAAGGGTGTGTGTGGTGTGCAACCAGTATACAATACTCCTTGGCTGTCATTGTGCCTTGCACGAGCTCCACTGAAACCGAGGATGACCACGTGAATCTTCCCCGGAGCTTAATGGAGCGGCCGCCACCTTCTCTCCGTCACGCGGTACATACGTCAAAGAGCTGTTCTCGTGGAAGAGGATGGATTCTTGGTCTCCCATCAGCTTGATGAAGAAGGTATCGGCATTCATCAAAAATAAGGAAATGGCTACAGTTATTCAGATTAAAATGGTTCAAATGGCTCTAAGTACTATGGGACTTAACGTCTAAGGTCATCAGTCCTCTAGACTTAGAATAACGTAAACCTAACTAACCTAAGGACATCACACACATCCATGCCCGTGGCAGGATTCGAACCTGCGACCGTAGGAGCAGCGCGGTTCCGGACTGAAGCGCCTAGAACTGCTCTATTCACATTATACGAGGGTTATTCGGAAAGTGAGGAACTATCGGTCGCGAAATGGAAACCACAGTGAAAATCCGATGAAGTTTTGCACAGGTGTGTTGGGCAGTGTCTCTAGTATGCCCATCAATCGCATTATGTCGTTATTTCTAGTTTCGAGCACACAGGGAGCACACAAAGGACGCCTAGAACAATAGTGTCTCCCACCAAGTACGAGGGCCTCGCTAGAAATTTCGCCTGAAGTTATGCAGCCAACACTACATAACTGTCGTGCGGTTTCTTCTTCAAGACAATTCTCAGCCGCATTCTGCAAGGGCAATGAAGATGCTCCTGCATCGTTTTCCATTGGAAATGTTTGATTACCCACAATACAGCCCGTAATTGTCTCCCTATGAGTTTCATCTCTGCTCACATGAACCGCTGGCTATGAAAACAACATTTTGGCACGAAAACGAGCTGTTGGCCAGCGTAGAGAATTGGCGGAAAGTTCTGGCGGCTGTCTTCCATAACGAGGGTATTGGAAAGTTGGTACAACTCTACGACAAACCTCGAAGTCGGATCTGCGACAATGGAGATAAGTATCTGGAAGTTGTAGCTAACTGTTGCAAATAAAACAGTTTTGATTTTCACTGTGGTTTCCATTTCTCAACCTATCGTTCCTTACTTTCCGAATAGCCCTCGTACTGGATCTGGGGTGCCACATATTGGATTTGAGCTAAATAAGGTAAGGTAGTGAATATACCTTGAGAATGCGAATAATAATCAGCCAAAAAGTACTGCTAATTCATACTATTTCAATAGTAGTAATTTCCTTCAGTTAAATTGTCAAAGGAACTCTTTATGTCAATTGTGCTCCATCATTAGTAATCATTTATCGCTAATTATCATTTTCCTGCTGTAAAGTACAGATAATGTTACTGAGAGCCGTCGGCTAAAACACACTAACACTTCTCCAGTGTAGTTCAAGTCGATTCACTGGAACACTACTTGATAAAATGTGCTACTGTCCCGTATCTTATCAACAAAACAGAAGTTTAGTGTCAAATAAAGCCTACCCACATTGTATTGTATGTTAACCGGGAGCCTAGAAACGATTGAGAGGCTCCATCGCCGCCGCAGCCGCAGTGGTCCACAACCCCACGGCGACTACCGCAGTCCACTTGTTATTGTGAGGTTCGGCCCCCGATTAAGCCCCCCCCCCCCCCCCAGGGAACGTCTCACACCAGACTAGTGTAACCCCTATGTTTGCGTGGTAGAGTAATGGTGGTGCACGCGTACGTGGAGAGCTTGTTTGCGCAGCAACCGCCGACATAGTGTAGCTGAGGCGGAATAAGGGGAACAAGCCCTCATTCGCCGAGGCAGATGGAAAACCGCCTAAAACCCATCCACAGATTGGCCATCTTACAGGACCGCAACACAAGTCCGCCGGGCGGATCCGTGCCGGGGACCAGGCGCCCCTTCCCAGTCCGGAAAGCCGTGCGTTAGACCGCACGGCTAACCCGGCGGGTTACCCTACCCACATAGTTAACTACCTTTATGAATCATGCTAATACCGACTACAACTTCGTCTAATTGGGCTGACGACCCATCTTGTGGCGTAATTACAGTTTGCTTCATTACTGATAGAACCTTCGTTCGATTACCGTTTGTTTTTCTCTTGTTTCCTCTCAAAAACAATCTTTCCGGAATCGAAAAGTAGTCCGATACGTTTCCATTACATACAGTCACGGTCAAAAAATCCTTTCACAAGTGTAACATTATCGGCACAGTACTAATATAGTAGCAGCCTGTATCGTTATGGGGTGTGCGCCAGAGAGGTGTGTTGGGGCCCTTACTGTTCATGCTGTATATTAATGATCTTGCGGACAATATTACTTGCAACCTCAGACTCTTTGCAGATGATGCAGTTGTCTATAAAGAAGTACTCTCTGAAAGAAGCTGCATAAACATTCAGTCAGATCTTGATAAGATGTCCAATTGTTTTAAATGTTCAGAAATTAAAATTCAGCACTTTGAAAAAACTAAAAAACATATTATCCTGTGCCTATAATATCATTGAGTCACCGCTGGAATCGGTGCACTCATATAAATGCCTGGTTGTAACACCTTGTACGGATATGAAATAGTGATGGGAAAACAGACTGCTTAAAACCGATACCTATATTTTAGTTCTGATTAACCAGTAGTTATCGGTATTTATTTGGCCTCAGTTATAACGAGTGTTCTTTATTTTTTTACTAATAACTGGGTAAAAAACAAAACATCAGTTAGCCATAGCAGCAGTTCTAAATTTTTTGATTTTAAATAAATATTTTTTTGTAAAAAGTGTAATTGTTATTCGTAAAATTTCCGTTACTTTGAAATACTGCCATTTTGTATAAAATCGAAAGCGGTCAGTGGAATTTTAATAACAATGCTGACGGAAACGTGAAACAAACACATGGGATAAGAACTGACACAGCATTGCTGAGACTATAATGCACCTGTTACCATGTGGTAATGGCTATTCGATGCTGATTAACCAGTAGTTATCGGTATTTATTTGGCCTCAGTTATAACGAGTGTTCTTTATTTTTTTACTAATAACTGGGTAAAAATCAAAACATCAGTTAGCCATAGCAGCAGTTCTAAATTTTTTGATTTTAAATAAATATTTTTTTGTAAAAAGTGTAATTGTTATTCGTAAAATTTCCGTTACTTTGAAATACTGCCATTTTGTATAAAATCGAAAGCGGTCAGTGGAATTTTAATAACAATGCTGACGGAAACGTGAAACAAACACATGGGATAAGAACTGACACAGCATTGCTGAGACTATAATGCACCTGTTACCATGTGGTATTGGCTATTCGATGCTGCGCGTGTACATTTAGTCTGCAAACTTGTCCTCACCTGGTCTATATGCTTGTTTCTCACAGTAGTCACCGCACGCCCTTTGTTCATCATAATGGCACCAACCCTAGCTTGGAAATATTTCACAACGTAACGTAGGAACGAAGTACAACGCTTCATTTGCTTTGGAAGATTAAACATATGTCTGTTATTTCTACGAAATAGTAGAAGAGGGTGGAAATTGTGATACCAGTAATAAATTGTAAACTTAAGTGAGCCGTGGCGATTGGCGCTAGTTATGCTCCACTTGTGTCGCAGATACCGACACTCGTCTGGTCCTTCGACCATAGATACTAGTAGACTGGCCTTGCTGTGCAGAAGCTATAGGGCTAGTGTGACTCCAACATAAACCACGTGACTGTTGGCAAAACGTGGCGGGATTTCAAATCAGCGGTCTGCCATCCTATGTTTAAATCGTATTTTACCCACATTTCTCAATTGACTGCCAAACGCTTCCAACAAAAATTGCTTTTTTATTTGCGAAAAATTATGTCAAAACTACATTTGACCTGGATTTCTTCACAGTACCATTTATAAATCTAACAAATACATCGAACGCCCCTCTGGTGGGCAGTGGGACGAAATTACTATAAACTATTAATTAAAGTAAAATGTCGTTAAAATTCTTTTAAACAGTAAGAGTGGGCTCGTGTCAAAACTTTAAATATTGGATTCACCGCGTTTTGAGTTCTAGTCACTTATAAAACAAAATGGGATATGGGAATTATGTCAACTATAGGTGCCAAAATTGTCGACTTTAGGAGCAGGTCCATTTTAGAGTATCAATTCTAGGTGCACTTCAAAGGTTCAGTCCCTACTATTTTTACAAAAGTTCAAACTATCAGTTTAAAAAAAATTGTATTTTAGATGAAAGGTGAGACTTTGAAGTTTCAGAAAATAATTTTGGAGCCTACATTTATTTAATAGTATTAGAATGTAGAAAAAAATTCTTTTCATGTGTCGACTATACGTGCTCCTACCTTATTATTATCTCACTTGTATATACAAAAAGGCGCGTATGTGCAGATGGCTTAAGGTTTTTCCGTTTCAGGGCCTGTATCCAAAGCTGCCTTCGGTTTTCACTCTTAGGGAACCTATGAGTAGGAACGAGAAACAGTTATACTTACTTCTGTAACCGAATTATCACAGATACTTTCCAAAATGTAATACGAGTCTGACTTTACAGGCATCACTTTCAACACTTTAATTTACGTGATACTCTATCACAAGTGTAAAAAACATATAAAAGTCACTTCAGCATATTTCAATAAACGCATCTGTACTATCATAGAAACACACGTGAAACGTAATGCCATTTCCCCCGACAAAACGCTGAGTACAGCCATTAGCGCAACACGAAACAACCATGTTTTGTTAGCATTCAGGTGACTTTAGCCCAGACATGTTGGAGCCACGAAAACGACGTCAGGGCCAGTCTATTATATTTATGGTCGAAGGTCTGGTCTTGTATCTCTGACCGTTCCGCCTTTGGTTTTCCGGCTTGGCCTGTGGCTGGGGGGCGTTCAACGAGGCAACATGTTTTGAAGGCAGGCCCTCGTCTCTATCCGCTGTGTCTGGGCCTCGCCGTTTTGTCGCCCGCCGGGTGTACGGTGCTGATTAATCTACGCGTTTGCTTGCGTGGCGTGGTCCTTCATCTCAGGCTGGACATCTTCTCATCACGTAACTGGAAGCATTAAGTCACGTATGATTCATATGCTGCGGTTAACCTGTGAAGATTTGTGATGGTGGCATGTTGTATCTGCCGAAGGTCAGTCAAGGATGGTTCTGAATAAGAGAGTGTTATACTGAAATCTCGAAGTCTAAGGTTTCGAAGGGTTGTTTCCGCGAACCGGAGTTTAATTATTTCAGGAAATGCAAAAGGGAGTAGAGTTTTACTACTTATTTTCAAGGTTCCTTGCGGTGTTAATTTGATGTAGTATGTAAATCAGTGTGCTCTTCTCCCAGTTTTGGTTTTACACTTTCTTTTAATCTGAAGCGCAGAGCTTTGTTAAGTCAGTATAACTTTAACTGCCCTTTTATTCGGTAAATGTCTGTTTGGTTTTCAGTTATGTTGCAGCTAGTCACGTACTTAATAAGCCTTGCTTGGTTTTGAAAAGGTGAATCACGAGTTGAATTTGTCCGCCACGTAAATTATTTGCTGTTGCAGAAATGGTCTGCTATGTGGGGTAGATGGGGTTTGTCGTCTTGGCGGGCAAGCTGAGATCGTGTGTGTGTTCGGCGTGTTTTCTGCCCTGGCTTGCAGCCTGATCATAGTCGAAATTGCTTGGCGGTTGCTTTCTACTCGTTTGTTCCTAGTACCACCGTGTATAAGTCGTGCTCCCATCTTTTAGTTAAATACCCGGGCTGTCCACCGGGACGGACGAGATCTTTTCATAAGTAACTCAAGGCGAATCATTAGTGTTGTGTTAATTTTGGTTGCGTAAGCAAAGAACTTAGGTGTGGTTATGGTGGTGACTGTCTGTGATCCTTTTGCAATCAGATATAATTATTGTCTTATAAATACCGTTTGTTATATTAGTACGAAATTTAGACTTGATCTTTGATAATTCCATTCGTATTTTTTTAAAGGGGGGCGGGAGATATACGGTTAAGGTCAGTTTTCTTAAGAGGACAAAGGTCCGAATTAAATTTTTATATTATTACTCTGCTTCCTGTAATATGAAATTTGGTCTTTAAATGAAATTAAAATTCTGTACCAACCACAAGTTTGTCCATCAGCAAAGATCCTTAGCTTCTATCTCCTTTGAGTAGCTGTGGTTAAATTGCAGTTTTGGTTTCTCTAGCACGTAACTTGAGGAGTCATACAGCTTATTAACAATTCATTATTCATTTACAGTAAAAATAAAAAGTAACTGACCTACTGCCTCCCTCTACAGAGGGAGCCGTTGAAGACGGACTAATTAACACGAAAAATACAATTCTTCAACCTCACTTTTCACCGTTTAACACTAACTACTCGTACTGCGCAATTAGCGGCATAATAACCGATTACAATATGATTCTTAAGCAGAGTTTCCAAACAATATGAATCAATAGGAGAATACTGGTGATTTTTTGTAGTATTTAATTACTTCCCAGTTTTCGAGAAGAGCAGCACACACTGGATGGATTAAGATTTCTTTTATTTGCTTATTTAATTAAATATTTTTATTCTATGTAGCCGCACGGGATTAGCCGCGCGGTCTTAGGCGCTGCAGTCATGGACTGTTCAGCTGATCCCGGCGGAGGTTCGAGTCCCCCCTCGGGCATGAGTGTGTTTTTCCTTAGGATAATTTAGGTTAAGTAGTGTGTAAGCTTAGGGACTGATGACCTTAGTAGTTAAGTCCCGTAAGATTTCACACGCATTTGAACATTTGATTCTATGTAAATCGAAACCGAGGGACTTAAAATTATTCGATCTTTATTCGATTCCTATCTTTATTACAGGAAACAATGGGAATAACATATCGAACACCAGTTATCTGAGAAACCGATAACACTGAGGTTAAAATAGCGTGAAAAAACATTACCGACAAACGGTTGTTTTAGCCGAAGTTGCCATCCTTAATATGAAGTGTATTGATCACAGTCTCATTTGCGAATAAAGCTAGTGGTAGGCTTCGGTTTATTGGTAGAATACTGGGGACGAGCAGTCAGTCTGTGGTGGTACGCCACATAACGTGATAAAAATGATATTGTATAACTTCGCAAATATAATAAAACTGAAGTGGTAACGAAATAAATATTATCGGAGAAAAATAACAGACTGTAGTCAATTAATCTGATCTGCGAACGTAATTGCAAAAGGATCGCTCTCTTTCCTTTCTGTTTCTGCGTAGTGTAAGAAGCCATTTTGTGACGAGGCATGAAAATGTGTAAGTTACATGTAATATTTGGCCTGTATATAATCAAATATTACTTAAGTGTAGTGTTGTAAAATTTGATATATACCAACTCCTACATTCATGAAGCGGCAATAACAATCTTTTATGGAAGTTTTATAGGGGAACATTTTTGACATAAACAATTTTCCAGTTGTGAAGCAGCCAGAACAACACTAACTTTCCATAACACCGGAAAAAAGTCAGTATAAATTTGAAAACTTAATAAACGATGGAATAATGTAGATAGAGGTAAAAATGTACACACATTCTTAGAATGACATGGGGTTTTATTAGAAACAAAAAAAAAGTATTGCTAGACGCGTGAAAGATCTCTTGCGCGCGTCGTTTGGTGATGCTCGTGTGCTGAGCCGCCACTTTCGTCATGCTTGCCCTCCCAGGTCCCCAGACGATATTGGTTTGGGGTTACTTGAAGTCGCAAGTGTATCGTGATCGACCGACATCTCTAGGGATGCTGAAAGACAACATCCGACGCCAATACCCTACCATAACTCCGGACATGCTTTACAGTGCTGTTCACAACATTATTCCTCGACTACAGCTATTGTTGAGGAATGATGGTCGACATATTGAGCATTTCCTATGAAGAACATCATCTTTGCTTTGTCTTACTTTGTAATTCTGATAAGATGAAGCGCCATCTGTCGGACATTTTTTGAACGTTTGTATTTTTTTGGTTCTAATAAAACCCTATGTCATTCCAAGCATGTGTCAATTTGTACATCTCTATCTCCATTATTCCGTGATTTATTCAGTTTTCAAATTTATACTGACTTTTTGATAACCCGGTATATAAAAAACCAAACATAAAAGAACCATCACAAGTTAACAAACCATTCATTCGCCATTCTAGAATATTGCTGAAGTGTGTGTGACTCATACTAAACAGGTATAACAGGAGATAGTGAACGTACACTGAACTGGAAGGCTCTTGAAAATAGACGTAAACTATCACGCGAAAGTCTATTAACAAAGTTTGAAGAAACGGCTTTAAATTATGACTCTACCATAACGCATTGTTCTCCCAGTGATCGTGAGAAAAAGATTAGAATAATTACAGCAGGCGCAGAGGCATTCAGATAATCATTTTCCTACCCTTATACGTTAGTGGAACGGGAAGAAACCATAACAAAGTTTCAACCATAATAGCTGTTGCAACCCCCCCATGAACCATGGACCTTGCCGTTGGTGGGGAGGCTTGCATGCCTCAGCGATACAGATAGCCGTACCGTAGGTGCAACCACAACGGAGGGGTATCTGTTGAGAGGCCAGACAAACGTGTGGTTCCTGAAGAAGGGCAGCAGCCTTTTCAGTAGCTGCAGGGGCAACAGTCTGGATGATTGACTGATCTGGCCCTGTAGGAATAACCAAAACGGCCTTGCTGTGCTGGTACTGCGAACGGCTGAAAGCAAGGGGAAACTACAGCCGTAATTTGTCCCGAGGGCATGCAGCTTTACTGTATGGTTAAATGATGACGGCGTCCTCTTGGGTAAAATATTCCGGAGGTAAAATAGTCCCCCATTCGGATCTCCGGGCGGGGACTACTCAGGCGGACGTCGTGGAGAAAGAAAACTGGTGTTATACGGATCGGAGCGTGGAATGTCAGATCCCTTAATCGAGCAGGTAGGTTAGAAAATTTAAAATGGAAATGAATAGGTGAAAGTTAGATATAGTGGGAATTAGTGAAGTTCGGTGGCAGGAGGAAAAATACTTTTGGGCAGGTGAATACAAGGTTATAAATACCAAATCAAATAGGGATAATGCAGGAGTAGGTTTAATAATGAATAAAAAAAATAGGAGTGCGGGTAAGCTACTACAAACAGAATAGTGGACGCATTATTGTGGCCAAGATAGACACGAAGCCCACGCCTACTACAGTAGCACAAGTTTAAATGCCAACTAGCTCTGCAGATGATGAAGAAATTGATGAAATGAATGATGAGATAAAAGAAATTATTCAGGTAGTGAAGGGGGACGAAAATTTAATAGTTATGGGTGACTGGAATTCGAGAGTAGGAAAAGGGAGAGAAGGAAACATAGTAGGTGAATATGGATTGGGGCTAAGAAACGAAAGAGGAAGCCGCCTGGTAGAATTTTGCACAGAGCATAACTTAATGATAGCTAACACTTGCTTCAAGAATCATAAAAGAAGGTTGTGTACGTGGAAGAATCCCGGAGATACTAAAAGGTATCAGATAGATTATATAATGGTAAGACAGAGATTTAGGAACCAGGTTTTAAATTGTAAGACATTTCCAGGGGCAGATGTGGACTCTGATCACAATCTATTGGTTATGAACTGTAGATTAAAACTGAAGAAACTGCAAAAAGGTGGGAATTTAAGGAGATGGGACCTGGATAGACTGAGTAAACCAGAGGTTGTACAGAGCTTCAGGGAGAGCATATGGAAATAATTGACTGGAAAGTGGGGAAAGAAATACAGTAGAAGAAGAATGGGTAGCTCTGAGGGATGAAGTAGTGAAGGCAGCAGAGGAGCAAGTAGGTAAGAAGACGAGGGCTAGTAGAAAACCTTGATAACAGAAGAAATATTGAATTTAATTGATGAAAGGAGAAAATATAAAAATGCAGTAAATGAAGCAGGTAAAAATGAATACAAACGTCTCAAAAATGAGATCGACAGGAAGTGCAAAATGGCTAAGCAGGGATAGCTAGGGGACAAATGTAAAGATGTGGAGGCTTGTCTCACTAGGGGTAAGATAGATACTGCCTACAGGAAAACTAAAGAGACCTTTAGAGAAAGGAGAACCACTTGTAAGAATATCAAGAGCTCAGATGGAAACCCAGTTCTAAGCAAAGAAGGGAAAGCAGAAAGGTGGAAGGAGTATATAGAGGGTCTATACAAGGGCGATGTACTTGAGGACAATATTATGGAAATGGAAGAGATGAAGATGAAATGGGAGGTACGATACTGCGTGAAGAGTTTGACAGAGCACTGAAAGTGTGAAGTGTGAAGTCATAATGTCTTATTCTGAAACTATGAAAATAAAATTGTATAAAAATGTTTTTCGTTAAAACATCAAAAGTATATTACCTGAGCGGTGTAAGGCGCTGCAGTCATGGACTGTGCGGCTGGTCCCGGCGGAGGTTCGAATCCTCCCTAGGGCCTGGGTGTGTGTGTTTGTGTTTAGGATAATTTAGTTTAAGTACTGTGTAAGCTTAGGGACTGATGACCTTAGCAGTTAAGTCCCATAAGATGCCACATACAATTGAACAATTGAACATTAGAGGTATAGGCCTAGATCAATGGATCTGTAAATAGTGTAAGACATAAATATCGTAAAATTAAGCGAGTGGAACTATGCAGAGGACATCGAGCTACATGAGATGTCATTAAATATTACGAATTTTAAAAAAGATTCAAAGTAAAAAACTACAAAACAATAAAGTATGAAAGTGAAACTGTGTGTAACATCTGAAGTTACAGGGAACACGTGCAGCGATTATGATGCACTACATATGGTTCTGCTTGTTGGCGTTATACAGCGCACACTTTTACAATGCGTGCGGAAGCCAGTCTGCACGCCGGCCTGCTGCTAGGACGGTGTGTGAACCGTTGTCTCTGCTCGGAGAGTGCGGCTGTTGACCATACGTGCACTGCGGGGAGGCGGATGGTTGGAAGAGGTTTTCAAAGTTGCTAAAAGGGCACTACTAACAAAATCGCTCTGAGGATTTAATGATACAGCGACATACACACCGTCATAGCAGCGGGCCGGCATGCACTCTGGCTTCTGTACATACTACAACACTGCGCGCAGTACAGCACCAAAACGCAGAAGTAAGTGCTGTTTACCACAACTGTCACACCCTGTTCCTAATAACTGTAGTTGCTACACATAGTTTCACTTTTAAAATTTATTGTTTTATTTTTTTTTTTTTTTTACCGCTTTACACTTCCAATGACTTAAAACCTATAATATATATAATGCCACTTCGTGAGTTCTATGTGCTCTACATAATTCCACTTCTGTAATTTTAAGATCTTTATTTCTTTCACTATTTATAAATTCATGTTTTTGGGCCTATACTTTAAATATTTTAACGAAAAACTTTTTATGCAACTTTATTTTTATAGTATCAAAGTAAGCCAGTCCTGACAAAACTGTACCATCTGGTGAGCAAGATGTGTCAGACAGGCGAAATTCCCTGAGGCTTCAAGAAGAACATAATAATTCCAGTCCCAAAGAAAGCAGGTGTTGACAGATGTGAAAATTACCGAACTATCAGTTTAATAAGTCACAGCTGCAAATAATAACGCGAATTCTTTACAGACGAATGGAAAAACTGGTAGAAGCCGACCTCGGGGAAGATCAGTTTGGATTCCGTAGAAATGTTGGAACACGTGAGGCAATACTGCCCCTACCACTTGTCTTAGAAGAAAGATTTAAGAAAGGCAAACCTACGTTTCTAGCATTTGTAGACTTAGAGAAAGCTTTTGACAACGTTGATTGGAATATTCTCTTTCAAATTCTGAAGATGGCAGGGGTAATACAGGGAGCGAAAGGCTATTTACAATTTGTACAGAAAGCAGGTGGCAGTTATAAGAGTCGATGGGTATGGAAGGGAAGCAGTGGTTGGGAAGGGAGTGAGACACGGTTGTAGCCTCTCCCCGATGTTATTCAATCTGTATATTGCGCAAGCAGTAAAGGAAACAAAAGAAAAATTCGGAGTAGGTAATAAAGTCCATGGAGAAGAAATAAAAACTTTGAGGTTTGCCGACAACATTGTAATTCTGTCAGAGACAGCAAAGGACTTGGAAGAGCAGTTGACCGGAATGGACAGTGTCTTGAAAGGAGGGTATAAGATGAACATCAACAGATGCAAAACGAGGCTAATGGAATGTAGTCGAATTAAGTCGGGTGAAGCAGAGGGAATTGGATTAGGAAATGGAACACTTAAAGTAGTAAAGGAGTTTTGCTATTTGGGGAGCAAAATAACTGATGATGGTCGAAGTAGAGAGGATATAAAATGTAGACTGGAAATGGCAAGGAAAGCGTTTCTGAAAAAGAAAAATTTATTAACATCGAGTATAGATTTAAATGTCAGGAAGTCGTTTCTGATAGTACTTGTATGGAGTGTAGCCATGTATGGAAGTGAACCGTGGACGATAAATAGTATAGACAAGAAGAGAATAGAATCTTTCGAAATGTGGTGCTACAGAAGAATGCTGAAGATTAGATGGGTAGATCACATAACTAATGAGGAGGTATTGAATAGAATTAGGGTGAAGAGGAGCTTGTGGTACAACTTGATTAGAAGAAGGGATCGGTTGGTAGGACATGTTCTGAGACATCGAGGGATCACAAATTTAGTATTGGAGGGCAGCGTGGAGGGTAAAAATCGAAGAGGGATACTAAGAGTTGAATACACTAAGCAGATTCAGAAGGATGTAGGTTGCAGTAGGTATCGGGAGATGAAGAAGCTTGCACAGGGTAGAGTAGCATGGAGAGCTGTATCAAACCAGTGTCAGGACTGAAGAACGCAACAGCAACAACAATCAAAGTAAGAACTTACGACTCTATACTTTCAAAGTTTCACACATTGAATATCTTCAAATACTATGTTCAGTGGGGGCCGTTATTGAATTGACGTTGTTGTTGTTGTGGTCTTCAGTCCTGAGACTGGTTTGATGCAGCTCTCCATGCTACTATATCCTGTGCAGGCTTCCTCATCTTGAATTGATGTAATGTTATAAAAATTTAATTTTTTATATTTCAGTTGATGTCCGCCAGTGCTTTCTCCCTGGCTGCTAGTTCCAGCTCTTAAGTCACGTTCCATTATACCGGACAGAACCACTTCGAAGCTCATGCGTTGAACCATCAGCAGCTAAAATCACGTGTTGCTGACGAGGTAACGCTACCGAACAGCGCGTCTACAATTTGGCTGTCCAATAGAGAGGCTTGGAGATGGTCACGTGGGGGTGGGACAGCGGCCAGCCGCGGGGAGCGGACACGCCCATTCTCTTCTACTGGCAGCTATCAACCCGCTGAGACGCTCTCCTCTTCTGCTGTCTTGGGCAGTATCCCATTCAGTCTCAGCGGCTTCCCTAGGCCTGCCTTCAGAGCACATTTTACTGAAGTGGACGATTTTCATCACCTCAACGGGTGCCTATTGCTTTCCATTCCTCGCCAATTCTGACACATTAACAACTAATTCAGTTTTAGCTAGTTTATTTCCATTTTGTGAACCGCTATTTTATCCCCCTTTTAAAGTTGTACGCATCCATTCTGCTTTTTTTTTTTACATTATTGACTTTTGCCATTTTAGGATAAGACCCTCGCTTCTTAAAACCATAGCATCCATGCCACTATCCCTCGCCCTTCGCTGCCTGCTCTCAACCCCCCTTGATTCGTTTTATAACTTCATTGCATTATGCCACTTACATCTGTCATTCTACACTATTAATGTTGCAATGAGAATTTTCACATACTTATACGTTCTATAGCTTTAGCACGACCTCTCTTGTTAATCTCTTGATATCCCCACCACCACCTCCTTGCTTCCTTTTCCCTCTCCCTGTTAGCCTCCGCCGGCCGGGGTGGCCGAACGGTTCTAGGCGCTACAGTCTGGAACCGCGCGATCGCTACCGTCGCAGGTTCGAATCCTGCCTCGGGCATGGGTATGTGTGATGTCATTAGATTAGTTAGGTTTAAGTAGTTCTAAGTTCTAGGGGACTGACGACCTCAGCAGTTAAGTCCCATAGTGCTCAGAGCCATTTGAACCGTTTTTGTTAGCCTCACTCCATTTCCCCTTTCCCCTCTACCCCTACTATCAATACACACACATTTAAAACATTGACAGTAGTTGCAAAACACAGTACTCTGACATGTGGTTCTGAGTAGAGAAGACGTGTTGCTGACGCAAGTACCTAGGTAAATTCCGCATTTATGTACAGATCTTTTCTTTTCAACTTACTTCAAAGTATTATATGGTACACCGGACCTACCACACTTCCCTGGGACACTCCAGATGACACCCTCACCTCCGATGAACACTCACCATCGAGGACAACGTACTGGGTTCTATTACTTAAGAAGTCTTCGAGCCACTCACATATGTGGGAACGAATGCCATAAGCTCGTACCTTAGTTAGGAGTCTGCAGTGGGGCACCGAGTCAAACGCTTTCCGGAAGTCAAGGAATATGGCACATCCATGGTTCGCAAGATATCATGTGAAAAAAGGGCGAGTTGCGTTTCACAGGAGCGATGCTTTCTAAAGCCGTGCTGATGCATGAACAACAACTTCTGTCTCAAGGAAATTCATTATATTCGAACTGAGAATACGTTTGAGAATCCTGCAACAAAACGATGTTAAGTATATTGCTCTGTAATTTTGAGGATCCGTCCTACCATTCTTATACACAGGCGTCACCTGTGCTTTTTTCCAGTCGCTCGGGACTTTACGTTGGGCAAGAGGTTCGCGATAAATGCAAGCTAAGTAAGGAGCCAATGTAGTAGAGTACTCTCTGTAAAACCGAATTGGAATCCCATCAGGACCTGGCGATTTATTTATTTTCAACCCATTCAGCTGCTTCACAACCCCAAGGATGTCTATCACTATGTCCTCCATAAGGGAATCTATACGAGACTCAAACGGCGGTATGTTTGTATGACCCTCCTGCGTCAAAGATGTCTCAAATGCTAAATTTAACATTTCAGGTGTTACCGGCCGCAGTGGCCGAGCGCTTCTAGGCGCTTCAATCTGGAACTACGCGACCGCGACGGTCGCAGGTTCGAATCCTTCCTCGGGCATGGATGTGTGTGATGTCCTTAGGTTAGTTAGATTTAAGTAGTTCTAAGTTGTAGGGGGCTGATGACCTCAGAAGTTAAGTCCCATAGTGCTCAGAGCGATTTTGTATCAGGACTGTTGTTGTTTTTAAGAATTTCGGGAATCCGACATATCAATAATTAAAAATATCATTATCAGCCGTCGATATTTCGTGAAAAGAGTGCCAATATGACGATATATCGTCGTAAAAGATATCGACGTACTAGCCTATGTAAATATCGGCTGCACATTGTAAATATACTGCCGGTCTTACAGTTGTATACTTAAGTATTGATTTATCATTAGATATTCTGTACATCAGAAAGCTAGCAGCCTGCTTATTCCCTCTACAGCGAGAATCGAAAGGAAAACGACACACGGCCACACTTGGCGATAACCACACTCTACAAAAGGTAACTGAGTGTAAGTGGTACAATAAAAGGTGTGGATCCGCCGTTCGGTTTCGTCACATATCGGATTTGTCCGGAACATTTCATGTCGACTTCCATACTTTTTACTTATTCCAGCACACGCCAGTGACCGAGCAGTTCTAATGTCAAAACATAATGTTGCAGTTTCCGTTGAGAACGCAGAGCGCCGTTTGCGTCAGCATTTCCCCTCAGCATTTCCCTGCCCACAGCAAAGACCAGTCTTGTCATTTAGATTTTTGTTCACCCGCCCCCACAACCCCCATCCCTCCTCCCCCAGTGCAGACTACTTCTTTCTGCCGGCTGCACTTGCTTTACATAGTCAGAGATGAAGACTTGACGTGATGTACGCTCAAAAAGACTCCTGCACACAGTGAAAGTAAAATTAAGTTGTATTAGAATTTCAAAGGAACACTTTCAAATATTTACCAAAATCCCGAAAAAAATAGATGAAATGAAAATATTGGCATTCGATATTGCCTTTTCGATATCGATATATCGCAAAAGAAAAAATTGTCTATGTATACCGATACCTTCAGGAGAATACACTGATACATCAATATTTTATCAGTAGCACTACTAACAACGGAAAGATTTCTGCGCAGTCTGAACATCAGTCATGTAAAGTTGGGCAGCCGTACAGTAAATAGTTTTCCGTCTACACTGGCTCAAGTAGCGACGTATAAACGCACTCGCAGATGCGCTCTCCGCACTCTTGGAGAGTTCCACTATCAGAAATTCTCTTTGACATATTACGTTTGTTGGAGAGTTATTACGAAGATTTTCATAAAATTAAAATAGCATAAGCCGATAATAAAACTATCCTGTTAATACAAAGTTCTTGTAAAACTATAAAAGTCAAACGCAGTTACAGTTTGTACTAAAACGAACAGAATAATTGAAGCAGATAATGTAATACGTGAAACAGCTAACTGAGAATATTCATAAAAATCATTTACCCAAACATGAATTTGACGAAGTTTTATTTTATTCGTGGTTGAAATTTTCAGCAATTGTGGCCGGCTCTTGGATGGGTGACCATCCAGCCGTCATGCGCTGTTGCCATGTTTTGGGGTGCACTCAGCCTCGTGATGCCAATTGAGGAGCTACTCGATCGAATAGTAGCGGCTTCGGTCAAGAATACCATCATAACGACCTGGGAGAGCGGTGTGCTGACCCCACGCCCCTCCTATCCGCATCCTCCTCGGATGATGACACGGCGGTCGGATGGTCCCGGTATGCCACTCGTGGCCTGAAGACGGAGCTGTATTATTTTGTCAGAGTATTAACTCAGCACATGTCAATATCTCCTTCAATGAAGCATAATATCATGAGATGTCGATTACTGTAAATAATGATTAACAGCTTACAGATGTATTCATTAAGTATAAATTATTAGCCAGTACACCAAATAATCATTTACAACAAGTGAACTTCAATATTCATCATCAAAGACTCTCATTTTCGTGTGAAAAACATTGACATTCATTCAACAACTACAAGTAAATTGTTTACGTTTATGTAGTTTATTATCCGATTTGCGACTGCGAGAAATTTTTTTTTTCTGCAGAGTCAACTCCTAACACTTAGGCTAATTGAGTTTTCGAGTCTTTTCACTGTTAAGTCTCTACGTGTGCATTTACATCTACAATCCGCAGAGCATAGTGAAGTGCATGGCGCAAGATACGTCGCATTGCAACAGTTGTGTTGTTGTTGTGATCTTCAGTCCTGAGACTGGTTTGATGCTGCTCTCCATGCTACTCTATCCTGTGCAAGTTTCTTCATCTGCCAGTACCTACTGCAACCTACATCCTTCTGAATCTGCTTAGTGTATTCATCGCTTGGTATCCCTCTTCGATTTTTACCCTCCACGCTGCCCTCCAATACTAAATTTGTGATCCCTCGATGTCCAACCAACCGATTCCTTCTTCTAGTCAGGTTGTACCACAAGCTCCTCTTCACCCTAATTCTATTCAATACCTCCTCATTAGTTATGTGATCTGCCCATCTAATCTTCAGCATTCTTCTGTAGCACCACTTTTCGAAAGATTCTATTCTCTTCTTGTCTATACTATTTATCGTCCACGTTTCACTTCCTTACATGGCTACACTCCATACAAGTACTTTCAGAAACGACTTCCTGACATTTAAATCTATACTCGATGTTAACAAATTTTTCTTTTTTAGAAACGCTTTTCTTGCCATTTCCAGTCTACATTTTATATCCTCTCTACTTGGACCATCATCAGTTATTTTGCTCCCCAAATAGCAAAACTCCTTTACTACTTTAAGTGTCCCATTTCCTAATCCAATTCCCTCAGCATCAACCGACTTAATCGACTACGTTCCATTATCCTCGTTTTGCATCTGTTGATGTTCATCTTATACCCTCCTTTCAAGACACTGTCCATTCCGGTCAACTGCTCTTCCAAGTCCTTCACTGTCTCTGACAGAATTACAATGTCATCGACAAACCTCAAAGTTTTTATTTCTTCTCCATGGATTTTACTACCTACTCCGAATTTTTCTTTTGTTTCCTTCACTGCTTGCTCAATATACAGATTGAATAACATCGGGGATAGGCTACAACTCTGTCTCACTCCCTTCCCAACCACTGCTTCCCTTTCGTGCCCCTCGACTCTTATATCTGCCATCTGCTTTCTGTACAGATTGTAAATAGCCATTCGTTCCCTGTATTTTACCCCTGCCACCTTCAGAATTTGAAAGAGAATATTCCAATCAACATTGTCAAAAGCTTTCTCTAAGTCTACAAATGCTAGAAACTTAGGTTTGCCTTCCTTTAATCTTTCTTCTAAGAAAAGTGGTAGGATCTGTATTGCCTCACGTGTTCCAACATTTCTATGGAATCCAAACTGATCTTTCCCGAGGTCGGCTTCTACCAGTTTTTCCATTCGTCTGTAAGGAATTCGCATTAGTATTTGCAGCTGTGACTTATTAAACTGATAGTTCGGTAATTTTCACATCTGTCAACACCTGCTTTCTTTGGGACTGGAATTATTATGTTCTTCTTGAAGTCTGAGGGAATTTCGCCTGTCTCACACATCTTGCTCACCAGATGGTAGAGTTTTGTCAGGACTGGCTTACTTTGATACTATAGAAATAAAATTGCATAAAAAGTTTTTCGTTAAAATATTTAAAGTATAGGCCCAGAAACATGAATTTATAAATAGTGAAAGAAATAAAGATCTTAAAATTACAGGAGTGGAATTATGTAGAGGACATAGAACTCACGAAGTGACATTAAATATTACAGGTTTTAAGACATTGGAAGTGTAAAGCGGAAAAAAAATAAAACAATAAATTTTAAAAGTGAAACTATGTGTAGCAACTACAGTTATTAGGAACAGGGTGTGACACTTGTGGTAAACAGCACTTACTTCTTCGTTTTGGTGCTGTACTGCGCGCAGTGTTGTAGTATGTACAGAAGCCAGAGTGCATGCCGGCTCGCTGCTATGACGGTGTGTATGTCGCTGTATCATTAAATCCTCAGAGCGATTTTGTTAGTAGTGCCCTTTTAGCAACTTTGAAAACCTCTTCCAACCATCCGCCTCCCCGCAGTGCACGTATGGTCAACAGCCGCACTCTCCGAGCGGAGACAACGGTTCACACACCGTCCTAGCAGCAGGCCAACGTGCAGACTGGCTTCCGCACGCATTGTAAAAGTGTGCGCTGTATAACGCCAACAAGCAGAACCATATGCAGTGCATCATAATTGCTGCACGTGTTCCCTGTAACTTCAGTTGCTACACATAGTTTCACTTTCATAATTTATTGTTTTGTAGTTTTTTACTTTGAATCTTTTTTAAAATTCATAATATTTAATGACATCTCATGTAGCTCGATGTCCTCTGCATAGTTCCACTCGCTTAATTTTACGATATTTATGTCTTACACTATTTACAGATCCATTGATCTAGGCCTATACCTCTAATGTTCAATTGTTCAATTGTATGTGGAATCTTATGGGACTTAACCGCTAAGGTCATCAGTCCCTAAGCTTACACAGTACTTCAACTAAATTATCCTAAGGACAAACACACACACCCATGCCCTAGGGAGGATTCGAACCTCCGCCGGGACCAACCGCACAGTCCATGTCTGCAGCCCCTTACACCGCTCAGCTAATATACTTTTGATGTTTTAACGGAAAACATTTTTATACGATTTTATTTTCATAGTTTCAGAATAAGACATTATGACTTCACACTTGCACACTTTGAATATCATCAGATACAAATTAAGTTCTCGCTACTTTTTCCACTTTTATAATTTGCTGTTTTTCTTTTCTTTTACATTATTGACTTTTTGCAGTTTTAGGATAAGACCCTCCCTTGTTGAACCTATAGAACCCCTGCCACTACCCCTTGCCCTCCCTTGCCTTCTTTTCCCCCTATCCGCTTACCCGCTCCCCAACACCCTTCGTTCAATTTTGTGATTTCATTATTTTATGTCGTTTACATTTTAAACACCTGTTGTTGTACACTACTAGTGTTTGAACGGGAATTTTTACATAATTATACGTTATACGTTCCATAATTTTAGTGCGACTTCTCTTGTTCGGCTGATGATATCCCCACCACACGTCCCTGCTTCCTTTCCCTTTCCCCGATCAGCCTCTCTCATTTCCTCTTCCTCGCCCTCCTTCACTCCCCTCCCCGCCCCACTTCTACCGCCAACATATACTTGTCTTTGAAAAATTGATTGCACTTACAAAACACAGTATTCTAACATGCGGTTCTGACTAGACAAGGCCGGTTCCTGTAAAAACTACTTAGGTAAATTTTGCGTTTCTGTACAGTTATTTTCTTGTCTACTTGCAGCAAAATATTAGATGGTATTTACTTAGCATTACTTTGTCTTAGGTCTAAAGATGATCCAGAGTTATCGAAACAGGTAACCTAATTAAAACTGTCCAACTGCAGCGGAACAATAAACGAGTTTTACAATAAATGTTAATCTCTCATATAGGAATCAAAATATGATTCTTTGAATGATCTATTCGTTACTTCTCTTCCGCATGTGCTCACAAACGTTTCCATGAAGTTTCATTTGCCCACGATCACTCGTTTTTCACGGGGGCCTTCTCAAGCAGCGAAAGTTTAAATATAGCCGCCCTGTTATACACCACAGGCTGATTCAGCTGCCTCTGCTGCTGTCGTTTTATGCAACCCCTTAATGTTATGGGAGTCCATCACAAACGAAGCGCGAAATTCTCATATTCTCTCGCTTGCTATGCGCAAACTATTAGTCATACAGGATGAAAAGTATACCGGCCGCGGTGGCCGTCCGGTTCTAGGCGCTTCAGTCCGGAACCGCGGGACTGCTACGGTCGCAGGTTCGAATCCTGCCTCGGGCATGGATGTGTGTGATCTCCTTAGGTTAGTTTAAGAAGTTCTAAGTTCTAGGGGACTGATGACCTCAGATGTTAAGTCCCATAGTGCTCAGAGCTATTTGCACCATTTTTTTTATGAAAAGTATTTAAACCGACAAACTCTGTGAGGTTGTAGCGGACATCAAAACAAATACTTTTCCCTAATGTCATTTTTTCCTATGAGGATCATTTAAACCGGTGGAGGACATATTACTCTCTTCAGTCGTTAGAGCCCATATTACGACCTTCAGTTGTTAGAGGGCGTATTACGCTCTTCAGTTGTAGGCAACTGCTGTCCACCAGTGTAGTAGTGCATTGTCTCTGATTACTAATGGAGCGATACACCTGGAGTGAGTACACTGATATGCTTGGTACGTACTACGTAGCGCACCACAACGGACGAGCTGCACAGCGGGCTTATCAACAACAATATCCTAATCGCCGTATTCTGCATCATACGACCTTTGCTGCCGTGTACCAACGTCTACATGGGACCGGGTCATTTTGCAGATTACCTGGACAGGGACGCTGTCGCACGGTAAGAACGCTGCAAGTTGAGGAAGCTGTCTTGCAGCATGTGGAGTGGGATCCTTCAATCAGCACTCGTGCATTTGCACGTAACATGGCGACGAATCAGACGAATGTAAGAACAGTCCTTCGAGAGCAATTGTTACGTCCATTGCACTTACAGCGTGTCCACAACCTGGAACCAGTTGACTAAACAGTCAGAGCACTGTTTTTGCAGTGGTACCTGAAACACTGTGAAATACATCCTACATTTCCAGCCTCTGTGTTGTTTACCGATGAAGCAACGTTCGGGCGTGATGGAGTCTTCTACATGCACAATCCGTACGTTTGGAGTGAGGATAACTCATATGCCACAGTTACTAGCGCTCATAAAGTGCGCTTCTTCGTTAATGTGGACGTCGGTGTTGTTGGGGACTGTTTAATTGGGCCGTATCTGATACCTAGGCCATTAAATGGCACGCACTATTACAATTTTCTCGCCAGAGCATTGCCAGAATTTCTGGAAGACGTCCCGCTCCCTACAAGACAACGCATGTGGTTCCAACATGACGGGGCGCCGGCACATTTCAATCGTCGTGTGCGTAGATTCCTGGACCGACGGTGCCCAGAAACGTGGATTGGCAGAAGTGGTCCTGTACCGTGGCCTGCTCGATCCCCAGATATGTCCCCTCTGGACTTTTTTGTGTTGGGAGAGATGAACAACCTTCTTTATGCTACTCCTGTTGCATCAGAAGAGGATCTGGTTTCCCGGATAGTAGCAACAGCAGGAACAATTCAGGATACTCCTAGAGTTTTTGCCCGTGTCAGACAGAACATGATCCGACGGTGTAACCTTTGTTTACGTGTCAATGGAGGCATTTTTGAAAATCTTCTGTAATTGAAATTGGGTTGTGTTAATGTGTTGTCTCTTGGTCATAAAAAATGGAAAAGTGTTTGTTGGTTTAATTAATTTTCCGCCAGAGAAATCTTCCTCTACCAGTTTAAATACTCCTCATAGGAAAAAATGACATTAGGGAAGAATATTTGTTTTGATGTCCCCTACGACCTCGCAGAGTTTGTCGGTTTAAATACTTTTCACCCTGCATAGCAAAAGTGAGCAGGACATGTTTATAGGAAATTTGTGTAGTTAAATTTTGTACTGGGATACGTTTTCACTGGAAGACACGCTTTTCAAGTAATTAAAGAAAAATGTACAAAAGTTATCTTCAAACGCACCTCACTCACACACTCATCCCCCACCAGTCAGGATTTCTAGAATTTTATTTGTGGTACTTCCTCCTAGCACTGTGCAAGAAATAGTCCCGGTATTCGACTTTGTTTCCTATTGATTGGGCTATTGCGCCACCAGCGGTTCGCGCGGCTCCCCCTGTCTGAGGTTAAAGTCCTCGTTCGGGCATGGGTGTGTGTGCTGTCCTTAGTGTAAATTAATTACTGTGTAAGCCTAGGGACCGATGACCTCAGCAGCTTGTTCCCATAGAACCTTACCACAAATACCAACCACCACCATTGTCGGGTACTTCTTTAACGTTGTTAATTTAATCCAGAAGATAATGAACTAAAAACTATATCCGTAAACATATCGCTAAAACTCATTACGTTGACAATTCGATCCAAACTTTACTCTTAGAAGCACATCAATTTCGTAGTGAGACGGCCTGACGAATACAACTATGTAATTTTTAAAATTTACTCAAGCATCGTTTTTACAATTTGTAATTGCCCAGCTAAGCCGATGGCATACTATGGTCATTGAATGAGGACCAGGACAGGTCGAATGTGGGAAATAATTCGTGCAGTCGCAAATATTTGTGCAGTGGTAGCAGGGAGTGCCAAGAACAACGTACTCGAAATCCCGACCGGTGGCGGTTGACTGTGACAGCGGGTGGGTTTTAAGGTCACTTTTTCTTAAATAACTCGAAAACTACGATCTCTAGCAAAATCATATCCTAGTACAAAAATAAACTACATTAAGTTTCATATAAGAAGCTCTCGTACATCTATAGGATTAATAGCTTGTGGGAAGCGAGCGAGAAAATATGGTTTGTGAAGGCCATCTATAACACTGCAGGTTGCAACAAAAGACAGCGGTAGGGGCATTTGAATCAGCCTGTATACGCATCGAGTCTCATACAATAGCCAGGGGATGCGGGAACATTATGTGCAGGCGGGGGATAGAAATCGGCTCAGCACTCACTGTCTGCGTCTGTATGCAGAATGTAGGCACTGCACGGCATGCTGTACGCACTTAGCGTGTAACAAGGCCTGCCGCAGGAGAACACACCCCTGCTGTCCCAGCACGAGCGTTACCAGAGGGCCATTATGCAAAGCGCGGTAACCACACACACGTTTATCCCCGGGGACAAGAGGTGCTGCTGCAGGCTCACAGCCAGGAACAGCCAGCGACAATGCTTGCTGATTAGCACGAATGAACTGCTGCCTTAAATCTCATTTCTGTGAAGAGTAACGACTGTATCTCACAGTGTTCTCAATGTTTCCTCCTTTCATATGTTCAGCACTTTAAACTATTTATTTTCTCATTGCTCGGTTTCATTCATACATTTTTCTTATTAGGCGGGTCGCTCAATGAGTAATGCCCCACATTGTTTTTCAGAACATATTTCATCTTAAGAATCAGAATTTGGTGACAATATACATCAACATGTCTTGTCCATGTCCTATTTTTCTACGTAGTCACTATCACGTTCTATGGTCTTATTCCAAAGTGGTGGAAGATCATGTATTTACTATTGGTGAAAGCTCTTGTCCTCAAGGCGTGGGCATTTTTTCGCTGCATGACTGACACTCTCGTCATCTACAAAGTGTGTTCCCCATAGAGAACGATGCGCCCGTCGGCACGAATAACGGCATCCGATCGATTCAGCAGCGGCTGTGACAGGACGACCCGATCGTCGCTATCATGGAGCTCTGTGTCTGCATTTCCTAAGGCTGTAACTTTCTTTACCCATCGCTCAGCTGTACTATCAGCTGCGGCATCGCCATACACTGCATAACACAGTGTCTTTTTCTCCACACAAAAATTCAACAACAGCACGCTGCTTCTAACGTGAGTCGTATGAAGACGCCATTTTGACGCTGTACTACGGCTCTGCCATCTGCCAGAACGGTTCGAAACTGTACCGGCGCACAGAACAGACATCAAATGTGAAGCACCAACAGGGACGTTTGTCTGTGTATATTAATGGCTTTTTAATGACCCTAGTGTATTTACTGGTATGAGTGTTCATGGATCTTAGAAGTAATCGGCTTGAGAAATAATCGACAATTTTGATTTCTTCGTGTATTATTTTCTGTCCAATTTATATTTTATACATACGTTAAAAATACAAGATTACATCTTGAACTGTACAGGAATCGCATTTTGCAGAGTGCTATTAACCGTAATAGGTTTTGTTTTGCTGGCAAGTATGTGACTTACTCTTCATCTATTAATTGTACAGTCTCCTGTCATTTAAGTCCAGATTAAAAGGTCAATGTACTCGTTATCAAGTTCCTTTCAAGCTAATGTCCTTATTACGTAAAGATGACCCCTCTCCGTATGCTGTAACAACAAACTGGAAGTAGTAATCACAGTATGGAAGCTATATCACAAGCTGTTGTTGTTGTTATGGTCTCAGACTGGGTAGAGGCAGCTCTCCATGCTACGCTATCCGATATAAGCCTCTTCATCTGCTAATAAATACTGCAATCTACATCCTTCTCAGTCTACTTACTCTGTTCATCTCTTGGTCTCTCTCTACGATTATTTCCTCCCCCCCCCCCCCCCCGGCCCCTTTCCACCACTTTAACACTTAAATCTATACTCGATGGTAACATATGTCTCTTCTTCAGAAATGTTTCTCTTGCCATTGCCACTCTACATTTTATATCCTTTTTCGTTCTGCCATCATAAGTTACTTTGCTGCCCAAATAGCAAACGTCATCTACTACTTTAATCGTCTCGTCTCCTAATTTAATTCCCCTAGAATCATCTGATTTAATTAGACTACAACAACAACCAAATGTAGCCCGCGCTCGATAATCAAGTGTTTGGTGTCACATTTCGTAGAGAGAATAGATAACTCCTACAATATTATTTCAGTGGTACAGGATGGCGCACGAAAAATGGGCCCGAGTACTAGACTGCTCATTGTCTCCCACCAATCGTCATCTGTTGTTTCAAAGTTGTTCTTTGCATTAGCTTATTTGTTATTTCTTTACTGCATATTTATTATACATTTATTTATTCTGCTGGGGTGCACTCAGCATCGTGATGCCTATGTAGGAGCCACCCGACCGAATAGTAGCGGCTCCGTTCAAAGGAAACCACCATAACGACCGGGAGAGCGGTGTGCTGACCACACGCTCCTCCTACCTGCATCATCAACTGAGGATGACACGGCGGTCGAATGGTCCCGATCGGCCACTTGAGGCCTGAAGACGCTTATTCTACTCTGCTCGTAGCGGTCAACAAATAGTTCGTAACTGGCGAGCAGTCTGTACTTGGGGCCGGTTTTTCGAGCGCCACATTATTCCACAGCGACCAGCCACATAACGCTACACTTGGCTAATCGAGAGGTTTTGCAGAATCACGAAAATTACTTCTACAAGACTGTGTGAATCCTGTAATGAATAAAAACTGTGTACTTCAGAAGGCAGGCAAGTGCCCCCTCTTGCCGCCTTCCATCTTCAGTCACCTATGCTACTAATTTTCAATTGTTCATAAGAACCATATACCATGTACAAATGAACGGTGAATGAATAAAAATGAATGGTTCCCGAAAATGTGGGATACTCAGTGAACTAGTTCCCAGGGATGAACGAGTTTGCCCATGCCTAGTTTCCACCACTCAAAGTCACTCCTTCCCAAACATCCACTGCCCACTGACACCGTGCTTTGTACTACCTCGACCGTCGCTTGGCACCAGTGAACTAGATCCCAGGGATGAACCAGTTTGCCCATGTCTAGTTTGCACCACTCCAAGTCACTCCTTCCCAAACATCCACTGCCCACTGACACCATGCTTTGTACTACCTCGACTGTCGCTTGGCACCAGTGAACTAGTTCCCAAGGATGAACGAGTTTGCCCATGTCTGGTTTCCACCACTCCAAGTCACTCCTTCTCAAACATCCACTGCCCACTGACACCATGCTTTGTACTACCTCGACCGTCGCTTGGCACCAGTGAACTAGTTCCCAGGGATGAACGAGTTTGCCCATGTCTAGTTTGCACCACTCCAAGTCAATCGTTCCCAAACATCCACTGCCCACTGACACCATGCTTTGTACTACCTCGACCGTCGCTTGGCACCAGTGAACTAGTACCCAGGGATGAACGAGTTTGCCCATGTCTGGTTTCCACCACTCCAAGTTACTCCTTCCCAAACATCCACTGCCCACTGACACCGTGCTTTGTACTACCTCAACCATCACTTGGCACTAGTGAACTAGTTCCCAGGGATGAACGAGTTTGCCCATGTTTGGTTTCCACCACTCCAAGTCACTCCTTCTCAAACATCCACTGCCCACTGACACCATGCTTTGTACTACCTCGACCGTCGCTTGGCACCAGTGAACTAGTTCCCAGGGATGAACGAGTTTGCCCATGTCTAGTTTGCACCACTCCAAGTCAATCGTTCCCAAACATCCACTGCCCACTGACACCATGCTTTGTACTACCTCGACCGTCGCTTGGCACAAGTGAACTAGTTCCCAAGGATGAACGAGTTTGCCCATGTCTGGTTTCCACCACTCCAAGTCACTCCTTCCCAAACATCCACTGCCCACTGACACCGTGCTTTGTACTACCTCGACCGTCACTTGGCACCAGTGAACTAGTTCCCAGGGATGAACGAGTTTGCCCATGTCTAGTTTGCACCACTCCAAGTCAATCCTTCCCAAACATCCACTGCCCACTGACACCATGCTTTGTACTACGTCGACTGTCGCTTAGCACCAGTGAACTAGTTCCCAAGGATGAATGAGTTTGCCCATGTCTAGTTTCCACCACTCCAAGTCACTCCTTCCCAAACATCCACTGCCCACTGACACCATGCTTTGTACTACCTTGACCGTCGCTTGGCACCAGTAAACTAGGTCCCAAGGATGAACGAGTTTGCCCATGTCTGGTTTCCACCACTCCAAGTTACTCCTTCCCAAACATCCACTGCCCACTGACACCGTGCTTTGTACTACCTCGACCGTCGCTCGGCACCGGTTGAAACGTCCCCTTTAAACAATTATACAGGACTGTGCTTAACCTGACACAATATTTTTAGTGCAACGCAATCTGACTTTCAAAAATCCCTACAGAAGAATGGCCCTGACTAACATTAACCTATACCTTTCACAAATCACTTACCTCACCAAAAATCTTCGTCACTCGAACTACTGCAAAACAGCTAGCGAAACTAATGCCAGCGAAATAAAAGACTCAAACTACGGAAGGCACTAACTACTGGTAGGCATAGTTAGGAAATGAAAGATTTTAGTAGAGAACAAACATTGTATTTACCTTAATAGTGTTGAAAAATCATAATATGCATAACAGATCATGACATCCAGTCTTACAAATTTCCAAACTCCGCCATCTCTATCCCCACATCCACCACTGCTGGCGGCTCACCTCCAACTGCGCAACGCTACGTGCTGTTCCCATCCAGCTGCCCAACACTATAATGGCAGACAACAATGCAAACTAGCCACAGACTGCACACAGCACAGCCAGTGATTTTCATACAGAGCGCTACGTAACATTGTCAATAAGAAAACCTAAACAGCCTACTTACACAGTGAACTAGTTCCCGAGGATGAACGAGTTTGCCCATGTCTGGTTTCCACCACTCCAAGTCACTCCTTTCCAAACATCCACTGCCCACAGACACCATGCTTTGTACTACCTCGACCATCGCTTGGCAGCAGCGAACTAGTTCCCAAGGATGAACGAGTTTGCCCATGTCTGGTTTCCACCACTCCAAGTCACTCCTTCCCAAACATCCACTGCCCACTGACACCGTGCTTTGTACTACCTCGACCGTCGCTTGGCACCAGTGAACTAGATCCCAGGGATGAACCAGTTTGCCCATGTCTAGTTTGCACCACTCCAAGTCACTCCTTCCCAAACATCCACTGCCCACTGACACCATGCTTTGTACGACCTCGACTGTCGCTTGGCACCAGTGAACTAGTTCCCAAGGATGAACGAGTTTGCCCATGTCTGGTTTCCACCACTCCAAGTCACTCCTTCCCAAACATCCACTGCCCACTGACACTGTGCTTTGTACTACCTCGACCGTCGCTTGGCACCAGTGAACTAGTACCCAGGGATGAACGAGTTTGCCCATGTCTGGTTTCCACCACTCCAAGTCACTCCTCCCCAAACATCCACTGCCCACTGACACCGTGCTTTGTACTACCTCGACCGTCACTTGGCACTAGTGAACTAGTTCCCAGGGATGAACGAGTTTGCCCATGTTTGGTTTCCACCACTCCAAGTCACTCCTTCTCAAACATCCACTGCCCACTGACACCAT
Source organism: Schistocerca americana (assembly GCF_021461395.2). Lineage (NCBI taxonomy): Eukaryota > Metazoa > Arthropoda > Insecta > Orthoptera > Acrididae > Schistocerca > Schistocerca americana. Next base: position 1,243,386,810 of record NC_060119.1, on the reverse strand, counting down.
GCTTTGTACTACCTCGACCGTCGCTTGGCACCAGTGAACTAGTTCCCAGGGATGAACGAGTTTGCCCATGTCTAGTTTGCACCACTCCAAGTCAATCGTTCCCAAACATCCACTGCCCACTGACACCATGCTTTGTACTACCTCGACCGTCGCTTGGCACAAGTGAACTAGTTCCCAAGGATGAACGAGTCTGCCCATGTCTGGTTTCCACCACTCCAAGTCACTCCTTCCCAAACATCCACTGCCCACTGACACCGTGCTTTGTACTACCTCGACCGTCACTTGGCACCAGTGAACTAGTTCCCAGGGATGAACGAGTTTGCCCATGTCTAGTTTGCACCACTCCAAGTCAATCCTTCCCAAACATCCACTGCCCACTGACACCATGCTTTGTACTACGTCGACTGTCGCTTAGCACCAGTGAACTAGTTCCCAAGGATGAATGAGTTTGCCCATGTCTAGTTTCCACCACTCCAAGTCACTCCTTCCCAAACATCCACTGCCCACTGACACCATGCTTTGTACTACCTTGACCGTCGCTTGGCACCAGTAAACTAAGTCCCAAGGATGAACGAGTTTGCCCATGTCTGGTTTCCACCACTCCAAGTTACTCCTTCCCAAACATCCACTGCCCACTGACACCGTGCTTTGTACTACCTCGACCGTCGCTCGGCACCGGTTGAAACGTCCCCTTTAAACAATTATACAGGACTGTGCTTAACCTGACACAATATTTTTAGTGCAACGCAATCTGACTTTCAAAAATCCCTACAGAAGAATGGCCCTGACTAACATTAACCTATACCTTTCACAAATCACTTACCTCACCAAAAATCTTCGTCACTCGAACTACTGCAAAACAGCTAGCGAAACTAATGCCAGCGAAATAAAAGACTCAAACTACGGAAGGCACTAACTACTGGTAGGCATAGTTAGGAAATGAAAGATTTTAGTAGAGAACAAACAATGTATTTACCTTAATAGTGTTGAAAAATCATAATATGCATAACAGATCATGACATCCAGTCTTACAAATTTCCAAACTCCGCCATCTCTATCCCCACATCCACCACTGCTGGCGGCTCACCTCCAACTGCGCAACGCTACGTGCTGTTCCCATCCAGCTGCCCAACACTATAATGGCAGACAACAATGCAAACTAGCCACAGACTGCACACAGCACAGCCAGTGATTTTCATACAGAGCGCTACGTAACATTGTCAATAAGAAAACCTAAACAGCCTACTTACACAGTGAACTAGTTCCCGAGGATGAACGAGTTTGCCCATGTCTGGTTTCCACCACTCCAAGTCACTCCTTTCCAAACATCCACTGCCCACTGACACCATGCTTTGTACTACCTCGACCATCGCTTGGCAGCAGCGAACTAGTTCCCAAGGATGAACGAGTTTGCCCATGTCTGCTTTCCACCACTCCAAGTCACTCCTTCCCAAACATTCACTGCCCACTGACACCGTGCTTTGTACTACCTTGACCGTCACTTGGCACCAGCGAACTAGTTCCCAAGGATAAAAGAGTTTGCCCATGTCTAGTTTCCACCACTCCAAGTCACTCCTTTCCAAACATCCGCTGCCCACTGACACTGTGCTTTGTACTACCACGACCGTCGCTTGGCACCAGTGAACTAGTTCCCAAGGATGAACGAGTTTGCCCATGTCTAGTATCCACCACTCCAAGTCACTCCTTCCCAAACATCCACTGCCCCCTGACACCGTGTTTTGTACTACCTCGACCGTCGCTTGGCACAGACGAGCTGCTCGACCGTTGCACTCAGGTCTTTTTAATTCCCTATATACAGTCATTGTTCTACCTGGTCCCTTAGTAGCTTCCCAGGACTAGTGAGTGATTCTTTGCACTGTTTCCACACTTTGGACTGATCGACGAGCTTCGTCCGTCAGGATATGAGGTCTGCCCGATTGGTTTTTCTGTGGTTGTTTCTTCGAGTTTTCACTTATCAATCACACCACCAACAGTCGACTCCGGCAGCTATGTTGTTTGTCGTTGTGGTCTTCAGTCCTGAGACTGGTTTGATGCAGATCTCCATGCTACCCTATCCTGTGCAAGCTTCTTCATCTCCCAGTACTTACTGCAACCCACATCCTTCTGAATCTGCTTAGTGTATTCATCTCTTGGTCTCCCTCTACGATTTTTACCCTCCACGCTGCCCTCCGATGCTAAATTTGTGATCCCTTGATGCCTCAGAACATGTCCTACTAACCAGTCCCTCTTTTTCGTCAAGTCGTGCCACATACTCCTCTTCTCTCCAATTCTATTCAATACTTCATCATTAGTTATGTGATCTACCCATCTAATATTCAGCATTCCTCTGTAGCACCACATTTCGGATGCTTCTATTCTCTCCTTGTCCAAACTATTTATCGTCCATGTTTCACTTCCATATATGGCTACAATCCATAAAAATACTTTCAGAAACGACCTCCTGACACTTAAATCTATACCTTATGTTAACAAATTTTTCATCTTCAGAAACGCTTTCCTTGCCGTTGCCAGTCTACATTTTATATCCTCTCTACTTCGACCATCATCAGTTATTTTGCTCCCCAAATAGCAAAACTCCCTTACTACTTCAAGTGTCTCATTTCCTAACCTAAATGCCTCAGCATCACCCGACTTAATTCGACTACATTCTATTATCCTCGTTTTGCTTTTGTTGATGTTCATCTTATATCCTCCTTTCAAGACACTGTCCATTCCATTCAACTGCTCTTCCAAGTCCTTTGCTTTCTCTGATAGAATTACAATGTCATCGGCATACCTCAGAGTTTTTATTTCTTCTCCATGGATTTTAATACCTACTCCGAATTTTTCTTTTGTTTCCTTTACTGCTTGCTCAATATACAGATTGAATAACATCGTGGAGAGGCTACAACCCTGTCTTACTCCCTTCCCAACAACTGCTTCCCTTTCATGCCTCTCGACTCTTACAATTGCCATCTGATTTCTGTACAAATTGTAGTTAGCCTTTCGCTCCCAGTATTTTACCCCTGCCATCTTTAGAATTTGAAAGAGAGTATTCCAGTCAACAATGTCAAAAGCTTTCTCTAAGTCTACAAATGCTAGAAACGTAGGTTTGTCTTTCCTGAATCTTTCTTCTAAGATAAGTTCAAATGGTTCAAATGGCTCTGAGCACTATGGGACTTAACATCTGAGGTCATCAGTCCCCTAGAACTTAGAGCTACTTAAACCTAACTAACCTAAGGACATCACACACATCCATGCCCGAAGCAGGATTCGAACCTGCGACCGTAGCGGTTGCGCGGTTCCAGACTGAAGCGCCTAGAACCGCTCGGCCACACTGGCCGGCTCTAAGATAAGTGGTAGGGTCAGTATTGCCTCACGTGTTCCAATATTTCTACGGAATCCAAACTGATCTTCCCAGAGGTCGGCTTCTGCGAGTTTTTCCATTCGTCTGTAAAGAATTCGCATTAGTATTTTACAGCTGTGACTTATTAAACTGATAGTTCGGTAATTTTCACATCTGTCAACACCTGCTTTCTTTGGGATTGGAATTATTATACTCTTCTTGAAGTCTGAGGGTATTTCGCCTGTCTCATACATCTTGGTCACCAGCTATAGAAGTCTTGAAATGTTACTCTGGTAACATCCAATGACTAGTTCACGTCTGAAGTCACGTGGTCTCCTGCAACCCATTCTGCTGTTTCTGCCGCTTTACTGAAAACACAATCCTCCTCTCCTTGCAGGTCTGCAGCTCGTGGCATTTGCTGGTCAGTTCTGCATTTCACAGGGCTCTCCAGGTACTGTTGATCAGATAGCGTACTGGCTGTGAGTTGTTCCACGTTTTTGGCAAGCCGGTGCGTTGCCTCTGATGCCGATGTGAACCGATATTCACTGGAAACAAACTGATCTATGGAGATTTTCTCGAGTTCTTACTTATTAATGCATATCGAACTGCAACTACGTTATGTAACGAACTGTAACAGCATCTAAACTATTCATATACACAAAACATGTTTTGTGGCCATACGTAGTCAGGTGCCACCCACTACCTACAATTCCCAGTTACTGGAGTTTTTTTCACCTCTGTGAACTGTGTATTTCAAAGTGCTAAGTGGCCATTTTTCTCTGAAGCTGTCCGGTAACTTTTTTCAGAGTTTGACAAGCAGATTTCCTTGATCAAGTAGCCATTCTGTTACGCTGCTCTGTAATGGCTGGTATGGGTCAGTATAGCCAGTGGCTAGTTTCATTTCAATGTTTTTTCTTCCATTCTCTGTGCAGTACGGTGGATGCTTCCAAAAGTTGATAGCGAGACTGGATAGTGAAAGATAAGGCCTTAAGTAAGAGAACGCAGCAGAGTTGTAATCTTATACATTTCTAGAATGGGTTTTAGAAGGCAGCCAGAACGGAATTCACTGGGCATCCCCAAATCCTGTGCAACGGGTGGTACCCAAGTTATAAAAAGATTCTGTACAGGTGTTGTTTCTCTTATCCCTCTGTGGAAAATGTCATTGAGCCTGCGGCCACGTCAGCTAATATTCTGTTCAGCATTTCAAGAATACAGAATTCCTATTAGTTTACCATCTCCTTCTCAAGATTTCACGCAGTTTTTACTTTGGACCTATGTGCCGAGTTTGCCATTCGTCAGTTTCACAATTATGTCAGCGGGTCGGAGGTCTTCTGGCTCTGTTTTCCTGTCTCTGATCGAGTGGCCTAAAAAGAACGAGACAGATGATAGTAGGAGTTTGCTTGACTCAGTTACATGTTTTTCATTTGTCGGAATTCGCAGCTCCGCGCTCACTGAGCAGCGAGTTCCCGCTCTGGGGAAAACACAGCCGAGTTCGGATTCTGAAGTATAAACATTTTATGTTCAGATTTTGCAGTATTTAAGACAGGAGAAAGATCTTCAGGAGAGAGATCTTTTTATAGATGACTGATGAGTCAAGCCTTGCTGCTAATAGCATCTATACTTGAGCGCTAAGCACAAAGACAGGGCTGGAATCATATTCTCCAGCCGCTACTGCCGCCAGCTTCCTTATTCACGCATAGGTATTCGGCAAGATGCTCCATCGTCGTATCCAGCGATGCCATTCAGACGCAAAGTTAATTCGCTCCCTTCAGGAGCAAGGCACGCAGTTTTAAAATCACGCATCAAGTTTCTCGCTCTCAACGCACATTTTGGCAGTCTTGTGGTGTTCGCTCCTATCTTTCCACGCACCTTCTACATTTAATCAAACCTTATACATTTCAGCACCTTACTGAAAAACAGGTTGGAAAATGAGATTGAGATGAAGATGGAAGAGGAACAGCCATGTTTTACAGTAGGGCTGTCTTGTATGGACTATATTCTTCGTATCAGACAAAAAAGAGAAGGTGTGAGCTAAGGGTCATGAAGTACACCTAATAATTGTGGATTTTAAAAAAGCTTATGATTCTGTGCTCATCAACAGTCAATGTGAAGCGATGGGGTATTGTAGAAACACAACAGATACCCGTAATTCAGAGAATGTACGCAGCAGTTAACGTAGGAAGAAAATTAGGTGAGACATTCCAAACATCGAAAGGACTTAGACCAGAGCCGGCCAGAAATTCTGCACGCGTGCGGTGCTCCTGCACATGTGCAACTTTCGGGTCATAGCGTGCACGTCGCAGCCGTCAGCGTTCATGTAGTGCATGTTTGTGCGCACAGATGTCGCTTTATCCACTTGCTGGGATACTCTGTACCGGCGCATTCTAGTGCTCTTTCCACAGCTTGCAAGCCAACCAAGTGAAGGTATTTCGCGTATTAAACATTTAAAATACTGTCACAGTCTACTCATTGAGACGTCTACTTTTATGTTAACAGTTTAACCCAGTAAGACAAGTAATACAGTTAACATCCGTGGGTTTTTATTAAGGCAGCTTCACTGACGGCACGTAAATACGAGTAATGTTTTTGATCTAGTATTTAAGAAAGAGAGCACTTAGCGACTTCCAACGAACCTTATTCATGATTTCAAATAACATTAAACTAATGCAAGGTTTCCTATAACTAATTCTCGGTGCCCTCAGTTACACCCACACAATTTCTGCCTCACTGACCTCTGAACAGAACGACAACCGCAGACCTCTCGATGATCACCTGTTATTTCAATACCATTATTGCTATATCTTTCATCAACTCCGTCTGAAATCAGCATAATAACCGACAATTAGATGAGTGTTATGCTTTATCGACTTCATCTGAGCGTAGCCCTTCACACATTAAAAAAAAAAAAACTAAATGTAAGTATACATTGGAACAATCTGTTTAATGACCAACTTTCCTGATAATATTGTAACATGGAGCAGAAGAGGCACTAATGCACAGTTAGTAAACAATAATTTTTAATTATGAAAGAAATAAATCCAAACACGTTTATCACTGGTCATGAGAAATGATAATCGAGTTGATGTGTCTCATCCATTTTCTTAACGACATTTAATTTTGCTTGCCGTTCTTCACTGTTGAGTACACTACACTCGTCTTTGTGATATATATTGTAGTGTCTTTCAATTGAAACCTTACGCTGGCCGCCTATTATTCGGCGGCACAACAACATTGTGAGTATTCACCAACGGCTACAAAAAAGAATTGCAGTTCCCAGTCATTTTTAAACGACTGAGAACATAGATCTCCCGTCCTTTGCTTTTTCACAGTACCTGCCATTTCTCAGTACTTCTCTGTTAAGGTTACGGTTACCAGGGGTAAACCAGACTGGGTACGTTGCCCTCTTGCTTGTACCACATAAACAGGGTAGTGGAGCCGCCGCCGTTCATTTAGGACACATGTATAATAACAGATGTCGCTGTCGCTCGCTGTCGCACACGTGCGCACATGTGCAGCACTTCCGCACGTCTGCACACTGTGCAGCGTTTGGCCGGCCCTGACTTAGACAGTACTGCAGTGTGTCGCCGAACATGTTTGAAATATATATGTACTCTATATTGGAACGGTGGAATTCTTTAAGCGAAAGTATAGTATTTCCTGTCCAGCGTGGTACTATGTACTCGTTATTATTTACCAATGGTCAGATACTGATAGCACGAAGTACAAAGGATATCAACTTTATCGTGAGGAAATTGATGGAACCATTTGAACGAGGCGAGCCTAGAATAAAAATGAGCAAAACAGAATATCTAGTAGTGGGAGGAGATGAAAAGGATATAGTACTGCCGCAAGGAACCCTTAAAGCTGCAAAGCAGTTTAAATACTTAAGATCGATTATCTTCTCCTCGTAAACTTGTGAAGCCGATGTGGAAGCAGGATCCAGCAAGCAAGAGCAACAATTAAAAAGCTAAACGGATTTCTGTGGAGTCGTGCTGTAGCAGAAGAAACAAAGAAGATTCTGCAAACAGTAGTGGGAAGTAGTCTAACATATGGTACAGAAGAATGGACACTGGGCGAGCAACAGAGAAGCAGAGCACAGACAGTCGAGATGGGTGGAATAAGGAGGGCAGCCAGCGAAGAAGAAATGTGGAAATTATTCGTTTTTATTTTTATTGTTTTGAAATAACTTGGATTTAAGTACAAGCTTTTAAACATATTTTGTCTTCAATTGTTTCGGCAGGTTTACAACTTGGCTCGCTCTCGATGGTGCTTTCAATTACATACTGTCCTAGTAGTGTTGCCCCATAATGCAAATGCTTGTCATTGCATGCCTGTGACTAAAGATATTTTTCAATGAATATTCAACTCATTTCTACGATTTGAACAGCATTTCATCTTAAACGTAACATATTACCTACACAACACTGTTAAGTGGATTTTTTTGTGTGTTTCCCCTTACTTGGATGTGGCTGTCCTTATACTATATTTCGTTCAGCTGTTATGCATTATTTATGATCTACTTTACTGTACAAAATTTTCTTAGGCTATGTTTTCGCCGGCCGGAGTGGCCGTGCGGTTCTAGGCGCTACAGTCTGGAACCACGCGACCGCGACGGTCGCAGGTTCGAATCCTTCCTCGGGCATGGATGTGTGTGATGTCCTTAGGTTAGTTAGGTTTAAGTAGTTCTAAGTTCTAGGGGACTGATGACCTCAGATGTTAAGTCTCATAGTGCTCAAATCCATTTGAACCATTTGAGGCTATGTTTTGATCTGCTTGTTTACAGATCTGAAGACGGTTGTTAAAACCAACCGAAATTGTTCATCACGCTTTAATTGGCTGGCTCTGAGGACTATGCGACTTAACGTCTGAGGTCATCAGTCGCCTAGAACTAACTAAACTAAGGACATCGCACACACCCATGCCCGAGGCAGGATTCGAACCTGCGACGGTAGCGGTCGCTCGGCTCCAGACTGTAGCGCCTAGAATCGCACGGCTACTCCGGCCGGCACCCTTTAATTGTATAATTAAATTCAGTCTAGGTGGTAAATGTACTTTATATTAAAAAATGAAAGCATTGAATTACGTTAAGAACGCTGTCTCCTTGCTGAAAATGTCAGGCTTTACTAGCTCAAAATATTCCTAAAGATACATCGACAACTCTAGTGAAACTTTGCCTAGGCAAAATCAAATTTCAGTTTCATACTCCTTTGATCAAAAGAATCGTTTGATGTACGCTACGGTAACATTGTTTGACTTTCACAATGGCGTTTTTAGTGAGTTTCTACTGTAGTGTTGTTACTAAACGTCCGTGCTGTGGATCTACGAGCCGCATAAAGTTACTGACTTCATTGGAGCTCTAAGTTTTGGCCGAGGCGAGAGCCTGGGGCAGAGTTGAGCCGGGCGCCGGGTTTCACCGAAAGGCCACTGTGGGTGGCTGCCCTGGAGCGAGGAGTTGGGGGAACGGAAGATGGGCTCTGCCGTGGAATAGTGAAGTGAGGAAAGGACTGTTAGCTTCGGTTCAAGCACATGTATGATGGAGGTGGTTCCAAAGATGGTAGTATTCGGACTGGAACAGTATATCGCTACATCATAATACTTCTTTATTCTGCACTAATTCAATGTTTCATGGTAGTGCATATCCAATCACAGCAGCGTACTCATGCCATCACAAAACTACAAAAGATGCGTGATCACAATAAACAATAATTCTTACAATAATGACTAAAAATTGATAACTGCTGAAAACTTCATGTGATCTGGCTATATGAATGCGTGGTTTCACATTTTTACTCGCCGCCGCTGATTCCGCGATATGCCCCACTGCAGCTGACAAGAGTGATCCTCTTTAATTTACATATTTTGGTTACAGCTTAGGACCATAGTTATGATCCTTGAAAGTCACAAATTTATACATATTTTATTTAGTATGTTATGTTTCTTACATCATTTTAATTACATAAATGTGTCAGATCATCGTATTCTCCATAGTTACAAAGGAAATGCACGCAGTATGCAATCCCTATGTCTCTCCCTACTTTACCACGTAGCATATGTCGAAGTTATTACTTGATTACTAATTTACTTGAGCAAAAGTTAATTCGGTAAGCATAGAAAAACACTCTAAATCGACTAGTGGCAAATTGTCTTTAATATTTGATACAACAAATAGATGGAGCGTAAAGGGACGCATCTATTGAGCAGGCCAACTTCATTATTTTAAATCTTTTAACCACTATTTCTTTGCCCAAGTCGGTCGGAATGCACAAAGGACATGAATGGGTGCAGGTAATCAGACATGATGGTTACGTACGTGTCACCTGTCAGAGTTTTATCTAGACGTATCAGGGGTCCTAAATCAACCCCACTGCATACGCCCCACACCATTACAGGGATTCCACCAGCTTCACTGCTGACGTGCAGGGTCCATGGCTTCAAGAGGTTGTCTCCATACGCGTACCCGTCCACCCGCTCGATACAGATTGAATCGAGGCTTCTCCGCCACGTCAACATGTTTCGTTATCAACAGCCCAATGTTGGGGTTGACAGGCCCAGGCGAGGCGTAAAGCTTTGTCGTGCAGTCATCAAGGGTAAAGGAGTGGGCCTTTGGCTCCGAAAGCCCATATCGATGATGTTTCGTTGAATGGTTCGCGCTCTGGCACTTGTTGATGGCCCGGCATTGTAATCTGCAGCAATTTGAGGAAAGGCTGCACTTTCGTCGAATTGAACAATTCTCTTCAGTCGTCGATGTTCTCGTTCTTCCAGGATCTTTTTCCTGCCGCAGCGATGTCGGAGATTTGATGTTTTACCGGATACCTGATATTCACAGTACACTCTTGATATGGTCGTACGGGAAAATCCTCACCTCACCGCTACCTCGGAGATGCTGTGCCCCATCGCTCGTGCGCCGACTATAACAACACGTTCGAACTCACTTAAATCCTGATAACCTGCCATTGTGGCAGCAGTAACCGGTGTAACAACTGCACCAGAAACTTGTTGTCCTATATAGCCATTGCCGACCACAGCGCCGTATTCTGCCTGTTTACATATCTCTGTATTTGAATACGCATGCCTATACTAGTTTCTCTGGCGCTTCATTGTACATTAAATACGTTTATTATAATGTTGTGTAAGAATCTGAAGCACATCGGTCGAGAACTTTTCGCTGTTTACTAGCAACACATCCACTTCATGTACTGTATGTATAATTATACATATGTATTCAAAAAAATGTAATGTATGTCCATCTGACCGTTTATTAGAGTATTGTGCAAAAATCGGAAGTAAATCGGCCAAGAAATTTGTTTTCTGGTAACAACATTAAACAGTTAAGTAGGATAAACATTGACATACGAGGTGTGGCTAGAAAAAAACCGGACTAGTACTGGTGAAACAATAAAACGAATGCAATAAGGCTGAAAGTCGCGTGGCCTGTCATGTGACTCTCGCTCCGCCTACTGCTCGAGTTTCATCTGGCTCCTGCACTCAGTCTGCCCGTGGCGTCTGTTTTAAGTAGTTGACGTTTTGTCTGTGCGTCGGAAAATGTTGAGTGTACATAAAGAACACCGTGTTAACATCAAATTTTGTTTCAAACTAGGAAAATCTGCAAGTGAAACGTTTGTAATGTTACAACAAGTGTACGGCGATGATTGTTTATCGCGAACACAAGTGTTTGAGTGGTTTAAACGATTTAAAGATGGCCGCGAAGACACCAGTGATGACACTCGCACTGGCAGACCATTGTCAGCAAAAACTGATGCAAACATTGAAAAAATCGGTAAACTTGTTCGACAAGGTCGCCGTTTAACAATCAGAGCAGTGTCTGAGTTAACAGGAGTTGACAAGGAAAGTGTTAGGCAAGATTCTTCATGAAAGTTTCAACATGAACAAAGTGTGTTCAAAAATGGTTCCAAAGTGTCTCACAATTGAACAGAAGGAACGCCGAAGAATGATTTGTTCTGACATCCTGGAAAACATTGAAAGTAATCCCACCATCTTACAAAATGTTATTACTTGCGATGAATCGTGGTTTTTTACTTACGATCCCGAAACTAAACGCCAATCGATGAACTGGAAAACGCCTGGTTCTCCACGACAAAAAAAGCACGAATGTCAAAATCGAAATTCAAGGCAATGATGACCGTTTTTTTTTATATCAAAGGGATTGTGCACATTGATTGGGTACCAGAGGGTCAAACGGTGAATCAGCATTACTACATTAGCGTCCTGGCTACCCTACGTGAGCGAGTACGGAGAAAACGGAACGATTTGTGGAGAAAAAAGTCATGGATCCTTCACCAAGACAATGCCCCAGCTCACAGAGCGTTGTCAGTGAAGACGTTTTTGGCAAAACACAACATTCCCATCTTAGATCATCCACCCTACTCACCTGATTTGGCCCCCTGTGATTTTTTTCTTTTCCCTAAAGTCAAGTCAGCTTTGAAAGGAACTAGATTTGAGACTGTTGAAGCAGTAAAAGAAAAAGCGACGGAAGTAATGTATGGACTTACCGAAAATGATCTGCAGCATTGCTATGAACAGTGGAAAATTCGTATGGAGCGGTGTAGAGTCCGAGGATGAGAGTACATTGAAGGAGATAACATGAAATTGTAAATAATTGTAAATAAATGTTTTTTTTTCCAGCATCAGTCCGGTTTTTTTCTAGCCGCACCTCGTACGACCTGTGCAGTCAAAAATAGGAATCGCAACTGAATTTTTGGTTCTAAATGAACAGTACATACAGGTTTGTGTATTTTCCCATAAGATATCGAATGATGAAGAGATAGGGCAATATTTTGGACATTCTGCTAATGTGGTCATACGAGGCAAACCAGTAAGGTTTGATGTCCAACTGTAGTGTACAGTCGAAGCTGGAGGATATCTGTATGAGTTTGACCTGCTTGGTGCAGCTCCGCAGAGATCCAACAAAAATCTGCGTTTACGCGAAAGGGTTGTAACAAACTCGTTTAAAGCAAGAGTGGCTTGCATTGTCAATGCTTCACCCTCCATTTTTGGTGGAACTCGACTGCAGTCCACCATCAGCAATGGAGGGGAAGCTTTGACAATTCCAGCCACACGTACTGGCTAAACGTCAGGTAAATCTTCAAACAAATGTCGGCCGAAGAACCCGAGACACAAGCCAACAAGTAGTTTGCAACAAGTGCCCACGAAAGCATTAACAATTTTGTATGTGGTACAATAACTCCAAAGTGGGATTGGAAAACAGCCTAATCTCAAGTAGGACACTACAAAAGCCACCAGACAGCATTTGTCTATTAGTCTGTCAGAAGATTCCCGCGCTCAGAGGCACCAAACGGGACAAAATGTCGTATCGGAGATAGCGCGCCGCGAGCCATGGTCTGGCGTGTTTACTGAAAGCGTGAGGTTCCAGACTGCGGAAAGTAGGTAGGCGAAGGCTGAGCAAACTTCAGCTTCTGCCTTACGGCAAACTTGAGAGCGAAGGAAAGTTAACAGTCTCTTCGTCTTGCACGAAGAGAGTAATCTGAGTGCCCTGTAGTTTACGGAGAAGTCCTTAGACCGGAAACACGCGTATGCGTCTGGGAGTGCTTACCAACGGCCCGCACCAGTTATGTGGCAGGGACAGCAGGTGGAGTTGTGACAGAGGATAACTATCAAAAACAAATTAATTAAATGGAGTTAAAACATTTATCCGATTCAACAATATTATATCTTACACAAGACTGGAGACAGAAACTGCTGTAAATTTGAACTGACGCATAAGGCCATTAACTATTTTTTACGACAGCGCCATGCTATTTTGCAAGATTTTACTTTTTACATGCATTCACGTTCAGTTAGATTTACGATCACGGGTTTCATTTACCTTTCACAAACTTAGAATGTGCCCTCCACTGGACTCACGGCAAACATCCACACAATATCAGACTCGTCCCACTTTCTTTTTTGCGAGCAACTGTGGAGCTGAAGCATCCATTGCTGTCGCTCTGCGGTTTCACATTAAGCTCAGATGATCGAAGGAGAGACACACAGACGCAGTGTTTCACATATTCCTGCTTAAAATAATAACTCTATGGTATATGATGTAGTAAGGTCATGCAAATTTTTGCATATGTCTTAGCTTATTTGTTTTTATCGAAAAGTGGGAGTTTATCCACAACGACGGAAACTCCGAGGCTCTCCGCATCAACACTATCCGCTAAATTTCGCTTACACGCTAAACCATATAAATTTAAAGGTGGTTGAATCGCTTAAATACCTGGAAATTACAATTACGAACAACATAACTTGGAAGCATCACTTGAGTTGGGGGGGGGGGGGGGGAGGCGAACTAACGCGTTTTACTGGCAGAACACTCAGAAGATGTAAGCAAGCTGCATTTTTTTTTTTTTGTCATCATTGGTCATCAATCCTCTGACTAGTTTGATGCGGCCCGCCAGTAATTGCTGTCCTGCGCCATCCTCTTCATTTCAGAGTAGCACTTGCATCCTACGTGCTTAATTATTTCCTGGATGTATTGCAATCTTACCCTACAGTTTTTCCCCTCCAGATTTCCCTTTTAATATCATGGAGGTTATTGGCTCAATGGTTCAAATGGCTCTGAGCACTATGGGACTTAACATCTATGGTCATCAGTCCCCTAGAACTTAGAACTACTTAAAGCTAACTAACCTAAGGACAGAACACAACACCCAGTCATCACGAGGCAGACAAAATGCCTGACCCCGCCGGGAATCGAACCCGGGAACCCGGGCGTGAGAATGGAGGTTATTCCCTGACGCCTTAACATGTGTTCTGTCCCTTCTTGTTTTCAATCTTTTCATATGTTCCTGTCTTCGCCGACTAAACTGAGAAATTTCTCATTCCTTAGCTTATCTGTTCCCTGAATTTCAACATTCTTCTGTAGCAGCACATTTCAAATGCGTCGGTTCTCTTCTTTTCCCAAGTCCATGGATAGTATGCAGTCCTTACCAAATAGCTATGGCGTATGACACCGAAAATGTTCAGAGAACGCTAGCTCGTTTTCTGTTGGGATGGTGTAGGGTTCGTGGTGGTGGTGGTGGTGGTGGTGGTGGGAGGGTCTCACGCACGTGATATGCGATTTGGCGTGACAGTCGCTAAAACAGAGGCGTTCGTCGTTGCGCTGATATCTTTTCGTGAAATTTCAATCACCAAATACCAAAATATTTTGTTACGTACACCTACACAGCGAGATATGACAGTCACAACAAAATAAGAGAAAGGGCCAGCACGGAAAGAGTTAATCGTTCGTTTTACCCATGTGATGTTCAACAATGGAACGGAAAGAAATAACCTGAAAGTGTTTCTTAGAAGACATCATAGTCACCGTTGACTGTATAAAATATTTATTATTACGACTGCAATTTCGGTCTTATGGCGATTTTCAAGTAACACTGCAAAAGTTACATTCTGTCAGAATGTAAAACTATCTGACATGAGTAGCTACATGTTGTCGTCAAAGTGCAGCCTTTTGACTGTGAGAATCCCACTAGATCCGATGAGTACGACACTTATTACATCGTAATACGTTGTTAAATATGAACTGAAAGTGCTTTTATGAACCCTTTGCGTAACACTTACGTGTTAATTGCTTGGTGGTCATGTAGATTGTGAAGACATCGCTAGTTGCGACCTATATGAGAGGCTTTCTTCTGTTTTATTTCTTGCTTTCTTTCTTTCTTTTTCGTTGTTGCACATGAATTTCTGGTGATATAGCATATTGTTTATTTTGTTCTACAATGTAATGAGTAACTGTTTGTTGAAAATAATTGTATGTAACTGGTATTTCCCTTTTGGACATTAGTATTTAGACTTTCTTGTCTATTGAATATGTAAGTTGATTTGATTTTTTATCTTTATTGCATTAGTTTTGATTGTAATGACTTTGTAAAGATAAATTTATACTGATATACAGTACCAACAGAGCGAGAGTGATCAGAATATCGATTTCGAGGGTCGAACAGTGCGAGTAGAGCGTTTGTGGTACTCATGTTTGTACCGAGAAGGCGGAAGGAGGTTAAAAGTGTGTTGACTACGTCGTGTAGTGAAACTATAGGTGCGAACGAAACTGATTAACGATGAGATACATTTCTGTTCCTTCCTGTAATGGAATGCAGAAACGTTTAAAGTGGACGGAGAAGGTGTAGTGTGTAAAACCGCCGAACTAACTGTGTCGCGACAGTAGGACAATGTAGCTATGGACAGAAGACATTGTAATTACAGTGTTCTGAAAAGAACTGTGTTCGTTGTAACTCTGCAGTGCGCATTTTAAATACCTTATAATTTCAACGCATATTCGCGCCGTCGCTGACTACTGTGTGCCTGAGTCGTGAATAGTGACACAGGCGTTCAGAAACTGTTTACTATGAGTGTGCATGTTACCGCCAGCAGTGGCCAGTTCGCTGTCGTATTATCCGCGTGTTAAACAAACAGACTGCAATTCCGTGGTCAAAATAACTTTAAAACCCTCTACTGAACTGTGTTACTTCATCGTTGTGCACGAGACACATGATAAATCGCTTGTGCAAAGCTGAATGTTGGCAACAACTGTAACAACGTCCAACTTTCCAGTGGCTGTAATACGACATTGATGATATCGCCAAATACGAGTGGAAAGTAAAATTCCACATGAGATACGCCCTCTGCAGCATCTAAACACGACGGAGCCGATTTCAACACCCCGTCTGCAACGATAAGCTGCTGTAGACATTGCACTTCACCGCCTGCATCATAAGAGATAACGATAGTTGCTTTAGTTCTTATCGAAGACTAAAACGACTATTAAAATTGTAAACTTTCTATTTGGGACTTGTTGAAGGAAATTAGCCTTTAATTTGCTTCTTCTTTAAGGGGCTCCGGAACGCCCTATACTTGCAATGTTAAAATAACGCTTATAAATTACATCTTTCCTCACAAAGTATTTGAGGTAGGAAGTTGAACTTTTTACAGATTATTTATTGGAATATGGGCTACAACTTAACACAGGGATTTTACAAAATTTTAGTTCAGTTATTAAAGATGATTTTTTGGAAAAAAGGCTGTGTTAAATTATGCAGAAGGTACTGTGTAACATTTACTCAAAGTTTGAAACAAATATGTTTGGAAGATCCTTAGAAAACATGTAATTAGTATGAGAAAATAAAAGTTTTGGCAATCGAGCGACAAAGATTGGATTAACTTTTTAGTGCATTCCAGGTCCATAGGATGGATTATCTTCATCCTCTGCAAACTCCTCCTTCCAGCTTCCTCTTGTTCCTCCTCCTGTTTACTCTTGCTTGTATTTCTAGACTCTGTCTGCAGCCCGAAGGCGTTCCTTGTCTAAAGCAAGCATCGCTCGTTGTTGTGTTCGTAGATTTTGCTACCATTTTCTTCAGTTGCAGTTACTGCAACACTGTTCCAAAAGGTGGTCATGTATGAACACTTATCACATTTCAGTTGTATTTCACTAGCAAGTCCTACATGCTTTATTATGGAGAGTTCCAGACCAACTTCACTACAATGAATACATCTTACACAGTTTGAAAAAATTCCTTTGAGAACCGACATATCAAATATTTCATTCACATCCGATTCGCCCATAAAACATTCATAGTTTTCACTCATTGAACCAAGCTTCTTCTGTGAAGTATTTTCTTTCCCACTTTGACTGCTATGGGCAGGTGTACTTAAGAGGTTAGGTTCGCTCACTTGGTTATCGTCTTTATTGTTTACAGTAATAACACATACCTTTGGCTTTCCAACATTTCTCCTTTTCTTAAAAGCCTTCAGAGGATTTCTAATAACTTTACTTTTACTCATTATTTACTTCAACAAGAAGCAGAAATAATTACGAATATTTTCGAGATAACGACAGAGTAAATAAACATGAAACAATCGACAATCACACCAGCGATATATATTGAACCATCACAGGTTAGCCACAACACATACTTTATCTCACATCGCTAAAATGTACCTGATGAACACGGACGTTAATAATAACACCATTTGACAGCAGTTTAAGAGCGCCACAGTGGGTCACGCCCATGTGGAACACATTTCAAAAAAAATTTAAAAATAGTTGTAGTCTTCGGAATTGAATAAATTATATATCTATTAAAAGGTAATAGTCTGCAGATTCAGAAAACGCAAAAAAGTAAAAATTGAACTTTTCATGATTTTGAGCCTTTCCGGAGCCCCTTAAAATAAATATCATGTTAGCGAAATTTTGTTATTAATGTAGACATTGTTGACCTCCATTAGTGTAGTTGTTTTCAATGCGATGCCTGTTTCATTCATTAGTTTAGTGCTGCTACCACTGCCTGCTATGTTAAGTATCTTTTGGTGAGTGTGAAACATGTGTACACCGTAATTTCTGTGAGTGAATTTAATGTGCATTTATTTAGGCGTTTCATTTGTTCGAATTTTGGCGTCCACCATTAGGCTGAATATTACAGCCAGTGACAGCACAGCTGCTTCCACTCAATTGTTGCGATATACTCAAACGCGAGTAAACGTAATAAGTGTCATACTGAGCTCTGTGTTTTCACTTAGAAGTAAATGTCCTATTGCCGCATCATCATAACCGTACATGCATGCAGTTGTACCGAACTTAACTGTGTATGCAGAGATAAATGTTAGGCAAAACGGTCAATCCTTTGTTAGTAGAAATCAGAGTGCTTTTTTTTTTCACACATCAGATTTGAAATCAGCAGGATCGACTCAGTGTTTTCTATGGCAGTTTGGAGAAAATTTAGTGGCAGGACTGAGTCACAATCACTACATATGGCTTGATTCATAACTGAACTAGATAACATAGCAGGTTAGGTCTTAATTTTGTCAGCCGTGTGTAGCTGGATCACCAGAAGATGTACCGTGAAATCAGGAGACCTTGAATGCCAACGGAGGAATACGAGATCGGACGCCTCTTATGGCCTAGATTGGATGCCCCTTATTGCCACTCCACCTCTGAGGTGACTCATTGACAAAAAATGCTATTAAAAACATTTATCAGTGTTGTAGCCTGTTTAATAATGAAATTTTCGAAAACTTCTCGCGGTTTTGAAAAGAGTCAGACCTTCAACCAATCGAAGTAGTGATTCCAATAACTGTCTTTGTATGTAAAATGAACGGACCATGAATATTTTTTTTTTGATAACACGTAAGACACATGGTGCTTAGGAAGGTGTTCAAATGGTTCTGAGCACCATGGGACTTAACATCTGAGGTCATAAGTCCCCTAGGAAAGTATCTGTCGAACTCGACTGCCGTATGTGGCTGCTGAGTTCCTTATACAGGGCTATTACAAATGATTGAAGCGATTTCATAAATTCACTGTAGCTCCATTCATTGACATATGGTCACGACACACTACAGATACGTAGAAAAACTCATAAAGTTTTGTTCGGCTGAAGCCGCACTTCAGGTTTCTGCCGCCAGAGCGCTCGAGAGCGCAGTGAGACAAAATGGCGACAGGAGCCGAGAAAGCGTATGTCGTGCTTGAAATGCGCTCACATCAGTCAGTCATAACAGTGCAACGACACTTCAGGACGAAGTTCAACAAAGATCCACCAACTGCTAACTCCATTCGGCGATGGTATGCGCAGTTTAAAGCTTCTGGATGTCTCTATAAGGGGAAATCAACGGGTCGGGCAAGTTTCACGCGTAGCCCGCGGAAGTCGACGAATAAAGTAAGCAGGGAGCTAAACGTACCACAGCCGACGGTTTGGAAAATCTTACGGAAAAGGCTAAAGCAGAAGCCTTACCGTTTACAATTGCTACAAGCTCTGACACCCGATGACAAAGTCAAACGCTTTGAATTTTCGGCGCGGTTGCAACAGCTCATGGAAGAGGATGCGTTCAGTGCGAAACTTGTTTTCAGTGATGAAGCAACATTTTTTCTTAATGGTGAAGTGAACAGACACAATGTGCGAATCTGGGCGGTAGAGAATTCTCACGCATTCGTGCAGCAAATTCGCAATTCACCAAAAGTTGAAGTGTTTTGTGCAATCTCACGGTTTAAAGTTTACGGCCCCTTTTTCTTCTGCGAAAAAAACGTTACAGGACACGTGTATCTGGACATGCTGGAAAATTGGCTCATGCCACAACTGGAGACCGACAGCGCCGACTTCATCTTTCAACAGGATGGTGCTCCACCGTACTTCCATCACGATGTTCGGCATTTCTTAAACAGGAGATTGGAAAACGGATGGATCGGTCGTGGTGGAGATCATGATCAGCAATTCATGTCATGGCCTCCACGCTCTCCCAACTTAACCCCATGCGATTTCTTTCTGTGGGGTTATGTGAAAGATTCAGTGTTTAAACCTCATCTACCAAGAAACGTGCCAGAACTGCGAGCTCGCATCAACGATGCTTTCGAACTCATTGATGGGGACATGCTGCGCCGAGTGTGCGAGGAACTTGATTATCGGCTTGATGTCTGCCGAATCACTAAAGGGGCACGTGTCGAACATTTGTGAATGCCTAAAAAAACTTTTTGAGTTTTTGTATGTGTGTGCAAAGCATTGTGAAAATATCTCAAGTAATAAAGAAATTGTAGAGCTGTGAAATCGCTTCAATCATTTGTAATAACCCTGTATTCATACTTTATGGCAGTTCACTTTGCCAGTTAAATGGAACAATGTTATTCTTGAACACAAAAATTAAAAACAAATACACTGCGCAACAGAATTAAAGTGTCACTTTTGGAATACCCACAAAAGTCTTTCACTGCAACGTGCAAGTTTGAAATTTGGCACGGATGTGCCTACAAACTTCATCCGCAATGGTGCAAAAACGTGGTGCCCTGCGACGCTTCCAGCAGCAAGGTGTCTACACATGCGAAGGAAGGCCAGAGCTCAGGTGTTCCTGTGAGATGTAAGGGGGATTAGTGGTGTCACACTGACACCAAATTTCACCACGATTCTGCACAACTCCCCTGCGGACGTGTCACAGGATGGGAAGGTCGTCAGATCACGTCATACCCAGATTTGACCCCTTCTGTTGACGCTTCTGCGATGGAGGTCAGAAGCGCAATGTTCAGTTTGATCAAAATTAGTCGCATCCGTCCTTAGTGTGTGTCCACCATCGCCACATATACAAAAAAGACCCAGTTTGTAACACCATAGCTGTAATGCTATACTGATTTATTTTACCTTTTTGCTTTGGTATAATGTTATAACATTGAGTATCTGTAAATGTTGTTGGAATGAATCGATATCATGAGAGTGTTTATTCTTTTCTGTGTAAAAAAACTTTGATGTCATGGTTTAATTCAACGCAGTGTAGTGTATCTATCATTTAAATTCTTTCTCTCATTTGGAGGGAGACAAAACTTACTGTATATAATAGTAATTTTGTTTAAATAATTTTTTATGGAGATGTTAATATGTGCAAAGGTTCTGTTTTATTTAAAATCTTTGTTTGTTCTTATGTAAATTGCTAACCTTCACTTAGGGTTCTTAGTTATGTTATATGTAAAAGGTGTTGTGGGTCCCCTAGGGAACGGAACTGAGTAGCGCACGCAAATTGTGGTTGGCCTTGGTAGAAAAGGTGGAACAACAGTCAGTCGGGGACGAGCTACCAAACTGAACACTGCCATATTAACATTGTATATTGTGCAGGTTCCGAGAGAGGCTTTTTCTGTCATTTTCCAATGCCTCGAATGGATGGACAAAGAGCTGGAATTATTCTGAAATTGGTATCTACCATCGCCACCAAAAAATGACAGAGTCCAGCAATTCGACCTACCAACATTGCGCAATTACTGTAACGGAACACTATAATAATGTACAGTGAAGGATCAGCTTATTGGATGTGTTAGTGTGCTCAAAATAAGGTAATTTATAACCGAATTTATGTACCTACCTTGATTTTTTTTTTGCGTATCATAACACCTCTCAGGTTCCTCTCCATTTGAACTAAAGTGGTTACCGAGTGTCCTTACTGAAAGAACATTCAAGCCCAGTGTTCTGCTAATTAATGCCTCTTGAACATAGTAAAAAGAAAGTTAAAGTTAATGTGGGAAGAGAGTGAGTTACAGTAAATGATGCTTGCAGAGAATAATTTTTCTATTAAAACTGCTTATTAATATGTTGCTGCCGACTTCAAAAGTAAAAGTTCTTAAGACTGTGGCTTGTAAAGTTTTGCTTAGTAAATGATCACATTGCTGCCTGTTGTAAATCGCAAAAGGTGAGTCAGTATCTTACAAGTATGTTATTTGTGTCTCACTGTAGTAAAAGTGGAAAACTGCAATTGTGGAAAGTTATATACTCATGCTTGCTAAGCACTTGTTTCTTTTGTGTATTGAAAGTGCATATTAATAGTATAATAGGATCCACAGGTTATCCTTTATGCTCATGATAAACAACAATTAATAGAAAGACCACTATTTATGAAAAGAATAATTTCTTTATTCAAAAGACAGTGAGAAGTAACTTGTTAATGAATTCCATTTAATCTTCATTCTTAACAGAAAAGTATTTAGTTGAGAGAGACTTAACCTTTGATCAGTTCATAATTTTGCAGTGGACTACATTTACAATTTTATGTCGGCTAGGAAAATGTGTGAAAAGTAATACTGAACCTATGTCCAATTTATGATTCTGCAGTGAATATTAATAGTAATATTATAAAGACCATTCAGTTTGATAAGCCATGAAAGTACTAGTGTGTATTGTTATCTGTTACATTTACGCAAATACTTTGTTCTGCTCTGTCAGCTCTAATCTTACCGTGAACATACGCAGGTGTCAGAGTTCATTGCACCCGCGTGTAGCAAAGTATAGGTTGTGTTTGTCCGTTAAGGTTACTCATACTTAATTTCTTGAAGAGGAATGTCAATAATTCTCTTGCCTAATTAGACTGGCGACCGTTTTCCTTGTTCTTTGAACAGTGCAGATAGGTAAAATATTGTTTGTACTGATCAAATATTTACGTAATTCTGACTTTCATTTCCGATAAGCCACCTCCATTAGGTACAACACGGTCAACATAACAAAATTCCTCTCAGAGGGTAACACTGCTCTGTTGCTTTATACCATAATTGCTTTAACAAGATAGTTTTATTTCACGATCTGCCTCCAACTGTAGGGTTATGGTATAGCAGTAGCGGACAGAAGTGTTATAAGTTCTACGATCGCCAGACAAGAGGAAGAGAAGATACTAACAGTATTTTCCAAAGTTTCATTTTTGAAGTTTTTAATGATATTGGACCGCTAATCTATGTTGTGTATGATACAGTTAGGAACCATTTATGTATGAATTATTCAATTCACAGACGGCTCTTCTCAGATCTACTGGCTCTATGATGGAAACAGGGGAAGATATTTTTGGAAGTTTTAAAGTTCCTAAGGTTTTTAGCAATGTATGTTTCAATACAGGGCGAAAATTATTGAACTTTATGACAAAAAAGTAAATTACTTCCAAACTACGGCGTGCACACACTTTATTCAGCATGTAAACGTCACTAAATAACTAGTAACCCGGAACAATTTATTAATTGCGGCATTTGCGTCCTTGAAAGTTTATATTTTACAATTTAGTGTTATTGCTGTTCACCTTGTCTTTAATATAGCTCCACAAAAAGCAGTCGCATGTGCTCAGATCCAGAGAATGTGGTGGACAATCAAGGTCCATGCCTGTGGCTTCTGCATACCCCACAGCCAGAATGCGAAATTGCTCCTCCAGGACACCAAACACTGTCCTTCTTCGATGGGGTCGAACTCCGTCAACATGAACCACACCTTGTCGAAATCAGGTTCACTTTGGATAACGGCGTTGAAATCACCTTCCAAAACCTTCACCTATCGTTCGGTAGTGACCATGCAGTGTAGGAATATCGCACCGTTTATCCCGTGACTGGACACCGCACGACATACAGTCACCTGTTGAGGGTGAAGAGAAAAATGGTTCAAATGGCTCTGAGCACCATGGGACTTAACATCTATGGTCATAAGTCCCCTAGAACTTAGAACTAGTTAAACCTAACTAACCTAAGGACATCACACAACACCCAGCCATCACGAGGCAGAGAAAATCCCTGACCCTCAGGGTGAAGAGAGTTCTCGATAGCGAAATGTGGATTCTCGGTACCCCAAGTGACTAATTTTGCTTGTTGACCAACACATCCAAATGAAAGTGGGCTTCGTCGCTAAAACAAACCATACAGCGCATATTTATTCTCATCATGCCCCTCGGCCAACCGTACAGTTTGAACATACTAACGCAAATCGTTCAGAAGTTAGGACGATTTTATTTCATATGTTTCGATTATTGTCATGCTGTATGTTACATTCAGAACCGTCTTGTATGTATTGTATCAGTTCATGGAGGTCACTTCTGAGAGCTACGGACTTTGCACTGGTTAAGATACTTTTTTTTCGTAATTTTTCCATGATGATCCTTTCACTGCTGTTATATCCAGTTCAGTGTTTCGTGCTACATTCAGGAACATTTTACGATGTGCGTCAGTCTACTCTCAAAACTAGAGGGACGCATTTCAGCGCTGTAGGTATTGCACCAATCAGGCTTCCGGAAAAAAAATTCTTTATAAAGCGGCAGCAGAGTGATGTATGACTAGTTATGACAATCAACTTCCAGTTCCGTACTCGACAGCTTACTCTGTAGTTCTAAGAAATGTATGTTGACAACTGTTGTATTTTAACTACTATGTGAAGAATTTTGAAGTTATCTTAGCATGAATCTTAAACCATTTGTCGTTTCAACCAACTGTAATTTAAAAAGTTATTTGTGATAGATATGAAGCAGAGCAGCTGGCTCGAAACCGGTCATGAGGAAATAAGAAAAGTGATCTGGGGACTGAATTTGGACAGATTTGGCTCAGCGTCGAAATCACGCTGTTTTCTTATCGGTAGCTGAGAAAACCATTTCAGACACACCGACAATACGAATCGGCACGAAAAAGTGTCAGGGGTGGCATGATGGTGTAACGTCCCTCTTACTAATCGGCCTATCCAGCTTGCGATATAAAATATGACCATGAATCGCGTGTATGCCTAATGGATTTTTCTATTTGGGTAAGTCTATCTTTCCCGAGGAAGTGATACCGGTAAGTAGGAGGAAAATGTACAACCGACCCTTCTGATGGAGATCTACTAAAAATAAAAAGTAAATGAACCAAACAGGGCTACAATTTGAAAAATGAAAGTTATTTTGTGCATTCACTCACGAACAGCACTGGACAGAAAAGGGTACCACTGATCATGAGTCCAAAAGCTACACTTACGAACGAAAAGGAAGTAATTAACGGTCGCCATCCCACTAGGGCAGTTTAAATTCAAAATCCTGTACAAGATGAGGGGAAAGAAAAACATTCATTATTAAACACATACGTTGCAACTGAAGGTTGTCATTTTTTTACACTAATGTTACGTGAGTATGTAATGATAAAGGAAACTGAGAAGTGACTCTTACCTTATGTTTGGCATTAAATTTTGAAAAAGGCAATCGAATAATGATTTGAAAATATGTAATTAAACTGTATGATAGTACTGAACTTCGTTACGTGAACAATGACTTTCAGTGACCTCAACATAACGTTATCGAAGAAATTTAGAAGAAAAGCAAGCACTTTTTACTTTCCAGTTACTTATATTGCAAATTGGATTTCACATTATTGTCTGAACCACTGAGCCTTTTTTACTGACTTGAACAGAATTAAACACTGTAGAGCGTCGATTATCCGAACGTCGGTCAACCGAACGACAGCTTAACCGAACTGTGTACTCGCTCGCACCTGTTACTCTCCCATCCTACCGTCCATCATCCCCCTCACACTCCTAAACCAAGTTTCCCACAGTAGTCGCCGCACTGGGCCACCGCTGGCGGAACATTGCTTCTAATGGGGCCTTCACGAGGCGCTGCTGACCGGCCAAGCCGCCAGTCGCTGTGTTTCAACAATCAGCACTTCTGTCGGCTCGGCACTGGCAGTAGAAGTAGCGGCAGTATCAAAGCTGTTCACAGCAACAGCTGCGCCAGCTTAGCGTTGAGGCGTGCCGCTCCGCCCAGTTTGGAGGATTGTGCGCCCCCAAGAAGAGCTTCTCGCGGTGCAAACAGTCACCTTCTGTTCTCTGTTACGACCACTTGTGCGCCGCTGCGTGAAGAAGTGAACTTGACGATACACAGTGCTTCAACGTAAACATGTTGTCCTTTCTATGAGGGACAAGTACGAGATTATTACTATATATTCCTACTGAAGTTGCCTTTGTATGTTACTTTGTGATACTAAAAGGTATGCCTGTTTTTATGAATAAATTTACTGTACAGTACTTCTTTTGGCAAATAAACATGTACAGTTCGATTATCCGAACAAACCAGTTTTCCGAACACCCATGTCCCCCAATTACTTCGGATAATCGACGCTCTACTGTACTAGAATACGTCCCAAACCAGACAGCCATGTGCTCCAAGCTATATGTAAAATAAATAAAACTTCGGCACTCTTAATTTGTGGATTTCTTTAGATTTGGATTTTCTTCCAGTGATTGATTCTCTAACTTGAAAAATGAAAATGCTTTACTTTAGTCACTCAATATCGCTGTAACAGCACTGCAGGAAACCAGGCTACCAGAAGAAGGCTCAATACAGGAACAAAACTACACGGTTTTCTGGAAAGGCAAAGACGTTACTAGTCCCACACATCGCGGAATCGGTTTTGCTGTCCGCAATGACTCACGAACACCGAGCTAATGGGACGTTCTACAACATTTCTCTACTCAGAACCAAACGCTTCCGAGAAGACTTACTTGTAAATAGCCTTTTACTTGCTGACGACTCTGCATTTGTAGCGCATACTCAAGATGATGTGCTAGAACTTGTGGATAAATTCTCTGCTGCATGCAAGCTCTTCTCCATGTCTATAAGCGTAAAGAAGACGGTTGTCATAGCACAAGTTTACACATATCCGCCTGTCATCAGACTGGACGGCTCCTTGTTGAAGGTAGTCGATAAATTCTGCTTCTTGGTTCAATAATGACAGAAATCTCTACTTGGGTGACGAGATAAATGCAATAATAGGAAAGGCTGCCAACACTTTCGGAAATTTCCGCACACGAGCATGGGACAACAAAAACTGTCGACAAAAATACTTGAGTATCAGTCATGTGTGTTGAATACTCTCCTGTATGGAGCTGAGACTTGAAGGTCGTATGCCAAACAGGAACGAAAGCTCAACACCATTCACCTCCAGTGGTTACGAAGCATCTTGGGAATATCATGGAAGGATCACGAGACAAATGATACGGTTCTGAAAACTGCAAAACAACAGAGTATCACTGCCTCGTTCAAGCAACGTCGCCTGTGGTGGTTAGGATATCGCATCGTATGGACCTCTCCCGTCTACCCCGGCTCAGTGAAACAGCAGGAGCAAAGAGACATCGTGGAAGACCTTTACTACACTTTAGGGATTGCGTGGCATGTGAGCATCCGCCGACGATCGCAGCAAATGGAGAAAACTGACTGCAGATGGAAGCAAGATTGACGACCAAGTATGGCTTAACAACTTAGCTGCAAAACGATTGCGCACGCTTGAGCTTATGACTAACCTTCCTGCTGGAGTGACTCATATTTGCCTCGTTTGTGAGCGTCAAGTCGGCTCTCGCATCTGACTTCTGAGCCTCCAGCGAAAATGTCTCCAGGATGCCACTTGAGTCTTCCGACAGGAAGCACTACGTTATTGTATACAGAGATAACCATTCACTGATTCCAGGCGCCGGTTTCAGGCAGCGCAGCTGAACTGAGCTACGTCACTGAACTGGTGCCACTTAGCCACTTGGGAAATCTAAGGTTTGTCGAAAGACGTGCTGTTCGTACTGGATGCTAGGAATCAGTGAGTGGATTGTCTCTGTATATGGACGTTTTTAAATTGCCCGATAAAGCAGTGGAATGTGCTGCCAGTCTGGAAGTCTTAGGATTCTTTGCCGTTTTATTCACACTTGTGTCAATATCGCTTCCCCATCCCTTCCCTTCCTTGTCCCCCGTGATCACGTCACAGGAGTGCGTGAAACAGTAGACGTAAAAAAGTGTAGACGCCATTTGCTGCTTCGGATTACGTTCAGATTTCGTACAATAGTTTTGAATGGTTCCTAGTAATTCCACCCTGTACACCACAGCAAAAATTGCAGTCGCGTTACAGTCCAACGGGGTGCGATCATATTCAGTGATGTACTTGGAGAAGGGTTGAATCGTCCAGGCGGTGTCAGTAGTGTCAAAAGTGGTTAAGAAGATGGTTCTGTTACTCATTTCTCCATGGAATGTCGTTATGGATTGCGGAATGGGCGGGAATCTACGCCACAAGGGAAGAGGTGGTTTCAATGACGCGCTTTATGCCACCCCTTCAGCGGCGGTGTAAATGATTTCCTCGGCCACTCTTAAGAAAACCGCATGATTTCAACGTTGGGCGTCGAGATTCAGACCTTCAACGCAAAGGTGTCGACGGAAGGAGTGAAATGTGGGAGGGAGGGGGTTCATTAACTTCTGATCGCGTGAAACAGAAAATGGGTCTTGGGCAGAATTGCGGTGAAATTAACAATGTGACATCATTAACCCACCATTCAACTAACATGAACTAAGTCCTGCCCCTTTTTTTCCACATGTCTCAACACATTTCTGTTTGAAAGATCGACGAGCCCAAGGGTAATCTCGCAGGGTCCACGCTTTTGCCCTGTTAGAGGATAGTTTTAGGCACCTTTGAGACAAATTTCAAACTTCTACGTCTCAGTGGGAGAGAATTATGGGGTTTGGAAAAATTAGCCTTTTTATTATGTTGCGCAATGTAGTTATTTATTTTCACGACAAGAATTAATTTACAAAACACTAAATGCAGTTGTTTATCATCGACATGAAGGGCCTGTAGCAAATTAATTTTGTTTTGCTTCAAGCACAGATGTCGCAGCACAACATGCATGACAGACACATGAGCAATAACTCTACACTGGCACGGTAGACTACGTACAAACCTCTGTTGGATGCACTCTTTATCTTGGAAACTGCACAAGCAGCTGACCTCGAGTAAAAAACCAATGCTCTGAATCTGCTGGTGGCACTGCCAAATGATTTGGACAATGAGGTGCGGTGCCTTTACAACCGGCGAAAATCAGGGCACGCAGTTGTAAATGAATTGCACATGTTTAAAGAACACAACTGCATGAACCTGCAACTTACAAATGTCGTCAAGGTACACTTTTAGTTTATAAATAAAATGTGTAGCACTTAGAAAATATACTCTTCCGAAATCTCAAATCTTTTTGTAATTCGCTGGATTACCGTTGTCTACAGACTACAGCCTTCAGCAACGAATTAAATGAAGTACGCATTCCGAACACAGCAACTATGCAAACTTAACGGTGGAAGATATCAATGGTTTCTGTGTGATATTTGTTGCTGTAGTTCACTCTTAAACCCACCAAATTTAGATACATATTTCCTTAACATTAAACAGAAGGTTGTACTAGTAACTACGAATCTTTATCGTGGATGGAAAGGCGTTTGAAAGTGCTAGTAGCCAACTCAGTCTGCTGAGATAGTACTTAAATGTGTCACCCAAGATGTAGAAGGTAGTGGTTTGTACTTCACCATAGGGAGTAGGCCCAGGCTCTTCTATCTACATCCACGTGATTACTCTGCTATTCACAATAAAGCGCCTGGCAGAGGGTTCAATGAACCCCCTCACGCTGTCTCTCTACCGTTCCACTCTCGAACGGCACGCGGGAAAATCGAGCACTTATATTTTTCTGTGCGAGCTCTGATTTTTCTTATTTTATCGTGATGATCATTTCTCCCTATGTAGGTGAGTGCCAACAGAATGTTTTCGCAATCAGGAGAAAACTGGCGATGGAAATTTCATGAGAAGATCCCGTCGCAACGAAAAACGCCTTTGCTTGAATGATTGCCACTCCAATTCACGTATCACGTCTGTGACACTATCTCCCCTATTTCGCGATAGTACAAAACGAGCTGCCTTTCTTTGTACTTTTACGATGTCATCCATCAGTCCCACCTGATGCGGATACCACAACGCACAACAGTACTCCAGAATAGGGCGGACAAGCGTGGTGTAAGCAGTCTCTTTAGTAGACCTGTTGCACCTTCTATGTGTTCTGCCAATGAATCGCAGTCTTTGGTTTGCTCTACCTACAATATTATCTATGTGATCTTTCCAATTTATGTTATTTGTAATTGTACTCCCTAAGTATTTAGTTGTATTTATAGCCTTCAGATTTGTGTGACTTAGCGCGTAATCGAAATTTAGCTCATTTCTTTTAGTACTCATGTGAATAACTTCACACTTTTCCTTATTTAGGGTCAATTGCCCCTTTTTGCACCATACAGATATCTTATCTACATCATCTCTTTCGCATCTTTGCCGGCCGGAGTGGCTGTGGGGTTCCTAGGTGCTGCAGTCTGGAGCCGAGCGACAGCTACGGTCGCAGGTTCGATTCCTGTCTCGGGCATGGATGTGTGTGATGTCCTTAGGTTAGTTAGGTTTAAGTAGTTCTAAGTTCTAGGGGACTGATGACCTCAGATGTTAAGTCCCGTAGTGCTCAGAGCCATTTGAACCCTCTCTGTCCATTTCCTTCACCCCTCACTGTCTAGCCCCTCCTCTATCCACCTCAGTCTCTCTGGAGCGATGCTCACCAGCGTTTGTAGCCCCAGAAAAACAGTTCAGTAAAGCAGGCCGATACTATTCCCGCGACAAGGCTATCATGCAGGGCAGGCTACACATTAGGGGCTTGAAACTCGTTTTTGTTTTTGCTTACAGGCAGGCTGCAATGCAAAGCAGTTCGATAAAACAGATCGATACTACTCCATTACAACATACCTGTCATGCAAGACATCCCGCATGTCTGGGCCCAGGAAACCTTTTCTTGCCCATGACATATAGGCTGCCCTGCGCAGCAGGTTGATTTGGAAGGCCAATACTGTTCTCACGGAACATTTTCGTCATGAAGGGCAGCCTATACACCAGGGGCTGAGAAAAAAACACGGTTTTTCCAGTATTTCCGCTCCTGTTGGAGTTGATAATCGTGAGGACTGCTATGTCTGTGCCATATTTGTCGACATCGATCGAGGGGTTGTCAGCAGATCCAAGACATACATTCTGGTTTATAGATGTAACATACGTGCAACCTGGAATCATGTCTGCTGTGCAACAGCTGCTTTTGTGTGTATTTCGACTTCCTCTAACAGATCCATTGTGTCTTATTTAACTGTTAGAAGAAACAGAAACATGAATACATAAAAACAGCTTCCCTGAGTATATCCTTAATGAGCAAACAAAGTAGGCTAATACTCCTTCCCTGAAAAAACTTCGAGAAAATAACTTCCACACACCAATATAAATGCCTCTACACCTATCAGCAGATCAAGTAATAAATCTTGTAATACTGTATATCTACAATAGCTTATTATTTTCATGACACTAAATACGAATAAATTTTAATGTACCATCATCATCAATGTTCAAACAGCTCCTAAGGATTTCACACATTATCTGATCGACTTCTATTTCTCCACCATTTTTTAAGTAAGACTGTAATACTGTAACTCAAAATATCACGTATATCTCTTTGCATTTAATGACCGATATTTAATGTAAATTACTTTTTCAGCATAATATAAAACTAATCTACGCTTCCTTTCCCGACACGTCAGAGCTCTACAATGTGTCAAATACATGGCTTCTTTGACATTCATATACTTGATAAACACTCTGTATTTGTTTTCATATGTTGTAAGCTAGTCAAAACATTTGGTGTGGACTGGATATTTGTTTCATGAACAAGCTGAAGTATTTGTGTAATGATGCAAACTGAAGTGTCTGATTGTGAAAATGAAACCAACATCTGTACTAGCAATAAAATTAAAATATCATGTCTGTCTGTCTGAACACACTAACCTCTAAAACTATTCGACGAATTTTCATGTGGTTTTCACAGGTAACTTCAGCGTGGCTTGCGGACACGTATAGGCCTTAAGTCACCAAAATTGGATAGAGGAACAAAAAGATACAGTAATTTAAATGTTTAGGACTCAGCTCTGCTTAGTAGCTCTGACGTTTACTTCAGGGACACGATTATCGCAGCGTAATACACCAAAGAACCAACAGATGACGCCTCGGTGATAGAGGTTTTTTTTTATCAAGTCCCAGAATTTTATCTTTAGGAATAAAAAACAATATCGAATTTACTTGGCAGGGCTATACGGATCCACAGATTTTTCATCGTGTATTAAAAGCTTAACGAAATTGCTTTGCTTCTTTCGCTAGGTTTGATTTATATTTGAATTTTTGGCTGGAGTAAACGAATTTATCTGTTAAGTCATCCTGTAAGGATTCCGTTTTTACCGATTAAGGTACGCAAACCTAAAGAGTTAAGGTGTCAAAGACCCTTCTTTAAATTTCGTTGCGAAGCGCGGAGTACGGCTAGTTACAAGTATGTTTCTTTGGAGGAAACCTTAAAAACAAATGCTGCATATGTACATGTCATGTAAACTGCATTCTAACACAAGTCTGTAGTGGAATTACCTTTATAACAAGTTTCTAAAGAAATAATTAATTATCCTGGGGCAACTCACAAGTAACCAATATATCATATGTTTTGACAAAAGTATGAAAGCTGTCTGATGATGAATTGCATAAGTGCGGAACCGGTAACAGTACTTTCTGGAGGAAGTAACCTAAAATCAATTTGTTGCTGGTTGCTGTACACCATGATCAATTTATTTAACATAGCTCCCAAGGTTTCCATTTATTTATATGACAAAACAGCAGTAAAGGAGAGTCGTGATGAATACAGGAATTACGTGAGATACAGGAAACACAAGGTCGTTGTACCGAGACTGAGTAATGTAACATTCACATCCCCTAAAATAACCGCAAAATATATCTAATTAAAACGAATATAGGAATAAAGTTTACGGTTTCTTAAGAGAAAGCTTCTATTCCTCCCAAAATAACCGTGAGCGTAGACCAGACGTAGCTTAAATTCAGTAAAGTAGTTTTGGCAGAATCTGAGAGCTTCTTAATAAGCAAATTAATAAGTGACGGAGCAGATCCCCTTTGGTAAACAAAACATGCAATCACGTTGAAGTACGACAGATTTAAAAGAAACCAACATCTCCAAAATTATAGATGTTTTAGTGAAGCTCGAAATTTAGCGTAAAATTCAGTAGAAGTTGTTTTTAGTAGTGTCTACGACGACAATCTGTCTCGATATCTGGCAGAAAATCTAAAGAGATTCTGGTCAAATATAAAGTATGCCAGCAGCAAGACACATTCAATGCCTTCACTGCACGATAGCAGCGGCAATATCACCGTCGAAGGCTTCACTTTAGAGGAATTACTAATCTCGGTTTTCCTTCACCAAATACGATATATTCCAGAACTCGATTCAAGAACAGCTAACAACGTGAGTAATTACAGACAGATACCCACGGTGTATCAAGGCTGTTTGAGTCACTCAGTAAAGGCAAGTCTTCTGCTCCAG
Source organism: Schistocerca americana (assembly GCF_021461395.2). Taxonomy (NCBI): domain Eukaryota; kingdom Metazoa; phylum Arthropoda; class Insecta; order Orthoptera; family Acrididae; genus Schistocerca; species Schistocerca americana. The sequence continues at coordinate 1,243,353,981 of NC_060119.1, read as the reverse complement.
ACTGCACCAATTATTTTTCTTTCAGAGTATACCCAGCGCATAGCTCTATTTTGACCAGTCATACACAATCGAAAGGTCGGCACCTAAACACTGGAAAGTTGCACCGGCCACACGAACACACAAGAGAGAAAATAGAAGTAATACACAGACTTATAGACCCATGTCTCACAGCAATTTGCAGTAGGATTTTGCAACATGTATGTATTCGAACGTTTTGAAATACCTCGAAGAGACAATCTACTGTCACATAGTAACATGGTATTACTATGCTGGGTAAGCGGCAAGATCGGCTGGGAATTGCGAGGGAGCAAATACAGTTTAGCAGTAACACTGTTTTATTACACACTTACAGATCATTAAGTAAACCAATTCCAAACTAAATTAAATAAAAACAATCAAATTTATCAAAAAACTTAAGTTGTTTAAAATTTAATAATTTCCGAGAACAACTACAACAAATCTTGCGGGAGTGTAGTGACAATTCCTGTAACACAAATAATAGTGAATCAAAACACTCTCCAACATACATTACAAACAATCCTTGACAGAACTGAATTCTAGTTCAGTTCATTGAAATACTCAAACAAAAAAGAACAAAAACAGAAGCATTGAAGTCACAACATATATTCATAACATTTCCTTCGTAATCCCAATTTAAATCATACAGAACAAATTAAGGCCAAGACGCAAGTGCATAAACCAGGTACATATATAGAATTTAGTGGACGAAACAACTCTCGCTAAAACTGAAATACATTTTCCTATGCACATCTGCGTTAACCAACATTGTAGAATAATATTAGATGTGTCAAATGGCTCTGAGCACTATGGCACTTCTGAGATCATCAGTCCCCTAGAACTTAGAACTACTTAAACCTAACTAACCTAAGGACATCACACACATCCATGCCCGAGGCAGGATTCGAATCTGCAACCGTAGCGGTCGCGCGGTTCCAGACTAAAGCGCCTAGAACCGCTCGGCCAAATATTAGATGAAAGACCCGAAATAAATACAGAAATCAAACAGCTTTAGACTAATTTGTCACAGAATTTTGCAAAAACAAGCAATATAATAACACTGTTCAGCGTTAACTATCTGACTGTAGTAGCAGTAGTCAACGAAGACTAAGAAGTGTCGAATTGGAGAAAACCTCATGTAGTCACACTTTTTGTTGGGTTGAAGACGTAGCGTTTAAAGGCCACCTTACGATGTTCTTGATTAACTAGAAAACCGCAGCATCCAACGAAAATATATCACAGCACGGAATTAAAGAACATTTCCTACATAATGGCCCATTTTTTCCTCTAAAACTAACTTTTTCCATGTTACAGTGAATGAAAAAATCTTATGTTATTAAAAACAGGGTTTTAATTATATAAAATTATCGTGTATTGTCAAATGAAGTTGGTTAAGAACAAATATTAAATAAGTGTACCACATCTAAGTGCATTAGAGCCGTACTGAGGGATAAATTGTTTTCTGGGGATGAAAGAGGTTGAAGGAAGTGGGAGTGGAGGTAGAAATATGAGAGAAGCTATGTCGCCAGGTTGTGGTCATGAAATTCCATCCTTCATAGATCTACAAACTGAGGAGTAAGCAGTGATTTCCCATTGTGTCTGCTCCACTGAGTCACAAGAAGCAGCTAGAGGATTTTGCGTAAAGTTATACCGACCACCCGCTGTGCACCTTATGGATCACTGGCGACGAAGTGTGCAGGCATGGAAAGGTGGTGTTTGTTTTCCACGAAGTGCATTAAGACTGCATGTAACGTAGAACGAGATAATAAGAATATTGACCAAATAAACGCCTATGGACAGAATGTACCTAAATCTCTGCACATTGGCGTACACTGTTACAGGGGAAAACTGATTCTTTGTCATCTTCTATGGCAGCTGTAGCGCCCTTCCGGGAAAGGTGATTTCCTCCACTACGAGTTCTGCTCGCTTTTCATATCGCAGACAGACTATACTCTCCCAGCACTTCCTTTCCAGTCCAGTTATGTTACCATAAAAAAATACCTTCACTGAGCCGATTACTTAGTCTTGTTAATTTCAAGTTATTAAATGAGTACTTAGTTTAGTTGATAAGTGAGCTAATATGTGAAAAACAACAGCTGGAGCTGTCAACAGTTTCTACGGTCGCAGGTTCGAATCCTGCCTCGGACATGGATGTGTGTGATGTCCTTAGGTTAGTTAGGTTTAAGTAGTTCTAAGTTCTAGGGGACTGATGACCTCAGAAGTTAAGTCCCATAGTGCTCAGAGCCATTTGAACCTTTTTTTTTTTTTTTTTTTCAACCGTTTACCACGCCGGCGAGCCTTCAGTTTGCAGATCTGTGGTGGAGGGAACTGCATGAATGCATGATTACATTCAGGTGATTTACTTTTCCTCGCACTTTTAACCCCCAACCACCCACCGTGTTACTCACCCAGAACACCATTTATCCCATGATACGACTCTAATGCACTTGCGAGCGGTACACACATTTAATATTTGTTCTTACTCGCTGCAAGTCGTGCCTCTGTCGCTTCTCCTCGCCAGACTGACAGGACACGAAACTATAAGAAGTGGTAGGTCCCTTTGTCCCTTTTAAGATACGGAAACATAAAACAGTAGCGCTCATAATGGTGTGGCAGCGAACTTCGAATACAGAAAAAAGTGGGGCGAGAATCCTTGTTCTTGTTTTGCAAAATATGAGTATTAGATGATGGTATGTTTCACTAACACTTCATCGATTGCCCTCATAGTGTGGTGGAAAAGAGCGTACTTGATAACGTTTTTTTGGGGTTACAACGTAATATATTCGAGAAATATCATTAGATTAACTTCTAGTAGCTGGGTTTCATAGTCATGTAAAATATTATAAATTACATCGAGGTCGCCATCTGATTGTAAAATTACTTATTTGTAACACCCAATATTGCTGTTTCGACTGCTCTTTAGCACTTGTCAAAATCTAAAAATCATCTGAGATGACATAACACAGAAACTGGTTTCATCGCATTCTGTTCCTGATTACAATCTTTTGTGTATTGCCCTCTTTGGATTGCATTGTAAATTTGTTTTTGGTATTCTGCTTAATTTTTGCTCACATCCATAATAGTATTGGCTGTTGTAAATAATTCTAGATTGCTTTTCTTTCTGCTCGACTAAAATGCATTGTAAGAGTATTACTCGTAGTCTACGCTTCTTTTCTGCAACCGTTTTTCGTACATTCTCGCATTTTCACTCGGATTGGAGGATGAATCTAGTACAATGATTTCTGTTAAAACGTATTGTTTATAGCTAATAATACGTGAACATTTGCATAGCTACTGCAGGATTTTTAGACTTTGCAAGGAAGAATGTTCTAGTCTCGTAGTGCACAAGCCATACTCATCTACATCCACACTCTGCAAACCACTGTGAAATGCACTGCACTCGATGGCATTCAAAACAGATTACGTACTCATTCCGTCACAGGACATAATAAAGTTGAATACCATTTCTGTCAAAAGCTTCTAACTGAGTTTTCCTTTTAAATTCGAGGAAGTACACAAAACGGATGCAAACAAAAATAAAGAAATCAAAACAGCTAAAGACTAATCTGTCACAGAATACTGAAAAACACTCGACGTAATAATATCGTTCACTTCGAGCTGTGTGACTGTAGGAGCGCTAGTCAATGAAGAGAAAAAACCGTCGAAGAGGACAAATAATCGCCTAATCGTAAACTTTTGTGCAGTGGCAGTTCACACATAAATTCGTAAGCAGTAACATACGTAAGCTGTTCAAATGGCTCTGAGCACTACGGGACTTAACATCTGAGGTCATCAGTCCCCTTAACATATGTAAGTCCACAGAACACCATGTGACGAAAACAGATTCTCTTTTAATGAAACAAAGAAATTTAGTATCATTTAATCTACTCAGGCGGCCGTTAACATTTTCATACGTCATAAAATTCTGGGACGTACTAATCGTTTCTTTACACACCCTTTGTGTAAAAGGAGTTAACTAAAAGGGAAACACCACAAACTTGACTTCATAGTTTAAGCTGAAAAGAATAGACTTGCAAGTTATCAGCCTCAGCAATATAATCTGCGCGAAAATTTGGGCCATAATTCTGACATTGTGCACTTATTATCTTCCGTACGTCCAGGCTGTAAACTCAGCGAGCGGCGCCGGTTGTTCATCGCTCACTCTGTCCCACTGCAACCACCCAATGCCGGAGCGCCGAGTACTGTACAGTGGAGTGACAACCGGAGCCTTCCTATGTGCGGGATGTCGAAGGCGAGAGAAGCTTGAGGAGGAGGGAAACACGTCTGCGGAACGTGTTTTGAATGCTTGTTCGAGAACACGTTTCTTTATTGTTTTATGCAAAAAAGTACGTAATACGTCAACCTGACGTAGTTATATGTTCAGTACAATGCCGCAAAATCAAAGTGAATAAACCTAAGTAATTTAATAATATGAGACGGTGTTAATAATTTTCGATTTACAATTTAATCATACCAATCAAGTTGAAGAATAATGCAAATCCTTCCCTTTTTTCAATCGAAAGAAAACTCACAAGAGCAATGTTAATAATAAAACTGCGCTACGTCACTTCCTTAGTAACACACTCATTTATTTAATTCATTTACACTGCACGTCCTTTGAAATGTACAATGAACCATCCATCACTAGCCGGCCGGTGTGGTCGAGCGGTTCTGGCCGCTTCAGTCCGGAACCGCGTGGCTGCTACTGTCGCAGGTTCGAATCCTGCCTTGGGCATGGATGTGTGTGATGTCCTTAGGTTAGTCAGGTTTAAGTAGTTCTAAGTCTAGGGGATTGATGACCTCCTCATAGTGCTTAGAGGCATTTGAACCATTTTTGAACCATCACTTGTTGACTTACCGACGTTAAGAATACAAAAACCACTAAAAGTACAAAAACGTCTATACAGTAGTTCGCACTAGATCATTAAGCTATTGTATTGAGGTGGAATGAGTGACAAAACAGAGAGAGTGAAGTTTGAAAGCTGTACATTCAGAAGATCCTAACCACCAGAATTATGTTCCAAATTTTCACGCTATATCAATAGCTCGGGTTCTTGCTAATCTGTCTTTTTTTTTCTCCTTAAATTCTAGGTGAGGTTGGTGATGTTTCCTTGTTATAAGCTGCCACAAATCTACTAAAGAGACTGCCTTCACTACTTTGATCGGTCAGCTTGCAGAATATTGTTGCACAGTCTAGGATCCGTACCAGTTAGGAATGAGGGGCGATATAAGAGTTGAAAGGAGTGCACCTCGTTTTGTATTATTGTGAAATAAAGGGGAGAGTTTCAGAACATAAGCCTGTTGGGATGGCAATAATTAAAACAGTAGTGTTTTTCACTGTAGCGAGATTTTATGACGGAATTTAAATAATCAACGTGACATACCTTTGGGAGGCCACTCTTGTCTCTCTGCATTTTTAAACTGCTCATCTGCTTTTTCCGTTTGCCGAATCACAAATGGCCAACCGACGGCTCACGAGCCAGATTCATCCCAAGATTGGTTCCAGTACGGCCCACGGAGGAAATTAGTGAGAGAGGAGGGAGCCGCTCGCATTGTATTCCGATCGCGACCTACTTTCGGATATTTCCGTGGGTGCTCGGCTCGCCTTGGGTTTGCATCTCACGGCTCAGACCAGTGAAAGTTTTGCTCACTCCGCGCGTCAGCAACGGTATTTCGACCACCGCTGGATTTGAACAAGAAAGAGAAACACATTTCCAGCCCCAGGTAGTCCTAGGAGAAGCAGCTCACTTGCTTGAAAGGGTGCGGAGATAAGTATTTTTGCCTGTGGACCATTGCCAACAGCACACATACGTGCGAAAACACACACACACACACACACACACACACACACACACACACACACACCCAAACTGCTACGTAGTGTTTTTACTGCCTGTGGCTGTGCTGCAAATGGATGAATCGCGAACATTGCTAGTCGGCAACAACGGCACCAAAATTAAGGCCTACGAGCAAAATGTGGTGATTTCAGCAACGGATGCTTTCATTTCAGTACACCACACCAGAAACAGTAACATCACTTTTGACTTTACGCACCAGGAGCGCGGCTGTCGCGAGACGAGGCGGTCCGCGAATTTACGTACACTACTGGCCATTAAAATTGCTACACCATGAAGAAATTCACATGATAAACGAGTATTCTTTGGACCAATATATTATTCTATAACTGACATGTGATTACATTTTCACGCAATTTGGGTGCATAGATCCTGAGAAATCAGTACCCAGAGCAACCACCTCTGGACGTAATAACGCCCTTGATACGCCTGGGCATTGAGTCGAACAGAGATTGGATGGCGTGTACAGGTACAGCTGCCCATGCAGCTTAAACACGATACCACAGTTCATCAAGAGTAGTGACTGGCGTATTGTGACGAGCAAGTTGCTTGGCCACCATTGACCAGACGGTTTCAATTGGTGAGAGATCTGGAGAATGTGCTGGCCAGGGCAGCAGTCGAACATTTTCTGTATCCAGAAAGGCCCGTACAGGACCTGCAACATGCGGTCGTGCATTATCCTGCTGAAATATAGGGTTTCGCAGAGACCGAATGAAGGGTAGAGCCACGGGTTGTAACATACCTGAAATGTAACGTCCACTGTTCAAAGTTCCGTCAATGCGAAAAAAAAGAGGTGACCGAGACGTGCAACCAAGGACACCCCATACCATCGCGCCGGGTGATACGCCAGTATGTGTGAAATCTTACGGGACTTGACTGCTGAGGTGATCGGTCCCTATGCTTACATACTACTTAACGTAAATTATCCTAAGGACAAACAAAGACACCCATGCCCGAGGGAGGACTCGAACCTCCGCAGGGACCCGCCTCACAGTCCATGACTGCAGCGCCTCAGACCGCTCGGCTAATCCCGCGCGCAGTATGGCGATGACGAATACACGCTTCCAATGTGCGTTCACCGCGATGTCGCCAAACATGGATGCGACCACCATGATGCTGTAAACAGAATTTGGATTCATACGAAAAAATGACGTTTTGCCATTCGTGCACCCAGGTTCGTCGTTGAGTACACCATTGCAGGCGCCCCTGTCTGTGATGCAGCGTCAAGGGTAACCGCAGCCATGGCCTCCGAGCTGATAGTCCATGCTGCTGCAAACGTCGTCGAACTGTTCGTGCAGATGGTTGTTGTCTTGCAAACGTCCCCATCTGTTGACTCAGGGATCGAGACGTGGCTGCACGATCCGTTACAGCCATGCCGATAAGATGCCTGTCATCTCGACTGCTAGTGATACGAGGCCGTTGGGTTCCAACACGGCGTTCCGTATTATCCTCCTGAACCCACCGATTCCATATTCTGCTAACAGTCATTGGATCTCAACCAACGCGAGCAGCGATGTCGCGATACGATAAACCGCAATCGTGATAGGCTACAATCCGACTTTTATCAAAATCGGAAACGTGATGGTACGCATTTCTCCTCCTTACACGAGGCATCACAACAATGTTTCACCAGGCAACGCCGGTCAGCTGCTGTTTGTGTATGAGAAATCGGTTGGAAACTTTTCTCATATCAGCACGTTGTAGGTGTCGCCACCGGCGCCAACCTTATGTGATGCTCGGAAAAGCTAATCATTTGCATATCACAACATCTTCTTCCTGTCGGTTAAATTTCGAGTCTGTAGCATGTCAACCTCGTGGTGTGGCAATTTTAATGGCCAGTAGTGTAAATATGTGATTTAGGCCCACGATAATCAATAGTTGTCCATGCCTGTGCTAAATGCTGGCGAGAACAACCAGCCTATCGTAAAGAAGTGTGTCACTGTATTTTTTAGTTCCATGCTTGATAAGTGAAAATATTGGTCCTCATTCCTGACTCCTTTCCTATTCCAGCTGATACGAATATCAAATCTGACAAAGATTGATGAAGTGGGGCAGCTATCCCTGAACTGGGAGCGTGAAACATCCCTTCGTACGTAAAAAAATGACAGTGCTGGAAAAATTGTTACGTTATTTGATTTTCACACAGGTGAGGAAAACTCAGCGTAGTCAGACATTTCTCTCTCTAGTCATTCTGATCATCACTAAACTGACACGATATTTTAGCGTAACGCAATCTGACTTTCAATAATCCCTACAAAACAGTAGCCCTGACTAACAGTAACTTATCTCTTTCATGAATCACTTATCCCACAAAAATCTTCGTTCATCTGCATCTACATGGATACTCTGCGAATCACATTTAAGTGCCTGGCAGAGGGTTCATCTAACCACCCTCAGAATTCTCTATTATTCCAATCTCGTATAGGGCGCGGAAAGAATGAAGACTTGTATCTTTCGGTACGAGATCTGATTTCCCTTATTTTATCTTGGTGATCGTTCCTCCGTATGTAGGTCGGTGTCAACAAAATATTTTCGCATTCTGAGGAGAAAGTTGGTGATTGGAATTTCGTAAGAAGATTCCGTCGCAACGAAAAACGCCTTTTTTTGAACGATGTCCAGCCCAAATCCTGTATCATTTCTGTGACGCTCTCTCCGATATTTCGTTACTCGAACTACTGCAATACATAGAGCGCCAATACTGCCAGCTAAATAAAAGATTCTAACTACTGAAGGCATTAACTACTGGTGGACATAGTCATCAAATGAAAGATTTTGATAGAGAACAAACAATGTATTTACCTTAATAGTATTCAAAAGTCATAATATACAGGGTGGTCCATTGATCGTGACAGGGCCAAATATCTCACGAAATAAGTGGGAAACGAAAAAACTACAAACAACGAAACTTGTCCAGCTTGAAGGGGGAAACTAGATGGCGCTATGGTTGGCCCGCTAGATGGCTCTGCCATAGCTCAAACGGATATAACTGCGTTTTTTTAAAAGTAGGAACCCTCATTTTTTATTACATATTCGTGCTATTGTAACTGCGACCAGGGCGGTCGCGGGGTAGCACTGACGGAAGGCGCGGCGGGATCCGCGGAGAGGCCCAGAGGCCCGCGAACAGCAACACAACGGGAGAGGGCGGACACGACCAACGAAGGACGGAACGAGTGCAACAAGACCGAACAACGGAGTCACAAGGAAACAAACTCGTACACGAACCAGGAAGAAAGCAGTCTAGCGCAAGCGAGGTGAAAACCGACGTACGCGAGATTAGACTGACTGGATGAGCTTTTTTTTTCTTTGTCATTTGTTCACCTTATACAATGGCAGGCTGGCAGCGGATACATCTACTCCGCTCTTCAGCCACAGGAATTCAATAATAGAGAAAAATGAGACAAAAAAGTAACAAACTGGTGGTTAAAAAACAGGAGATACAATAAATAAAAACATGAAGCCGACGAAAACACACGAAAAACCGTTGGCACTGCACACAAACACTGACGAATGAGACGGTACAAGTGAACGAGGAGCGTGGCGGCGAAAAACACTAAATCACAATCAGGACGGCACTGACACTAACTAAACTGATGGCGATGATCTCCGGCGCGCGAATGTCCACTTAGCATGTGCGAGTCCAGGGACCTGCCAAGAGGGGAGGAAGGTAGTGGAGTAGGGAGAGAGAAGAGCAGTGAAGCCAATGGCAGGGTGATGGGGGGGGGGGGGGGGGGGAGGAATGAAGGAAGGAAGGGGTTGGGGAAGCCTGGGGGAAGAGGCGGGAGAAAGGGAGGAGGGAGGGAAGGGGGAGAGAAGGGAGAGAGGGTGCCCTAAGGAAAAAATACAGGAAGTGGGAGGGGAGGATCAAAGTTGGTAGGAGGAGAAGATAGAGGGGAGGAGGGCATCATCAGGGAGGGGGAGCTGGCGAAAGCCACCTCGGGAGAGGGTAAGGAGGGTGGAGAGATGGAGAGCAGGCGGGACGTGGAAATACAGGCGCGGCAGCAGACAGGGGTGGGAGAGGATGTGAGAGAAAAGTGGGTGAGGGGGATCTAGTTTACGGGAGGTGTATAGGATCCGTGTCCGTTCGAGGAAGAGGAGAAGGTGGGGGAATGGAATAAGATCGTACAGGATCCAACTGGATGAGTTCTTTTTTTTTTCCTTATTGTGATTTGAAAACGTGTAGAACAGGTAGGCTGGCACCAGCACAATACGCCGCTCTTCAGCCAAAGATAGTACAATGATAAAAACAGAGGATACACATGAGTTGGAACAAAACAGCGGGGAGAAAACAGTAGACACATGAACATAAAAAACACGAAGCCATTCACACTCGATGACAATCCACACTACAAACTGTTGACACGAAGCACAAACACTGAAGATGTCGATGGCACTGGTGAACGATGAAGTGTGACGGTGAACACTGAACACTAAACACGACGGCACACACGAGACACTGATGGCGATGATCTCTGGCGCGCGAATGTCTACTTAGCACGTGCGAGTCTGGGGACCTGCCAAGAGGGGAATAAGGGTGAGGTGGGGGAGAGGGAAGAACAAGGATGCCAATGGCTGAGGAGATGGGGAGAGGAGGAGAGGGACAGGGGAGGGGAAGCCCAGGGGAGGAGTGGAGAGAAAGTGGAGGAGAGAGGAAAGAGGGAGAGAAGGGAGGGAGGGTGCCCAAAGGAGCAAACAGGAAGAGGGTGGCAGGATCAAAGTTTGTAGGAGGGGTAGATGGAGGGGTGGAGGGCATCATCAGGGAGAGGGAGCTGGCGCAAGCCACCTCAGGAGAGGGTAAGGAGAGTGGAGAGATGGAGACCGGGTGGGACATGGGAATACAGGCGCGGCAGCGGGCAGGGGTGGGAGAGGATTGGTGAGACAAGCGGATGAGGAGGATCGAGTTTGCTGGAGGTGTACAGGAACTGTATACTTTCAAGGAAAAGGAGGAGGTGGGGGAACGGAATGAGATCGTACAGGATCTGTGTGGGGGAGAGGAGAGCATGGTGTTCAAGGATTTGAAGGGATTTATAAAAGGTAGGGGGCCGAGATCCAGGCCGGATGGGCGTAACAAAGGATAGGGCGGATGAGGGATTTATAGGTGTGCAGTATGGTGGAGGGATCCGGATCCCACGTACAGCCAGAAAGGAGCTTGAGGAGATGGAGTCAGAAGCGTGCCTTGGGTTGGATTGTCCGGAGATGGGGGGTCCAGGAGAGTCGACGGTCGAGGGTGACGCCAAGGTACTTAAGGGTGGGGTTGAGGGCGATAGGACGGCCATAGATGGTGAGATAGAAATCAAGGAGGCGGAAGGAAGGGGTGGTGTTGCCTACAATGACCGCCTGGGTTTTGGAGGGATTGACCTTGAGAAACCACTGGTTGCACCAAGCAGTGAACTGGTCAAGATGGGATTGGAGAAGGTGTTGGGAGCGCTGCAGGGTGGGGGCAAGGGCAAGGAAGGCGGTGTCATTGGAAAACAAGAGAAGGTGGATGGGGGTGACGGCGGCGGCATGTCCGCCGTATATAAAAGGTACAGAAGGGGGCGAGAGGACGGAGCCTTGGGGCACACTGGTGGAGGGAAAAAAGGTGTAGGAATCTGTGTTATGGATGGTGACTTAGGAAGGACGGTGGGAGAGAAAGGAGCCGATCAGACAGACGTAGTTAATGGGAGGGGCGAAGGTTTGGAGCTTGAAGAGGAGACCGGAATGCCATACACAGTCATAAGCACGTTCGAGGTCCAGGGAGAGGAAGATTGCGGAGCGATGGGAATTAAGCTGTTCAGAAAGGACATGAGTGAGGTGAAGGAGAAGGTCGTCGGAAGAGAAGGACGGCCGAAAGCCACACTGGGTAATGGGAAGGAGGTGGTGCTGGAGGAGATGCTGGTGGATGTGGCGGGTGAGGATAGATTCCACTACCTTGCTGAAGACCGAGATAAGGCTGATGGGACAGTAGGAGGAGATGGCGGATGGCAGTTTACCAGGTTTAAGGAACATCAGGATAAGGGAAGTTTTCCGCAGTTTGGGGTAGTAACTGGTGGACAGAACTACATTGTAGAGCCTGGCCAGGGTGGAGAGGAAAGAGACAGGAGCTTCACGAAGGTGACAGTAGGTGACACGATCATGACCAGCAGCGGTGTTGCGTTTGGTGTGGAGTGTAGCAATGAGATCCTGTGTAGTGATAGGGGCACTGTGTTCCGTGTGTACAGTGTTGTCCAAGTACTGGAAACCAGGTCCGAGGGGAGGGACAGAGGTGTCAGTTCGATCGCAGACATCCAGGAAGAGGGAGTAATCGAACTGGGGATCATCGGGGATCGAAAAGACATCGGAGAGGTTAGAGGCAAAGTGATTGGCCTTACTAAGGGTGTCAGGAAAGGGATGATCATCATGGAGAAGAGGATAGTAGGGGGAGGGATTAGTTCCGGTAAGGCAATGGAAGGCTGACCAGAACTTGGACTAGTTGATAGGTAGGGTAGCATTTAAATGGGTGCATGTCTGTCGCCAGTCCCAGTGTTTCTTAGCCGTGAACAAATTTCGAATGTGTTGCTGGAGTTGCCGGTGGCGTCGGAGTGCGTCTGGGTCACGTGTGTGGAGGAAGGCACAGTAGAGACAGCGGGATTCACAGAGGAGGAGGACAGCCTGTGGGGGTAATGTAGGATGGTGGGGGTGGATGGCGACAGTAGGGACGTGGGCCTCCATGGCCTCAGACAAGGTCTGCTGGAGAAAGGAGGCAGCATGGGTTACATCGTCAGGGTGGTGGTAGGTGAAGGGGTGGCTATCGACCTGGGTGGAGAGGGAATCCCGGTAGGCATTCCAGTTGGCACGGGAATAGTCATGGACGTACTTTGGGAGGAGGGTCATTACGAGGGTCGGGGCGGGGGCGACGACCGTCTGATTCGGTGAGGAGGACAGGGAGGTGGTCGCTACCAATAGGCTCCAGGACATCCACCGTTATGCGGCCAAGGAGGTTAGGGGAGGAAAGGATAACATCAGGAGTGGAGTTGGATTCGGTATGGGTGTGCTGGGGGATGGGGATGAGGTCGCCTTGAAGGGAGGAGAGGAACCGATGCCACCGCCGTAACTGGACGGCGGAACGACTATGGATGTTGAGGTCGGCGGCGACCACGTAGGAGGAGAAGGTACGGTCAATGTGGGAGAGGAAGTCGAAGGGAATAGGGGCGTTAGGGTGGACATAGATGGTGGCGCAGGTGACGGTAAGGCCGGGGAAGAATAGACTGAGGATCAGGTGTTCAGTGGGGTCAGGAAGGAGAGGTTGGAGCCGAACTGGGATCTGGCGGTGGTGACCGATGGCAACTCTGCCACGCGCAATGGGGAGGGGATTATCAGAGCGGTGAAGGAGGTAGGGCGACGTGTGGACGGTGTGGTGGGGTTGGAGGAAGGTTTCATTGAGGAGGAAGGCATCCACGTGGTGGGTGGCAAGGGTGTGCAGGAAGAGGTTCTTGTTGGCGGGAAGGGAGTGGATGTTTCTGAAAAGGATACGGTGCTGTCGCGCCATGTCAGGGAGTTAGACAAGGGTGTCAAGACGGGAGAATGTGAAAAAAAGTGCAGACACCTCTGGCAGTGTAGGGATAGAGGAGGGGAACGGGAGGGGTCGACCTTACAGCGCTGGTTGAAGAGGGGGGCACCCTCCTTCAGGAGGCAGTCAATGGAGGGGGCATCCTCGGAGAAAACTCGCATAAGGTGGGTGGGGCCGGCCGAGTTGAAAATGCGGTGGACCGCCCGCACCTCCAGTGTGGGATGCGCCTTGAGCTCCGCCAACACCTCCTCCGTGATCGTCAGACTGAGCCGAGTGATCACAGTAGTGAGGGTCAGCAGGTGTCGCGGGGGTTGGGGTTGGTGGGTAGGAGATGGAGAAGGAGTAGGGGTGAGGGAGGCGTTGGGGCCAAAATAGGTGATGGGGAGGCGGGATAGGATGTCAGTATGGAGGGTGGGGCTGGGGGAGGAGATGAGAACGGAATCCCGTCTGGGAGTGAGGAGGGAGATGGGGGCACCAGGGAAGTGTTGGTGGAGGAGGAGGGAGAGATTCCAGGCCTCGAGAAGGGAAGGATCAGGACGGGAGAGGAGGTATTTGTATAAAGAGGGGGGGAAGGAGGAGGAGGAGGAGGTGGTGGAGGGAGCAGGGCCAGGTGGGGAGACATCCATGGCATCCTGGGGGGGAAGGAGGACGGGGCGGGGCCTTTTTGGAAGCAGAGGAGGTGGTGGTGCCACTAGGGCGTTTAACGGCGGCACAAGGGTGGGTGGTGATATGAGGGACGGGATCTATAGGAAGGAGGCGGGAAGGGGCATGTCCCGGCGTGGACGCAGCTGTCGGCGCTGGAGATGGTGACGGTGAAGGCGACGGCGATGGCGGTGGCGGTGATGATGAAGGCGATGGGGAGAGTTGGGCATGGACAGTGGCCCAACGGGCCACCACCCTAGCTGGAGCTGCAGTGACAGGCTGAGGGAGTGGGGGGGAAGGATCAGAGGGAGAGGAGCAGGAGCAAGAAGCTGGAGAGGGGGCAACAAAGAGCGAGGGCGAAGGGAGAGTGAGACGAGGAGGGATGGAAAGAGGGGGGTGTGACTGGGCAGACCATGTAATGGTAGTGGTGATGACGAAGGCGATGGGGAGAGTTGGGCATGGGCAGTGGCCCAACAGGCCACCACCCTAGCTGGAGCTGCAGTGACAGGCTGAGGGAGTGGGGGGGAAGGATCAGAGGGAGAGGAGCAGGAGCAAGAAGCTGGAGAGGGGGCAACAAAGAGCGAGGGCGAAGGGAGGGTGAGAAGAGTAGGAATGGAAAGAGGGGGGTGTGACTGGGCAGACCATGTAATGGTGGTGGTGGCGGCGGAGGGGAAAGTATAAACTATGGCTGTGGTGGTAGTGGTTGTGGGGGCTGACGTGACGACAGGGATAAACAAAAATGCAAAGGGCGAAAAGGAAAGGAAAAAATTGGGGACAGACGAAGATGAAGACGGATGAAGACGGATGAAGGTGAAGACGGATGAAGACGAAGACGGACAAAGACCAGAGTCCCACACTGCTGCTGCTGCTGCTGCTGCTGCCGCGGACGGGGCAGGGGCCGCCGCTGCTACTGCTACTGCTGCTGCTGGAGGGCTGGCTGGCTGGACCGCTGCTGCTGGACCGCTTCCGCTGGCCGGGACCGCTGCTGCTGCTGCTGCTGCTGCTGCTGCTCGGCTGGACCGCTGCTACTCGGCTGGATGGCACCTGAAAACCTAGCGCTTCGATTAGTGCTGGAATGGCACAATCGAAGGGCGGTATCCTTACTGGATGAGCGAGTGGCCGGCGCTTAAGTACACTCTCGGGGGCGCCGCTATTGGCCGCTGGGACCACTGGTGGCGCCCCCACACTAAAAGCGGGCCAGGACATGCAGCTTATGGTGCAGCGACCTCTATGGGTCTTCGACGTCCATGACGTCTGGCGCGGATTCAAATACCGCAGCGCGGTACCAGACGTGCAGTTCATAAATAAATAATAATGTTTCAGTTGGACCACTTTTTTCGTTTTGTGATAGATGGCACTGTAATAGTCACAAACATATGGCTCACAATTTTGGACGAACAGTTGGTAACAGGTAGGTTTTTTAAAAATTAAAGTACAGAACGTAGGTACGCATGAACATTTTATCTCGGTTGTTCCAATGTGACAGATGTACATTTGTGAACTTACCATTTCTGACAACGCATGCTCTTACAGCGTGATTACCTGTAAATACCACATTAATCCAATAAATGCTCAAAATGATGTCCGTCAACCTCAACGCATTTGGCAATACTTGTAACAACATTCCTCTCAACAGCGAGTAGATCGCCTTCCGTAATGTTCGCACATGGATTGAAAATGCGGTGACGCATGTGTCAGGTGTTGTCGGTGGACCATGATAGCAAATATCCTTCAACTTTCCCCACAGAAAGAAATCCGGGGACGTCAGATACGGTGAACGTGCGGGCCATGGTATGGTGCTTCGACGACCAATCCACCTGTCATGAAATATGCTATTTAATACCGCTTCAACCGCACGCGAGCTATGTGCCGGACATCCATCATGTTGGAAGTACATCGCCATTCTGTCATGCAGTGAAACATCTTGTAGTAACATCGGTAGAACATTACGTAGGAAATCAGGATACATTGCACCATTTAGACTGCCATCGGTAAAATGAGGGCCAATTATCCCTCCTCCCATCATGCCGCACCATACATTAACCCGCCAAGGTCGTTGATGTTTGGTGAATGACGCTTCGTCACTAAATAGAACGCGTGCAAAAAGTCTGTCATCGTCCCGTAATTTCTCTTGTGCTCAATGGCAGAACTGTACACGATGTTCAAAGTCGTCGCCATGCAATTCCTGGTACATAGAAATATGGTACGGGTGCAATCGATGTTGATGTAGCATTCTCAACACCGACGTTTTTGAGATTCCCGATTCTCGCGCAATTTGTCTGCTACTGATGTGCGGATTAGCCGCGACATCAGCTAAAACACCTACTTGAGCATCATTTGTTGCAGGTCGTGGTTGACGTTTCACATGTGGCTGAACACTTCCTGTTTCCTTAAATAACGTAAGTATCCGGCGAACGTTGCGGACACTTGGATGATGTCGTCCAGGATACCGAGCAGCATACACAGCACACGCCAGTTGGGCATTTTGGTCACAATAGCCATACATCAACACGATATCGACCTTTTCCGCAATTGGTAAACGGTCAATTTTAACACGGATAATGTATCACGAAGCAAATACCGTCCGCAGTGGTGGAATGTTGCGAGATATCACGTACGTTTGTGGCTATTGCAGCGCCATCTTTCACAAAGCGAAAAAAGTGGCCCAACTAAAACATTCATATTTCCTTCTGTACTACACGAATATATAATAAAAATGGGGGTTTCTATTTTAATAAACGCAATTGATATCCGTTTGACCTATGGCAGCGCCATCTAGAGGGCCAACCATAGCGCCATCTGGTTTCTCCCTTCAAGCTAGACGAGTTTCGTTTTTTGTAGTTTTTTCGTTTAATGCTTATTTCGTGAGATATGTTGACCGGTCACTATCAATGGACAACCCTGTATATATATTTGTGACATCCAATTAAACAAATTTCCTTTTTCTGACGGACACACGTCCAGATCGTCTGGTCATGGTATCCTCTCAAATCTCTGGCATCTCTCTCCCCACATCCACCACTGCTGGCGGCACACATCCAACTGCCCAAAAGCTACGCGCTGTTCACATCCAACAGCCCAACACTACAATAGCGAATATTCCAACAATGAGTCGTACCAGCCACAGACTGCACACATCACAGTCGGTGATTTTAACAGAGGGTGCTATGTGGCGTCACCAACATAAAAACCTAAGCAGTCTACTTACATAGAAAAACCTAAACAGCCCACTTACAAGCGGTAAGGTGCTAAGGAGTAAAACTTGACATTTACATGAGAAAAGAAATTCATTCGAAGACATCAGTTAAAATTATGTATCAAAAAACTTCAGATATTCAGCTTTGCTTTTTATTACAAGATACATGCTCACGGGAGCAAGGTAAATGATTGTCACAGCTCAAAGTTAAAAAACAAATTGAATGATTGATAATACTAGTTAGTGAGCAATAATTATTTGTTAAAAAGACTTCCCCATTAAAACAGTACTGAAGCAAGTGAGCAACAATTTGAAAACATTGAGATACCAACTGATGCACCCGTATCGATTCTTCGCCGGGTAGTTACTGCTCAGGCAGAGTTTAGATTTCCCGCTGACTGCACATGCAGTCTTTGCTGTGGGAGGGAAAGCAGCGCGGAAGCCGAAAACGTGGGTCTGTTTCCGGGGTTCGGCAGTCGTGCGTAGAGCGGGGCGCTACTGGCGGAGAACCGCCCACTGTCTGTATCGGTCACGTGATCGACTCCGGTTCCGAGGCAGATGATCAGAACGGAGGTAGTCTTGAAACCGCCGCGCCGACCTGACGAGATACCTGTTAGCGCAGCGTTCTGTTGTAGGTCGTGATGCGGAGCTTGTTAGCTGGACCGAGTAGGAAGAGCAGACACACGAAGCAAAAAATCTTACAACTAAAATTTCAATCTCAAATGTAATTTCTGGAGCAAAAGCACCACCACTCCCACAACCATGGTTTTCTACCACTGAAACGCGGCAGCTAGCGGAGAGATGGGACCGGTGAAGTGCTGGGGAATAAAGCTTGACATTTACACAAGAGACGTTTATTTGAAAACATCTGCTAAAATAAATTACCGTAAAAATTCATTTACTCCACTTCCATTTTTATCGTAAGCCACTTGCTTACGGCAGCAGGATGAATGACTCTTGCAGTTTAAAGATCCAAAAAACAAAAAGCAAGATTGACAATAGTAGTTAGTATGTAATAATAATTTACCAAAAAGGCCTCTCTTTTAAAGCAATACTAAGCAAGTGAGCAGCAAGTTAAAAACATTAAGAGATCAGTAACATAATTACAGGGACATATAAACGCCAAATTTAATTAAAAATGTTCAAATGTGTGTGAAATATTATGGAACTTAACTGCTAAGGTCATCAGCCCCTAAGGTTACACACTACTGAACCTAAATCATCCTAAGGACAAACACACACACCCATGGCCGAGGGATGACTCGAACCTCCGCCGGGACCAACCGCACAGTCAAATTTAATTAGCTGTAGTCTTCACAGCCCCTGGTTTTATCTACAGGGTGAGTCACTAACTATTGCCACCTAGAGTAACACCGAAAGTATGACAGTAACTGAAAAGTTTGTGGGACAAATGTTGCATGGGAGAACGGGGGCCATAATATGACATTGGTTTTTTGTTGGTAGGTGGGGTTGTGTCAGAGATATGAAGGTCCACTCTGTTTTTTTTTTAATCAGATCTTTGGTACTTATTTTCTGATAGCTGCTACCGACACAAATCCAATTACGTGTATCAGTAAGGTCTTTGAAGGTCAGAAAGGTGCCATGAACGTCCATTTACAGAAAGTGTTCGAAGTGATGACCATTGGTATCAATGCAGTGCTGCAATCTTCTTATCACGGACTGAGCAGTATTCATCATCACCTAGGCACTTATCGAAGCACATGCTCTGACAATTCTCTCTCGTATATGGTGCGAATAGTAAATATTCGCCGAATACGGCGTATTTATCTAACGTGCCCTTGACATGTAAACACCTTTAGACGGTTTCGCAATGCAACACTAATAGGAACGGTGAGACTAGTATCAAAGACCTTACTGTTACACATCATTGGATTCGTCTCGAGAGCAGCTTTAAGAAGATAAGTACCAAACTATAGCATCCCATTTAAAAAAAACAATACTGACCTTCATATCTCTGAAGCGACCCCATCTAGCAACAATGAACCAACGTCATATTATGGCCCCCAATGCCCCATGCAACTTCTGTCCCACAAAGTTTTCAGTTACAACCATCTACATCTACGTCTACGTGATTACTCTGCTATTCGCAATAAAATGCCTGGCAGAGGGTTCAATGAACCACCTTCAAGCTGTCTCTCTACCGTTCCACTCTCGAACGGCACGCGGGATAAACGAGCACTTAAATTTTTCTGTGTGAGCCCTGATTTCTCTTATTTTATCGTTTGTCCCTATGTAGGTGGGTACCAGCATAATGTTTTCACAAATGTCGGAGAAAACTGGTGATTGAAATTTTATGAGAAGATCCCGTCGCAACGAAAACCGCATTTGTTTTCATGATAGCCACTCCAACTGACGTATCATGTCTGTGACTCTATCTTCCCTATTTCGCGATAATACGAAACGAGCTGCCCTTCTTTGTACTTTTTCGATGTCATCCGTCAGTCACACCTGATGCGGATCCCACACCGCACAGCAATACTCCTGAATAGGGCGTACAAGCTTGGTGTAAGCAGTCTCTTTAGTAGACCTGTTGTAACTTCAAAGTGTTCTGCCAATGAATCGCAGTCTGTGGTTTGCTCTACCCACAACATAATCTATGTGATCGTTCCAATTTAGGTTATATGTAATTGTAATCCCTAAGTATTTAGTTGAATTTACAGCCTTCAGATTTTTGTGACTTATCTCGTAATCGAAATTTAGCTGATTTCTTTCAGTACTCATGTGAATAACTTCACATTTTTCTTTATTCATGACCATATGCCACTTTTCGCCATACTTTCGGAGTTATTCTAGGTGGCAATAGTTAGTGACTCATCCTGTATATCAGACAGTACTAAAATGGAGAAAAAAATTACACTAGACACATGGGTGTTGATATGAAGAATCGTTCAAGAAGGCTTAAGAAGCGGGCAGATCCACAAGTGAGCCGTCATAACCACAGACCATAACAACAAAAATGGCGAAATACAGTTTCTAAGTACAGTTATGTAAATGAGGCCTCAGTTATTGCACGAAAAAGTGTGCTCGCAGTACTGAACTACAGACGAAGCCCTCACCATTCAACATTGTCTTCTCAATAATCACAAACTTCAAGAAAATCACACAGTACACCACAAAAAAATTTAAAAATGTCTATTATTGACATAATAAAATTTACACGCAAATATGATTCCTCAATTTGAACGAATGACCAACAGATTAAAATAAAAGGTAGAAATGACACAGAGCCCAAAAGACTCAACTCGCAACACATAACTACTTCGCCTCGTCTAGCACATGTAACTACGACCAGCACAGCCAAGTTTGGTGGGCTAAAACATGGTGAACATTAGTGCCTGTGCACTATAAACGTGTGGTAGACATTTGTTAGAACACACACACACACACACACACACACACTCCAAAGGAAATGGCAAGTGCTGCAATTGTACGTTGGCAAAAGAACTGAATAACGCCACTATAAGTACACGTTCCGTGAAACCGCTGAGCACAAGGCAGCCACAGGGGCAAGCAAGATAATCACCAAACAAATCCATATGTCCCTGCTGCTTCCACTCTGTCCGTATAACCACGGATCAATCAGAAAAGGTGACCCAAGACAATGTTCTCTTTTATTGTACCTCAATGCCCCATATGGGGCGGGCTGGCAGCATCATAGGTGCTGCTCTTCACCCCAAGAGACAGTACATAACAGGGAGACATTTAAAACAACATAGGAAAAACGGCGAAACAGACACATCAGAAGGGAAACACATGGCAAAGTATACCCAGAGCATAAAAGTGGCGATGGGCGGCGTAGCACATCAATCACTGACAGCAACACTACGTACATGTCCAGCACATTATGAAAACCACAGATCTTGACATCATGGGAGAACAGCACCAAACACAACACTGACGTAGCACACCGACGACGATGAACAAACGAAGAGGATCTACCAGGGGATGGAGACGAGGGTGAAGGGAATAAAGGGGGGAAGGGGGGGTGCTAGACGGGGGAGAGAAGGGGAGACGGGTGGGGGCGCTCCGAAGGGGGCCAGGGAGGGAAGGATGGGGGAGGCAAACAGCTGAGGAAGGGGTGCAGAGAATCAGGGGCGGGAAGGAGGAAAATCCGCTCTGGGAGAAGGAGGGAAGCGGTAGAGGGGAGGAGGGGAGCAAGGTCACGCTAAAGTTGGTAGGAAGAGTAGATGTCATGGCGAAGTTCAACATCCAGGAGGGGGGAGGTGCTGGAAATTGCCCTGATGAGTTCGTGCAGATGGCGAGAGGGAGGGATACAATGATGGAGGCATGGCAACAGGAGGGGGTGGTGGAGAGGAAAGAGGATACCAGTGGGTGAGGGGGGGATCAAGCCTGCAGACAGTGTAAAGGATGCAGATGTGTTTGAGGAGAAGGAGGAGGTGAGGGAAGGGGATGGGGTCCTACAGGAGTGGTGTAAGGGAAGGAAAACAGATATGGAAGGCAAGGCAGAGCACATGGCGTTCTAGGATTTCGAGGGCGGGCGGGGGGGTGGGGGATCCAGGCAATGGTGGCATAACAGAGGATAGGACAGGATAGGGACTTGTAGGTGTGGAGGATGGTGGCAGGATGCAGTCCCCACATCCAGCCAGACAGGAGTTTCAGGAGGTGGAGGTGGGAATGGGCTTTCAGCTGGATGGTAGGGAGATCTGGGGTCCCGGTGAGGTGATGGTCGAGGGTGAAGCCTACGAACCTCAGGGTGGGGGTGAGCAAGATGGGATGACCATAAATGGTTAGGTAAAAATCATGGAACAGAAGGTGTGGGTGGTGTGGCCTATGATGATAGCCTCAGTTTTGGAGAGGTTGATACAAAGGAAACACTGGTTGCACCAAGTGACAAATATCGGCTAAGGATCACACAGTAGTCTTTTGTATGTCCATCCTTTTAGCAGGAGGTCTCTGGGACGACGGTCGTTTTCTGTTGTTGTTGTTGTGGTCTTCAGTCCTGAGACTGGTTTGATGAGGCTCTCCATGCTACTTATCCTGCGCAAGCTACTTCATCTCCAAGTACATACTGCAGCCTACATCCTTCTGAATCTGCTTGGTGTATTCATCTCTTGGTGTCCCTCTACGACTTTTACCCTCCACGCTGCCCTTCAATACTAAATTGGTGACACCTTGATGCCACAGAAGATGTCCTACCAACTGATCTCTTCTTCTAGTCAAGTTGTGCCACAAACTCCTCTTCTCCCCAATTCTATTCAATACCTTCACATTAGTTATGTGATCTACCCATCTAATCTTCAGCATTCAGCTGTAGCACCACATTTCAAAAGCTTCTATTCTCTTCTTGTCCAAACTATTTATCGTCCATGTTTCACTTCCATACATGGCTACACTCCATACAAATACTTTCAGAAACGACTTCCTGACACTTAAATCTATACTCGATGTTAACAAATTCCTCCTCTTCAGTAACGCTTTCATTGCCATTGCCAATCTACATTTTATATCCTCTCTACTTCGACCATCATCAGTTATTTTGCTCCCCAAATAGCAAAACTCCTTTACTACTTTAAGTGTCGCATTTCCTAATCTAATCCCCCCAGCATCACCCGATTTTATTCGACTACATTCCATTATCCTCGTTTTGCTTTTGTTGATGTTCGTCTTACATCCTCCTTTCAAGACACTGTCCATTCCGTTCAAGTGCTCTTCCAAGTCCCTTGCTGTCTCTGACACAATTACAATGTCATCAGCGAAACTCTAAGTTTTTACTTCTTCTCCATGAATTTTAATACCTACTCCGAATTTTTCTTTTGTTTCCTTTACTGCTTGCTCAATATACAGATTGAACAACATCGGGGAGAGGCTACAACCCTGTCTCACTCCCTTCCCAACAGCTGCTTCCCTTTCATGCCCCTCGAGTCTTATAAATGTCATCTGGTTTCTGTACAAATTGTAAATAGCTTTTCGCCCCCTGTATTTTACCCCTGCCACCTTCAGAATTTGAAAGAGAATATTCCAGTCAACATTGTCAAAAGCTTTCTCTAAGTCTACAAACGCTAGAAACTTGCGTTTGCCTTTTCTTAATCTAGCTTCTAAGATAAGCCGTAGGGTCAGTATTGCCTCACGTGTTCCAACATTTCTGAGGAATCCAAACTCATCTTCCCTGAGGTCGGCTTCTACGACTTTTTCCATTCGTCTGTAAAGAATTCGCGTTAGTACTTTGCATCCGTGACTTGTTAAACTGATACTTCGATAATTTTCACATCTGTCAACAACTGCTTTCTTTGAGATTGGAATTATTATTTTCTTCTTGAAGTCTGAGTGTATTTCGCCTGTCTCATACATTTTGCTCACCAGATGGTAAAGATTTATCAGGACTGGCTCTCCCAACGCTGTCAGTAGTTCTAATGGAATGTTGTCTACTCCCGGGGCTTGTTTGACTTAGGTCTTTCAGTGCTCTGTCAAACTCTTCACGCAGTATCATATCTCCCATTCCATCTTCATCTACATCCTCTTCCATTTCCATAATATTGCCTTCAAGTACATCTCCCTTGTATAGACCCTCTATATACTCCATCCACCTTTCTGCTTTCCCTTCTTTGCTTAGAATTGGGTTTCCATCTGAACTCTTGATATTCATACAAGTGGTTCTCTTTCCTCCAAAGGCCTCCTTAATTTTCCTGTAGTCAGTATCTATCTTACCCCTAGTGAGATAAGCCTCTACGTCCTTACATTTGTCCTCTAGCCATCCCTGCTTAAACATTTTGCACTTCCTGTCGATCTCATTTTTGAGACGTTTTTATTCCTTTTTGCCTGCTTCATTTAATGCATCCTTATATTTTCTCCTTTCATCAAGTATATTCAATATTTCTTCTGTTACACAAGGATTTCTACTAGCCCTCGTCTCTTTACCTACCTGATCCTCTGCTGCCTTCACTACTTCATCCCTCAAAGCTACCCATTCTTCTTCTACTCCATTAATTTCCACCATTCTTGTCAATTGTTCCCTTATGCTCTCCCTGAAACTGTACAACCTCTGGTTTAGTCAGTTTATCCAGGTCCCATCTCCTTAAGTTCCCACCTTTTTGCAGTTTCTTCAGTTTTAATCTACAGGATTGTGGTCAGAATCCACATCTGCCCTTGGAAATGTCTTACAATTTAAAACCTGGTTCCTAAATCTCTGTCTTACCATTATATAATCTATCTGATACCTTTTAGTATCTCCAGGGTTCTTCCATGTATACAACCTTCTTTCATGATTCTTAAACCAAGTGTTAGCTATGATTAAGTTATGCTCTGTGCAAAATTCTACCAGGCGGCTTCTTCTTTCATTTCTGAGCCCCAATGCATATTCACCTACTACGTTTCCTTCTCTCCCTTTTCCTACTACCGAATTCCAGTCACCCATGACTATTAAATTTTCGCACCCTTCAGTATTTGAATAATTTCTTTTATTTCATCATTCATTTCTTCAACTTTTCGTCATCTGCAGAGCTAGTTGGCATATAAATTTGTACTACTGTAGTAGGTGTGGGCTTCGTATCTATCTTGGCCACAATAATGCGTTCACTATGGTGTTTGTAGTAGCTTACCCTAATTCCTATTTCCCTATTCATTATTAAACCTACTCCTGCATTACCCCTATTTGATTTTGTGTTTATAACCCTGTAGTCACCTGACCGGAAGTCTTGTTCCTCCTGCCACCGAACTTCACTAATTCCCACTATATCTAACTTTAACCTATCCATTTCCCTTTTTAAATTTTCTAACCTACCTGCCCGATTAAGGGATCTGACATTCCACGCTCCGATCCGTAGAACGCTAGTTTTCTTTCTCCTGATAACGACGTCCTCTTGAGTAGTTTCCGCCCGGAGATCCGAATGGGGGACTATTTCACCTCCGGAATATTTTACCCAAGAGGACGCCATCATCATTTAACCATATAGTAAAGCTGCATGCCCTCGGGAAAAATTACGACCGGATCGTGACAAATAAATAAAAACACCTACACCCGTCCTTACGATATTATTTTATTTTGTCGCTACCAGTTTCAACGCTTCAGTGCGTCATCTTCAGGCTGGTTTTGATGCGCTACAGGTTGATATGATCCCCATGCATAACACATCAGTTGCCAGCATTACTGGATACACAGATAATGTGTCAGCACTGCAACCAGTCGGCAGTTGAGAAATGCTGGCAACTGATGTGTTATGCATGGGGATCATATCAACCTGTATCCCATCAAAAACAGCATGAAGGTGACGCACTGAAGCGTTGAAACTGGTAGCGACAAAATAATATCGTAAGGACAGCTGTAGGTGTTTTTATTTATTTGTCACGACACGGTAGTCGTTCGGTGCCGTGCGGCCTTCTGAGGCGTGTTTTGACGCATTTTAATTTAGTTGTGCTAGTAGTAGGTTTAGTTTATCACATGTACGTCACTTTTACAGGGTTCTTGGATATATGTTGGTACGACAATTTAGCAACAACGAAATAATATATCATAAGTGAAGTTTGTGGTATTATGCTGTATACTTTTATTTGTTTATTTACTTATTACTGCCTAGTACTTTTTAATTATTAGAGCTTTTTATGGTCCTTGTAAATTCTGCCATTCGCGCAACGACGCCTGTTATCTAACTGTCAAAATGTACACGAAGGATATCTACAGAACTGGTAGCATTAGAGCGCATTATGGATGGCAAACGTCTTTTGATAGCCCATGTACGCCATTTATCATCCGCTACGCTGCCCATTAGTCGAGGCTCCCTGCTTTAGGTTTTTACTGGCCGGTAATCGGATTACATACTGCCGCAGGGGAAAAAGCATTAGGGGGTTTGTAATAGCACTCTCTGCGCCTTTGCCGTGCGGCTGGGGAAGCTAATCACCCCGCCTAATAACAAGGGGGTGTGCTCGAGGGCTCGCTGCAAAATTTCGTTGAATCATTAACTTGCTTCCATTCGCCAGAAAATAAAATGCACCTTTCAGTGTAAAAAAAAATTCAAATAAAATAATCCAGACGAAGTGGGCTATGACTGATCCGTTTATAAATGCGTAACGTCTGTATTACGACTGGAACATTGAAACATTATCAGTTGCATTCGCAGAGCGTACAATTATATTGCTTATTATCGTACTAAGTTTTACAAGCCCTGAAGGCGCTTCGCTGCATACCGAAACACTTCGCTCTGTTTTAATTTTTTCCGTCCACTGCAAATGCTTTCACGGTGTCTTTCACATGAACGCTATAGGTCGTCATCTAATGGAAAATTCTTCTGCCACTCTATTTATGATGTGCATCTGCGTACTCACTCTGTAAGCACCTAGTCGGTGCATGTCAGAGGGTACTTTGCGTTAAAGCTAGCCGTTCCCTTTCCTCTTCCTTTCGGAAATGATTCAAGGAGAAACGACTGTCTGCATGCCTCTGCACGAGAAACCATGTTTCTCTAATCTTATCTTCAAGTTCCTTAGGCGAGCTACACGCTGATGGCAATACAGTCTTTCCTCAGTCAGCTGGTTCACTAAATTTTCGCTATAGTGTTTCGCGAAGAGACAGCCTTCTTTCGTCCAGGGATTCCCATTTGGACTCAGGGCGCATTTCTATAACACTCGCGTGTCGATGGAACCTATGGCAATCAGATCTGGCAGCCCGTTTCTGAACTGTTTCCATATCTTATTTAATTCTTTTTTTTAGTCATTAGTTTTCTGAGTGATTTGATGTGGCCGGGCACGAATTCCTTTTCTGTGCTAACCTCTTCATCTCAGAGTAGTTCTTGCAATCTACACCCTCAATTATGTGCTGGATCTATTCCAATCTCTGTCTTCCTGTACAGTTTTTACCACCTACAGCTCACTGCAGTACCATGGAAGTTATTCCCTCATGTCTTAGCAGATGTCCTATTATCAAAATGGTTCAAATGGCTCTGAGCACTATGGAACTTAACTGCTGAGGTCATCAGTCCCCTAGAACGTAAAACTACTTAAGCCTAACTAACCTAAGGACATCACACACATCCATGCCCGAGGCAGGATTCGAACCTGCGACCGTAGCAGTCGCGCGGTTCCAGACTGTAACGCCTAGAACTGCTCGCCCATTCTGGCCGGCGCCTTTCATCCTGTCCCGTCTTGTTAGTGTTTTCATATATTTCTTTCCTCTCCAGTTCTGCGGAGAACCTCCTCATTCGTTGCCTTATCAGTGCATCTAATTTTTAACATTATTTTGTAGCACAACACTCAAATGTTTCTGTTCTTTTCTGTTACGGTTTTCCCACAGTCAATGTTCCACTGCCGTACAGTGCTGTTCTCCAAAAATTCATTTTTCAGTAATTTTTTCCTCAAATTAAGACCTATGTTTGATACTAGTAGATTTCTCTTGACCAACAACGCCCTTTTTGGCAGTGCTACTCCGCTCTTTAAGTCCTTTTTGATCTGTCCAGTGTGGGTTATTTTGCTACATAGTTAGCAGAATTCCTTAACCTGATCTACTTCGTGATCACCAATTCTGATGTTAAGTTTCTCGTTGTTCTCTTTTCTGCCACTACTCATTACTTTCCTCTTTCATCGATGTACTCTCAATCCATGTTCTGTATTCATTAGACTGTTCATTCTGTTCAACAGGTACTGTAATTCTTCTTCATTGTCGTTGAAGATAGCAATGTCATCAGCGAATTTTAACATTAATACCCTCTCACCTTGAATTTTAATCCCACTCTCTGAAAGTTTCTTCAACGTTTCGATTGACCAGCAGGGGCGGAAGATTTCATTTCTGTCTTACGTCATTTTTAATCCTACTACCATGTTGTTAGTCTTCCACTCTTATTGTTCCCTCTTGGTTCTTTACCCTTCTTTCCCTATAACGTATCCCTAATTTTCTGAAGATTTCGAAAATCTTGCAACATTTGACATTGTCGAGCGCTTTTTCCAGGTCGACAGATACTATGAACGTGCCTTGATTTTTCTTCATTCTTCCTCCCATTATCAGCCGCAACTTCAAACTGCTGCTCTGTTTGTTTTACCTCCCCTAAAGGCAAACTGATCGTCATCTAACACATCCTCACTTTTTTCCCATTCTTCTGTATATAAGTCTACTCAGCAACCTGGATGCATAAGCTGTTAAGCTAACTCTGCGATAATTTTCTCCCTTGTCGGCTATTGCATCTTGAAATTTGTTTGGATGATGTTCCTCTGAAAATCTGATGATATATCGCCAGTCTCATACATTGAACACACCAATGAGAATAAACGTTTTGTTGCCACTTGCCCCCAAATGATGATCTATCCCTTCTGCCTTATTTGCTTTTAAGCCTTTCAAAGCTCTTATGATGGTAGTACTGGACCCACTATCTCTTACCTGTCGACCCCCTTATAGGTAAGCTAAACTACCAATAAACGGAAATCGACCATTCGCTTTCCTTATAGCCGACAAATACGTGCTCGTTCCATTTCTTGTTGCTTGCATTGTGCTTAGATATTTATTCAAAGTGACTGTGTCAAGCTGCACACCACTAATATTAATTCGAACACGTCGGGAATGTTTTTCCTACTCATCTCCATTAACTTATATTTCTCGTCATTTCGAGCTAGCTACCATTGATCACATCAAATAAAATTTCTGTCCAAGTCATCTCGCAGCTCCTTCAGACACTGCCCCGTGCACTTTAGCCACCAACAAACGATCACAGATTGCTGCTTATCCAACCTGTCAGACGGTTTACGTTTACAAGAGCGGACGTATCACATTTCCCTGGACTCTTGTCCCAGGTTAACCACAGGTTAACAACACTCGCCGTCCAGGAGAACCTATTCCGTATGCTTGGACCTTTGTTAAGTATGCGATATGGCACATTGTTAAACATATTCTGGAAATATGGTATCTGCCCGTCACCAATCATCGGTGATTCCCAGGATATCGTGCGAGAAAATGGCTAGCCGTTCTTATTTGGTTATACTACAATGCCACGCCCTATTCATTGCAATCATTTGACTGCAGCTACTGTCGCTTGGTACCTATTCCCATCATCCTGTTTTATCAACAGTTGTCCTACCTAGACCTGCCCCAGCCATTATTTCCTTCCTCTAATTCGTTGAACCGTTTTTTCAGCAACGATTAGAGTTGTAATTTGTACCCAACCATTCCAACTCTTCGTCAACAAGAAATATTTTTCGTTGACGTGGTGCAGGATGTTTTCATTCTTTACTTAATCAGCCCAGCCGATTTTGAACAGTTTCCCGTAACTCAACATTTCAAAGACTGCAGTGAAGACAGCCAGGAGAAAACACACGCGATGTGTTACTGACAGAGTTCAACTCTTGCGCAAGGTGTCGCACATGGTTCCTCGCTATTGTCTTCACTGAAATAAGGTAACTGTTCTGCTCAAAGACTAACGTGTTGTTGACAGTAAATTTGATGAAACAGCAGATTTACAACGACGCTAGAGTAACAATTGTCAGTTGCATGAATAGTGACATACATGAGTCAATGAATACTACCTACGTCCTAGGAATTTGTGACCGTAATTATCCATTATACATGAAATCAATCGCTCCAGCTTTTGATACTTTGTTTTATTTTTATTATATTTTATTGAATGGGCCGTCACCTAGATACCTAGGAGGACCTTGTTTACGTAGCGGTCGCGCAGGGGTAGCCGAGAGGTTTGAGGCGCCTTATCACGGTCCGCGCTACTCCCCCCGTCGGAGGTTCGTGTCCTCCCTCGGGCATAGGTGTGTTTGTTGTCCTTAGCGTAAGTTGGCTTAAGTTAGATTAAGTAGTGTGTAGGCTTAGGGACCGATGACCTCAGCAATTTGGTCCCATAAGACCTTACCAAAAAACTTACATCGTGGTTAGAAAAAAGTTATACAACTAAGAAAGTTGATAATTTTTGTTTCTGCAATATCTAATACTTACTAGCGACTTCGCTACCTGCCAGTAGACGACAGTTCTGGCAGTAGTCGTTGCTCTGGTCTTATTCATTCTATAAGCTAATTAGTGCTATTTTCTCCATTAGAATTACACATTAAAACCACCCTCTAACTAATATTACAGAAAAAACTAATAACAATAACAAGGGGCTAGTAACAGTAAAGAGAGAGATAGAAAGTGAACAGAGACCAGAACGGAAATGAGAAGGGAAGAAGGAGATCTATCCAGCATATGATATCAATGTATATATGGAACCTAAAACATATATATATACGTTGACGAATGATAATAAATTGGAATTTTGCTTTCTACTTCTCCAGAAGGTAAAAATTTATGCCCTCCATGTGTGTACTCTCTGCTTTCTCTTCGTCAACATCAGTACACAGTGTTCACTAGAGAGGACACCACACACCAGGCAGTAACAGCGCGGTGCTTCACACATAGTAAGGTTATTCGTCTCCAAATGGGTCTCATACTAAAAACTACTTCGTGTTTCCGCTCGTAAACATTCAAGTAAACCAATACATATTAGGACAACGTGCTGTGTTTCTGCTGTTTTTAGCGTGTGTGTTGTTCAATAACGAAGCTGAGTTTTCACGCGACGGGCTGTTCAGTTATCATAACAATTACATTTTCTCAAATGGAAACCCTCAGTAAGTGCAACAAGACGGACGTCAACATAGGGTTAGCCTGAACGTGTGGGATGGAATCATTCATGATTGCAGCATCTTTCTGGACGAACGTATCTACAGGTTCTCATACATGGGTTGCTTCATTTTATTGAGGATGTACCTCTAGACGTCACCCAACGAATGTGATTTACGCATGATGGGACAGTAGCTCGATAGCCATTTCCAAAGAGGTGGACTGCTGTAGGACGATCTATGCAATGGCTGCCCGATCCCCAACCCTGTATCCAATTTTTTGCTTCGGGAATACTTAAAATCCTTGAAGTATTCCATTCCCACATCCAGCGCCGTTGTTCTCAAGGAGTGTATTCAAACTGTACTCGACCAGATATGGAACACACCGGGAGTTCTCCACAACGTACGGTATAGTATGGAACGCAGCATGGAGTAGGAGATGGCCTGTTCGAGCAATGTCTGTGAATGTAAATGTGCTTGGTAAGTGAATAGTTTTTCTGCAATGAACAGTAAGTCATTTTATATCTACCTAACGAAAGATTTTCAGACCCGTATTCATATGAAATTTTTATAATCTGCTGAAGTCAAAAATCCATATGTATTATAAAAATGTATCTATGTGTATGTATGTATGTATGCATGCATGTATGTTCCACATCTCCTAAACCACTGTACCGATTTCATCCAAACTTGGTACGCATATAATTTACTGACTGGAAAGAATCGCTGCTGTGGTAAGAACCATCTACCAGTCAATGGGATGGGGATGGGGGTGGGGGTGAGGGTGGCAAATCATTGTAACTTGGGATGCGCGAAATACCCTTATTTTATTCATCCAGTAGTTGACAACAAACTTGGTCCATAATTTCAAACTTTTACGAAACTTTTACTCGCTGACAGCCCGTGCAAAATGCTGAAGAGAAAGAGTTCATCGCTTATTACATTTTAACTGGTCATGCAATAAAATTGCAGTTCGATCTAATTTATTTATTACTTATTAACAGATAACTATATTCCCGACACATTTTACAGTCAGTATTTAAAAACACAACTAAATGTATATCAGCAAAATTCTATCATTTTACGATACTTAGTTCTGAAGATATGTCGTCATCCATGAAAAACTGCTCAGATGCATGAAAAACTACTGCATCATGCACAACGTTTAAATTTATCCTAATTTGCCACTTACGGTATGTGTAACTTCCAGTACCCACATAGGCTGCAGAATGTACCACAAAAGCATATAATTGTACAACACATAGTGCAGGATATATGGTGACAAATAATGAGGTGCGTGAGTAACTGTAGCCTCATGCTGAACCTTTAACTTTGTTGCATCTTTACTACTAACTCTATTCGAAACACATTTCGCAAACAGTTGCCACATATACCACTGGATGTACCAGCAAAATTAAATCGTTGTACGACACCTAGTTCAGGAGATACGACGTCATAAACATTGAGCCGCGTGAAAATAAAATCGCAGGGTGAAATTCTCTAGAGATCTACGTCAAATACGTGTACAAATACGTGTGCAATATGTTAAATATACGTGAAATATATATGAAATGTCTATTAGTGGGCAAATCCAACCTTGACAAGCTTGTCCTAAATCCTTTGAGCGACTTCAACCTAATTTGGTAGACTTATTAGTTAAGATCTGGATAGATATACTGTAGGAGTAAGAATCACCAGTTTCCTATTGGGGTGGGGGGGTTGTAATATGGTGAGAGTAGGGTGGGCGAGAGGAGATGGACACATTGAGAGAGGGATGTAGGAGATGGATAGAGAGAGGCGGAGAAACAGATGGACTAATAGAAGATCCCAATAAATTATACCCGGGCAACGACGGTTACTCAGCTAGTAAATCGATAAATTTTCTGTTAATTTTTTATACACCCATACACTGGCATTCATTTAGACTTTTTAAGTACTCGTATATCTCACAATAGGTCTGTATTATATAAAATACAGAGTGATGAAGTTAAAAATGTATATCGTTCAACTAAGAAAAATGTTAGCTTAATCGTCTCCTTTCAACTTCCGTTTCTAATGATGAGCTGGCGGAGGGAAGATGTTTCACGTTGTCACTTAACAACTATTTGTTTTCGTAAGCTTTTTCGGCAACTGTCTCTTAACACAAACAAGAAAATGAACCGAACAGATCACTATCCCTACGCCAAAATCTTAAGCGCTCAGGGTCGGGGACTTTGGTGGTCAAGAACTGTGAAAGTAGCAATTGATTCATCTGCCGGCGAATGTTACATTTAGACGATGTGTCGCCTGACTATGAGAATGTTCAGGTGCCCAGTTATGCTGGAAAAACATACCGTTCCTTGCAGACAGAGGACATTCGTTTTTTACAGGGTCTACGGTAGCGCAACTAGCCCAACACCGCAAATGTAAAGAGAATCGCCCTTGAAAGAATACCTCCACAACAGCACGCAGGATTTAGTCGCACCAACGATTTCAAAAATGGCTCTGAGCACTATGGGACTTAACTTCTAAGGTCAACAGTCCCCTAGAACTTAGAACTACTTAAACCTAACTAACCTAAGGACATCACACACATCCATGCCCGAGGCAGGATTCGAACCTGCGACCGTAGCAGTCGCGCAGTTCCAGACTGTAGCGCCTTTAACCGCTTGGCCACCCCGGCCGGCACCAACGATTTCAGTTTCGAGCGTTATTGCTAACATTACGACTGAAAGTGGCTTCGAGAGTAAACAGTAGGACCAATCGGCGATTTTCAGTTAACCAATGACGAAATTCCAGTCTTCTACCTTCAACACATTCTCAAAGGTGTCGAATCCTATGAACTGTAAAATAGTAAGGATAGTGTTGTGGATTGGCAAGAGGGCCAACCCACTAATGTAAGAGGAAGCCGAAAGGTACGCGTTTTAGCTCACGCAGGCTGGCGTGAGTTCTGGAACAGGACAAGGAATTTAGACTTCAGAAAAAAGATGGTACTTGGTGGAATACTTAACTTTAATCCATTAATGTTGAACGTAGCTCTTGTCTGTACATTCTTTACAATATCAATAGCAACTGATAATGGCGCCTTGCTAGGTCGTAGCAAATGACGTAGCTGAAGGCTATGCTAACTATCGTCGCGGCAAATGAGAGCGTATTTTGTCAGTGAACCATCGCTAGCAAAGTCGGCTGTACAACTGGGGCGAGTGCTAGGAAGTCTCTCTAGACCTGCCGTGTGGCGGCGCTCGGTCTGCAGTCACTGATAGTGGCGACACGCGGGTCCGACGTATACTAACGGACCACGGCCGATTTAAAGGCTACCACCTAGCAAGTGTGGTGTCTGGCCGTGACACCATAGATAGAGGCCGTACATACGTAAAGTCCGCCATATTCTTGTGAGAATTTTTCTACTAACCGAATAGTGTCTAATAATCTATCCACACTACTTCTACCTGCAAACTCAGATGAAACATGGTTGCTGTGCACTGCACGAGTCTCATGCAGTTTGGTGGAAACGGGAGTCAACAATCTAAAAACCTGGCACTCTATGGTTAGGAACTAGTTTACCGCATACTCTACAAGCAGCAGCAGCGTTTCCGTTATACAAACCGTATACTAATACCATGTCACCACACGCAGCATTTGCAAATTCTTGCGCCATGCTTAAAGGACGCAATAGATTTGATCAACAAATCATAATCATAGTTGAAAAGTTCTGTTAAGTAAATTCAGTCGCAACTTCGATTTTAAAACAAAGATTGTAGGGACTAGTAATTTAAATTATTCAACGGAACGTAACGGAGTGTAACTGCGATCAAAAAATCGACACGCCTGTGGCAGCTGGGATTAAAGACTGGTCAATAACATAAAGTCTTTTACGTATCAGACACACAGACACGCACCTGCTGATGTATTGCCCGTCAACCGCTTTGGATGTCGGATTCTTCTCCTAATGGCAAGAGGCATTGTTATCTAGACGTAAAATGGCATTAATAGAACGCGGACAGGTGAAGGCTACAGACAATGAAAGGTCTCTTTAGACGTTAGATGTTATATTGTAATCAAACAGAACATAATTTGAGGCAGCCTTGTTATATAATTAATTAATTTATTTATTTAACCTGATCTGATTAGGACCATCTGTCCCTCCCTTACATCGAACCAGGGTTTCTCCTACATCTTTCCTTACACGATAGGTACCCAAAAAACAACAATTGTAATATGACAAATATTATTAAAATGATTTGATAATCTACAATGCCAATGCGAGTAAATAATACAACGAATTAGTTAAGTTAATACTGAAAGAACTACTTCTACTGCTGCTATAATAATAATAATAATAATAATAATAACAGTAATAATAACTATAATGGTAATAATGATAAAGACAGATATAAAAAGAATTTATAGGTGTACAAAATATTTGTTTTCGATGTAGCGAGTTCTGGAGAAAGGAAATTTAAGAACACTGCACCAGCTGAGAATACTTTCATATTGGGCGAAAGAATGCAGAAAGCTGCACTTAGTAAGTCAACCACTGTAGCGTGGGGATGCAATTCTGACTGGGGAGAAATACTGTACTGGGTACCCAAAGACTCAGTCTTAGGTCCACTATTGTTTCTCACGTGATTAAACGATCTTCCGTCTAATATACAACGAACAGAATTAGTTCTTTTCCAGATGATATTAGTGTTGTAATCAGTCCAAGCATACATACAAAAACAGAAGAAATGGTAAATAAGGTTCTTAAAACAATCATTGACTGGTTTTCTGCGAATGGTCTCACCCTCAGTTTTAAAAAGACATGGCATATGCAGTTCTGCACATCTAAGTTACTGCAGCAATGATACGTGTAACAAATACTGAGAAAAAAATAAACAGGGTGAAAACTTCAAAATTCTTGTTTGTCGATATAGATAGCAGTTGAAATGGGAAAGAACACAATTTGACACCTCTTGAGAGAACTTATTTCAGCCATATTTGCACTGAGAAGCATTGCAAATGATGCAGACAAATCAATAAGCTGACGTACTTATTATATTTTCATTCAGAAATGTACGGAATAATGTTCTGTGGTAAGTCATCTTTAACAAAGAAAGCCTTCACTGCACAGAAACATGCTGGAAGAATAATTTGTAAACCCGTGAATGTGTTCAGGCCAAATGCAATGCACTCAAAGAAAGTACACAACGAACATGTAAGCTTCTGCAGGTATGTTACACAAGATCCAAAATACAGGGTGTCCCACTCAAACCTCCCTGATATCAAAGACCTCGAAGAAAACCACAGTAGATACGACAACGAAAAAAGCATCAATACACCTCTACATGTGTACCACTTCGAGCACGATGAATATCAAGTCTATATTCAATTTCTTGCCAAGTTTCAGAAATGAGATTTTCGCTCTGCAGCGGAGTGTGCGCTGATATGAAACTTCCTGGCAAATTAAAACTGTGTGCCGGACCGAGACTCAAGCTCTGGACCTATGCTTTTCGCGGGCAAGCGCTCTACCATCTGAGCTACCCAAGCCTGACTCACGATCCATCCTCACAGCTTCAATTCTGCCAGTACCAGATGTTTAGTTTGGGGCTATCACGAACATGTTCAACGATAATGTGAGGATTTTGCGAACCCCAAATCCGAACATTATACCTATTAACCCTTCCCGATAGATGAAACGTTGCCTCATCTGAAAATAAACATATTTCCAGGAAGCTGGCATCAATATCAATACGTTGCAGCATATCCACAGCAAATTGTTGTCAGCATGGTTTGTCGTTCGTCATCAGATGTAGCAGAATTGGCACTTTCTAAGCAGACGTACGAAGACGCTGGAGAAATACATGATGCAATTTTGATCGAGGTACATCAAGTTGCCTAAATGCTTCACGAATTGACTTACGTGGGCTTCTGAGAAACGTTTGTCTGAGGTCCTCCACTGTTTCTTCTGAAACTCTGTAACGTGCACTGCCAGTGTGTTTCAGAACACTTCCTGTTGCCAGAAATTTCCTATACCATTCCTTAATTGTTTTCACATCTGGTGTATTACGGTCATACACACGACATAATTTCTTGGCACAGTAATCGGCAATTTTGTTACTTCAAACCACAATACTGCTTGCGCGCGCTGCTATGGAATCACCATTTTCACTTCATGCGACCATGCTGCACTGTGGCGACGATACTTGGCGCTTCTGAAGCGGGAATATAAATTCTTTGAGATGCTCTACAATGTGGTGCATTTTTCACTGTCGTATCTACTGTGGTTTTTCTCTCCTGGGTCCTTGAAATCAGGGAGGTTTGAGTGGGACACCCTGTATTTCTTGTTAATATGTCACTGAAAACACTTAGTAATCATAGTGATCAACTTAAAACGTTCTAGATATTTCGACATCGTTGGTTTTCCAGGAGGAATACAACTGAGATAAGCACCTCAACCGCCAACTCTTCGGCCTTTGGTGGCCTAGCGGTTCTAGGCACTTCAGTCCGGAACCGCGCTGCTGCTACGGTCGCAGGTTCGAATCCTGCCTCGGGCATGGATATGTGTGATGCCCTTAGGTTAGTTAGGTTTAAGTAGTTCTACGTCTAGGGGACTGATGACCTCAGATGTTAAGACCCATAGTCCTTAGAGGAATTTTGAACCGCTAACTGTATGGCAGCGCGTACAAAAAAAGGTCAGTAGCAGAGGCAGTCAGCATGGCGCTACATGAACCTGCGTCTGGCAGTCGCCTCTTCCCGATTCTATCTCTCTTGTTGACCCCACCGCCTAACTCCACCTCACACCCCTGCAATCACTGAAATTACCTTGCGGGCACCGATTATTAGCAATCTACGTGCGAGTTAGAGAGGAGCGGAGGGAGAGACGGGCTGCGGAGTACTGGAGTGACAGCTGGGGAGGAAGAGTTACGGACGGTACTTTGGTGGATAGCGAGCCCTGCCGTGTTCACATCATCCAAGCGGACGAATATTCAACAGTAAAGTGAGGTCGCAGGCTTGACACACACAGAGCGTATCTCATTAATTCCCCCTCGTAAGGTAATTATTAGCAAAACAAAGTCCTTAGTCCCTCGAAAGGAGGTATTTTCTTACGTGATGTAATTTTTTTAAATAAACAGTATTACTTCATTCGCCCAGAAGTTACGTAATATGCTAACGGTAGTGTGGGAAGAACAACGCGTAATGGCATCTCTAACAGGAATGCGACACATCCATAACACATACGGTAGCAAAAATCACATATGTGAAAATAGTTCACATCATTTCACTGAAAATGGCTTCCTTTAACAGCGTCCATAACCAATTACACAGTTTAGAAACATGAGACAATATTAAACTGCGGTTACTTTATAAATGCTGCGTGAACATACATACAGAAACTTTTAAAATTGGTATCTGTTCATTTTGTAGTCGTCAGTATAAGGTAATTCAATATTGTGTCAGTCAAACTCAAACTTTTCTGTAAACCAATGAAATTAAAGAACAAGAAGGTATCAAATATAAAGTATCATGTAAGGTCCCTTTCACAAAGTCTAGTGAAATTACAAATACATTTATAAAAATATGTGGAATGTCATCTTCAGTTGTATGGTAATCGCAAGTCGGAGAGGCTATTAATTTTAACATATGTTTTCTGTTGTTGGAAGCCACGTGCCCTACCCTTGATGGTGACAATTTCCCCTTAAAATGTGCCCAACTTCAAGTTCCTTCGAAGGTTTTGTCCTCATTACGTAACGATGATTATTCTAAACGTTGTGGACTGGCAAGACAGCCAATCCACAATGACGGGTCTATTGATGGTGACAATTTCCCCTTGAAATGTGCCCAGCTTCAAGTTCCTTCGAAGGTTTTGTCCTCATTACGTAACGATGATTATTCTAAATGTTGTGGACTGGCAAGGCAGTCAGTCCACAATGACGTGTAGCCCAAAGGCACGCGTATAAGCTCACGCAGGCTGGCGTGATGTCAGCAACAGGTAAAGGAAGTTATAGTAGCAAAGAACGTACGTAGCTGCGGGAATACTTAACTTTAATCCATAATTGGTGAACATCGGTCTGACGGTACATGCATCACAAGATAAATAGCAAATGATAATGGCGCCTTGCATGGTCGTAGCAAATGACATAGCTGTAGGCTATGCTAACTATCGTCTCGGCAAATGAGAGCGTAATTTGTCAGTGAACCATCGCTAGCAAAGTCGGCTGTACAACTGGGGCGAGTGCTAGAAAGTCTCTCTAGACCTGCCGTGTGGCGGCGCTCGGTCTGCAATCACTGACAGTGGCGACACGCGGGTCCGACATACACCAACGGACCGCGGCCGATTTAAAGGCTACCACCTAGCAAGTGTGGTGTCTGGCGGTGACACCACACTAAAGATTAAAAGCAGTTTTAAGAAACCATACAGCGCGAACTGTGTACCCAGCAGCAAGTCCCCTTGACATTATTGCTCTCACTACATAACGATGATCATTCTTCTTTTGCCTTAACAGCATACCGTCGGTAATAATCACAGTGCGGAGAGTATAAAGGAGCTATAGCCTGATATGGTTCGATATTTACAGGAAATAAATCAACTTATGACATGTCTAAGGATGCCCTGAATTAGATATTCTCCAGTTTTACCTGAGGCAGCTCTCGCAGGCAACAAAAGAGCACTAATCGCATCAACAGACACCAGAACAATGTCTTATGTTATGGCCTGTAAGATAGTATGGGTGATTCTGCGTTTACCAATAAGGATAAGCTAAGCTCATGTACCTCGTCATAGAATACTACTCCTATATCTGCAAACTGTACACAGAGTTTCAAAGTAAAGTGCGTTAATACATCCCTTGAAATCACACATAGGGTGCTAAATGTGGTCTTTTATGTCTTTGTCAATTCGGTTGCGTTCCTAAATGCAGAGACGTTCATCTTACGTAATTTTAAAACGCTCTCTAGGTGCGGAGTCCGGAACCGCGCGATTGCTACGGTCGCGGGCTCGAATCCTGCCTCGGGAATGGATGTGTGTGATGTCCTTAGGTTAGTTAGGTTTAAGTAGTTCTAAGTTCTGGGGGACTGATGACCACAGCTGTTAAGTCCCATAGTGCTCAGAGCCATTTGAACCATTTTTTTTTAAACGTTCCTCAGAGTTGAAGTACGGATCTATCTAATCATTTGTGTGTGGCAGAACGCCTAATCACTTGAATCAAGCTAATTTCATTAGTACAGGGCTATTACAAGTGATTGAAGCGATTTCATAAATTCACTGTTGCTCCATTCATTGACATATCGTCACGACACACTACAGATACGTAGAGAAACTCATAAAGTTTTGTTCGGCTGAAGCCGCACTTCAGGTTTCTGCCGCCAGAGCGCTCGAGAGCGCAGTGAGACAAAATGGCGACAGGAGCCGAGAAAGCGTTATGTCGTGCTTGAAATGCACTCACATCAGTCAGTCATAACAGTGCAACGACACTTCAGGACGAAGTTCAACAAAGATCCACCAACTGCTAACTCCATTCGGCGGTGGTATGCGCGGTTTAAAGCTTCTGGATGCCTCTGTAAGAGGAAATCAACGGGTCGGCCTGCAGTGATCGAAGAAACGGTTGAACGCGTGCGGGAAAGTTTCACGCGTAGCCCGCAGAAGTCGACGAATAAATCAAGAAGGGAGCTAAACGTACCATTGGATGGTGCTCCACCGCACTTCCATCATGATGTTCGGCATTTCTTAAACAGGAGATTGGGAAACCGATGGATCGGTCGCGGTGGAGATCATGATCAGCAATTCATGTCATGGCCTCCACGCTCTCCCGACTTAGCCCCATGCGATTTCTTTCTGTGGGGTTATGTGAGAGATTCAGTGTTTAAACCTCCTCTACCAAGAAACGTGCCAGAATTGCGAGCTCGCATCAACGATGCTTTCGAACTCATTGATGGGGACACGCTGCGCCGAGTGTGGGAGGAACTTGGTTATCGGCTTGATGTCTGCCTAATCACTAAAGGGGCACATATCGAACATTTGTGAATGCCTAAAAAAACTTTTTGAGTTTTTGTATGTGTGTGCAAAGCATTGTGAAAATATCTCAAATAATAAAGTTATTGTAGAGCTGTGAAATCGCTTCAATCATTTGTAATAACCCTGTATGTGTCTGTTTTCGTGGTGCAATTTTCACAAACGTATGTATGTGGCGATTACGTTGTTCTTGTTCTAGAGGCTGATTATGATGAAAACGATCACGAAGGGCGTGCTGCACATGGCAACGCGGACATTGCGCCTACATCGTCGAACCCCACAGCAGGCTGAGTGTTTCACTCCTTGCCTAGCTGTGAGCACACTGCATGCATAATAATACCGTAAACTACATTTTCAAGATTGTTTCTATGCTTGCACGCTAGCTGGTAATAGATTGTTAAATACCATACAGACATAAATAAGAATAAATACAATTTTCCTTTTATACCACTCATATGACCTGCGAGGCACTTAAATTTAGGTATTTTAGATACACGATTAGTAAGTCGAAAGAGAATTGTTGTTGTTGTGGTCTTCAGTCCTGAGGCTGGTTTGATGCAGCTCTCCACGCTACTCTATCCTGTGCAAGCTTCTTCATCTCCCAGTACTTACTCCAACCTACATCCTTCTGAATCTGCTTAGTGTATTCATCTCTTGGTTCCCTCTACGATTTTTAGCCTCCACGCTTCCCTCCAATACTAAACTGGTGATCCCTTGATGCCTCAGAACATGTCCTACCAACACATCCCTTCTTCTAGTCAAGTTGTGCCACAAACTTCTCTTCTCCCCAATCTTATTCAATACCCCCTCATTAGTTATATGATCTACCCATCTAATCTTCAGCATTCTTCTGTAGCACCATATTTCGAAAGCTTCTATTCTCTTCTTGTCTAAACTACTTATCGTCCACGTTCCACTTCCATACATGGCTACACTCCATACAAATACTTTCATAAATGACTTACTGACAGATCTATACTCGTTGTTAAGAAATTTCTCTTCTTCAGAAACGCTTTCCTTGCCATTGCCAGTCTAAATTTTCCCTCAGCATCACCCGACTTAATTCGACTACATTCCATTATCCTTGTTTTGCTTTTGTTGATGTTCATCTTATATCCTTCTTTCAAGGCGCTATCCATTCCGTTTAACTACTCTGCTAAGTCCTTTGCTGTCTCTTTCAGAATTACAATGTCATCGGCGAACCTCAAAGTTTTTATTTCTTCTTCGTGGATTTTAATGCCGACTCCGAATTTTTCTTTCGTTTCCTTCACTGCTTGCTCAATATACAGATTGAATAACATCTGGGAGAGGCTACAACCCCGTCTCAGTCCCTTCATAATAATTTAGTAGAAACAGTATTCTGGAACTCACAAATTAAAAATTTTGTTGAAATTCATGATTTTCTGGTTTTTGTCTTAGAAATTAAGGAAGCAAGATAGATTAAGTAGGCGCATAAATAAGGCTAGGATGTTTAAATTTATGTAGAAGGGAGATCCGCTATAATCATAAAGATGTGAGAAGTCTCAACTGAATAACTATAAAACTATAGAAATAGCAATTCTCCAAAGGGCAAGTGCAGAGCTCGTCTACTGCGTGTAGTGTAATTAAATTGCCGGCCGAAGTGGCCGTGCGGTTAAAGGCGCTGCAGTCTGGAACCGCAAGACCGCTACGGTCGCAGGTTCGAATCCTGCCTCGGGCATGGATGTTTGTGATGTCCTTAGGTTAGTTAGGTTTAACTAGTTCTAAGTTCTAGGGGACTAATGAGCTCAGCAGTTGAGTCCCATAGTGCTCAGAGCCATTTTTTTGTAATTAAATTAATTCTCTCGCCTAAAATAATTGACTTAGCCACGTCAGACTTTTATTATGATTACTTACCTGTGTGCTGAATGCACATTTAAATTGAGAGCTTCATCGGCCATCAGCAAAGGAAGCGATGATTTATTCAATAACTTGAAGTGGTGCATTACTATCCCAGCGGCTAGTCGGGAGAGCCGATTTGATCAGGCGTTCCCTTAGCCGTCCGCTCCGCGGCTTTATATATAAGAACGCTGCGCGAGGAAGCAAGGCCCCAGTTCTCTCCAGACGCTGAATAGCACACCACCTGTGCCGGGAGTCGCGCCGCTTCGGTATCATTGATATAAACAGCCTCCGATGCCGTAATTAGTTACTCGGGATACGCGTAACCATGAAATCGTTTTCGAGTGAAGTGTTAATTCTGGGATGACTTTAATGATCTATCTTCAGTTCACGTATGTCGTATTTTCACGTGCCGCTGCGGGACAGACATTCTACCATTATTTATCGTGGTGGTTGATCAACATTATCATCAAATTATGGCGAGCATTCACTTAGACATTTAATTTGGACAGTTACAGTTGCATCAGCGCATTAGACTCTGAACTGCTCTGGTAGTTGGATTGTGTGGATTTCTTTTTTTTTTTTTTATCTGTGACTTTCAGAATATAGCGAACGTTTTTACGGGATCGTTTTTGATTATGAATTCCAGACAATCTCCTAATTCCTCAGAGCTATAAGCTGTAGCTATAAGTGTATTTCTCAGATGAATTGGGCACTAGGAATTCTAATTACAGGCTTCACGTTTTGCTAATCACTTTCTGGTTGCCAAAATTGTAGTTAGAGAGCCAATGTTAAGAACGGCAAAAGACAGTATAAATAATAGGAACATTTATAATAACAATTAATTCCACCCACCGCCCCACATATGGTGCATCGGCCGGGAAATGCATCTTTTCTACATTTAAATAACAACAATAATAATTTCCACCCACCGCACCACAATTGGTGCATCGGCCGGGAAATGCATCTTTTCTGTTTCTACATTGCATTACATTCTACATTTTAAACAACAAAAAAAAATTCCACCCACCGCCCCACATATGCTCCATCGGCCGAGAAATGCAGTGTTTCTACATATTTAAATAACAACAATTATTCGGCATCTTTTCTACATTACATTCTACATTCAAATAAATAACAGTAATTAAATTCCACCCACCACCCCACAATTGGTTCATCGGCCGGGAAAAACAAACAAAACAAAACATATATTCTACAAATTAATTTCCACCCGCTGCCCCACATATGGTGCATTGACCGGGAAAGAAAACTGAGTAAAAGTGAAAGTGATTTTTAAATATTCGGATTCGGGAGTGAAATGCGACACGCAACTGAGTAATAGAACAGTGATAGTGTTACGTGTGCATGTGGACGACGCAATTGGATTAACAACGCATCTGGATTGACAGAGCTGGCACTGAGTCTAGCACTGAGTCTAGCGGCGCTGCCGGCATCACGAGAAGCCAGTTTCGCCTCACCGCAGTCATCCGCCGGAGCAACCAGAGCTGCGCCTGCAGTTTCGGGCCACGCAAACACCCAGCAGCCATCAAAGTGCCGTCTGCAGTTCAACGCGCCGCGTCGCATCAGTAATCCTGGTACGCCGCGCCGGCAATACCATACGTCGTGCAGAAGGAACTAAGTTAAGTGAAAAGCTGTTAAAAATTTTACTAACCTGCACTAAAAGACTGTCGGAGATGGAAATTCCTGAAGAAACTGAGGTTAAACTTGAATAAGAACCTATGTCTGTTGAGGGAACTGTAAATCCAGACAACGGTTCAAGTGTAAATATGCATGAAAATAGTAATGTTAAAGTGAAATATGAAGTACTGTCTCCTGGCAGTGGTGTGAGAAGGGGCAATGATTCAATAATAAAGACCCCTGTAGTAAAGCAAAAATCAGAAATTGTTGATTTATTGGATGATAGTTTGTCTGATGAGTTAAAAACGAAACAGTCAGCAGAGGTGATAGAGTTTAAACAGGAGAAGTTAGATGTGACTGATCAATCAGAAGTTTCATTTAGTTTTGATGATTCTGGTGTTGGAGCTAGTTTCTCGTCACCTGAGTGTGATAAAAAGCCAGCTAGTGAGCAACCCAAAGATACTGGGGCTATCGATTTAAATGTAATATTACAAGCAATAGCTGCCAGTAATGCTAAAATGTCAGCAAGTAATGCTAGAATGACAGCTGAGTTAAAATCTGATATAATTGAGGTAAATAACA
Source organism: Schistocerca americana (assembly GCF_021461395.2). Lineage (NCBI taxonomy): Eukaryota > Metazoa > Arthropoda > Insecta > Orthoptera > Acrididae > Schistocerca > Schistocerca americana. The sequence goes on along the minus strand of NC_060119.1, from coordinate 1,243,309,147 downwards.
GGATTATGGCCAGCCAAACCAATTTTAATAAACGGTTTGAGGCAATGGACAATAAATTAGAATCCAATAAAGCTGAATTAGAAACTTTCTTCAAGACTAGTTGCAATAAGTTGAAAGAGGATCTGGACAGTTTGAATTATAAAATTGATTACAACCATGAGGATATTAAGAAAAAGGTTGCTCAACAATTTTCTGAAATGTATAAAACAGTAAATTCCGAAGTTGCTGAGGTTCGCAGACACTTCCAAATGGAAGATGCGAAGCTGGAGCACAAGTTAACAGAAAAGATCGAGGCGGAATCAGAACTGTGCTCAAATAGGTTTAAAGATGTTAATATAAATGTAAACATATGTCAAGCAGAAGTAGATACAATCAAAACTGATACTAATCATACTGTGCAAAGAGTAGATAATGTTGAAATAAGAGTAGAAAATATTAGTACTAACATTGCTAACATTGAGAGTAAAGTCGCTTCAGTAACTTCTGGTAATGGTGGTATGCAACAAGTTGTAGCTGCAAACGCCGCTTTTATCGGGTGCCGGCAGATCCAGATAAAAATATCCACCCGCTAGATTTCTGGAACAATTTTGAAGATGTGATTCCACCAACTTGGTCTGAACGAGAGAAAATCTCATGCAATGCGTATGTCAGCTGATGTTATGTTGAAGTGTAAAACATTAGCGGAATTTAAAACAGCTTTCATTAATGAATATTGGTCTAGCAATAAGGAAAGTGAAGTGTTGAGAGAATTTTGGAGTGGAAAACGCTTCAATGCAGGCAAGGAATCTATTAAAGAGTTAGCTAGGTCGTGGATCTCACGTTTGTCACATTTGGCCGAAAAGCTAAAACCTGAAATGATAATACTAGGTCTTGAAACCAAACTGCCATGGTACTGGCAAACTAGAATTATATCTGCCCCTAGAGACAATCTGGATCGTTTCATTGAATATTTGGAACGTGTAGAGCGTGTTGCTTCCAATGAGGAGCAATCACGTAATAACAGAAATGCTGTTACCACTAGTAGTAATTTTAAGAACGAGCAGAATGGCAATGTAAACATCAGAACAGTAGGTGTTCGCCATCCTAAGAGAGGCAGGAATTGGAGAAATAATTATCAGAACGAACAATGGCATCCAAATGATAATAATTTTGTTCCAAACAAAATTATGCAGGTAAACAACAGTGCAGAAAGCAATGCTGTGCCAGTTAACTATAATGTAGATAAAGGAAACAGTAGTAGGCCGAGGCAGGAAAACTAGTTCCCGTCTATGAAGACACTGGCGCTCACCAGGCGGTTACTTTTCCTAAGCCAGTAATTACAGTAATTGGTAAGACAGATCAGAATACTCAAACTGAACATGTGGATGGAGGGTCGGTAGCATCTAAGGATACAGTAGAGATATTAGACCACTCACAGTATTTGATAGATACCGTGTCAGAAACGCTTTGTAAGTGGGAAGAGAAAGAGAAGGCGCAGCAGTGTAACGGTAGGGAGGAGCTACAAAATACTGAATTGCCAGGTGAAGAAGCAGAAGAAATTCATGCTTATATTTACGATGAGGATGATGTGCTCTTATCTAAAGTGCCTGTGCAGGATGTTGATACTGTACTAATAGATTTAGGACAGGAGGTAAGTGAGAGTGTAGAGGATAGCCTGTTGGGGGTCGATGAACCCAGTAGCTGTGACCAGTTGTCACTTGAGAAGGAACCCGACGATAATTGTGAAAGTGGTTTAGCTGTAACTAGTGTTATGCCCGGCCTGGAGGCGCAGAATCGCTCAGACTACAGTAATTTGGGTCATGTTCAGCAAACTAAATGTAATGAATTCGTACGGTGTTTTGATTTGAAATTAATAGACTGACTGGAAAAGGCAGCTGAAAATGTAATTCAGGAAAACCCTACACACTTTGACCTAAATGTAATGAAGGCAGATGTCGATCACTTTAGTTGGAGACAAATACAAAAGGAACTATTGGATGAGTTTGAGGAACCACCTGTACAAACTAGAATAAGCCACCCTATAATAATAGTGAATATGTTGGGTATCAATGTACGTTGTCTCTTAGACAGTGGAAGTGAGGTGAGTGCGATACCTCAGTCCTTCTTTGATGCATTACCTGGTAAAGACAAGCTTACAGTAATGAGGGTATCAGGACTAAGAATAATTGGTGCCACTGGCAAGGTGTCAAAAACGGTAAAGCAAGAATCTTTGCTGCCCTTTAATATTAATGGTAATTTAATTGATCATCCATGCTTAATTGTAAACAATCTCAGTATTGAGGTTTTAATTGGCATAGATTTCTTGTCGAAATATCAGAGTGTTGTTGACTTTGAAAGAAGCCAGTTAAAAATGGTCTTGCCGATAACCGGAGTAATTACAGTACCTTTTATTGATAAACATGTAGTAACTAATGATGAAACTTGGGAGCTGCCTATACGAGTTCTGAAAAATAGGAGGTATTGGGATGAAGGTGTTAATCTTAGTAAATACCAAGGACCTTTCAGGATCATACGAAAACCACATGCCAATGCATATAGGCTAGAGTACCCTAAGGGTAAAAAGCTATTCTGTCTCAGGAATGTGATCGACCTAAAGAAGTTCATAGGTAGTGAATGAATTCTGTAGGGAGGAGGTTGTTCTAAAACCACTACACAGTGTGGCAGCTGTGCAGTCCCAGCTGTGTGAGATCTTCTTCCCCTTTCAGGTCTCACTCATTCTTCATCTTTCCTATCTACAAAAATATCGACCACTTCTTTCCAATACGAAAATTTTCTGAAACCAATGAATGCTGTAGGGAGGGGGTTGTTCTGTAACATCTACACAGTGTGGCAGCTGTGCAGTCCCAGCTGTGTGAGATCTTTTTCCCATTTCAGGTCTCACTCATTCGTCATCTTTCCTATCCACAAAAATTTCGACCCCTTCTTTCCAATGTGAAAATTTTCTGAAACCAATGAATTCTGTAGGGAGGAGGTTGTTCTGTAACCTCTACACAATGTGGCTGCTGTGCAGTCCCAGCTGTGTGAGATCTTTTTTCCTTTTCAGGTCTCACTCATTCTTCATCTTTTCTATCCACCAAAGTTTCGACTCCTTCTTTGCAATACAAAAATTTTCCGTCATGGATATCAAGCCATGAGTTCTGTAACCATTCTATCCACCGATTAGTGAAAAAAAACCTAATGTGACAAACCTAACAGTGACATAAACAACAGAGAAGTATGATGTAATTAAGATACAATGCATTTGAGTAACAAGTATGTATAGAATCCTGGTAATATTATAAGTACAAAGTTGTTGTTTTATTGGAAATGGTCCACCAACAGTAATTTAAAAAGATATACAAATTCGTGTACAAGCAGGATCTGAAGTGGCAGTGAAACCTATTGTATGCTGTAGAGCTAACTAATTAATAGTAAAAGAGATTGCTTAGTGTTATGAAAAATATGCAAATAAGTTGTAAGAATGAACTCACCTTGTATAGCAAGGAATGGCAGTGTAATATAATTGAACAGTGTTTGTGGTTGAGACGTGAAGGACACGTCTTTGAAATATTTATAAGGTTGGAGCTGGCCGTTATTTGGTGTAGTGTGTGACAGGAGACACCTACATGTATTGAGGTTATGAGTTGGAGGCGTGAATGCGACCATAGGTACCCTTATGTTAGATGAGACATAGCAGCTCATGGTGTCCTATAGGTTTAAGGAATTTAGCATTATACTCGTCCATAATTACTTAATGCACTTTAGTAGTAGGTCGAGAGAGACTACCTGTGGATTCAGCGTCCGATCGAGTGGAAATGGATTGCCACGTGAGCAAACTGATCAGCTGCAATACACTATAGATACGAAATAAAGTGTTATCCTATGCTTTAAATGTAAATAGAGTGAATATTAAATAAGTACATACACTAGCAACATAATTGAGTAACATAATGGCAGACGTGAAACGTTATTTATAGCTCAGCATAAATACACTTCGACGAAGTAAGTACATAATTGCAGATGTGGAACTGACACAGCAGCAGAGGACCAATAAGTGGATTTAGTAGTCAACTAAACGTTGTGTGTTTTGAACACTCAGAACTGTACTATTACCACAAGTTACTCACATGTACAAAGAAGCTGAAAAGACAACTACTAATCAAATATAGTCATACTATCTCTAAGAATAAGGTAATCGAAGATGAGTCAGTTAAGTAAATAAAATATAGGTTTGTCAGGAATGTACCGAGCATTGGTTCAGTGTTCCGGCCCAGAAATGATAAATTGAGATTAAATATGATTTATGATTGTATACCTTGAGCATAAATTTTCTCTAGTACGTGACTAACGGCGTTTTGAGCCATTTGTTTACCGATTTTATGACAGTTAAGTAACCGCGAGAGTAAAAAAAGTTCTGTTAACTTTGTTCCAGTAACATATTGAAAGATAAAATGTATATATCCCCCATTACATTGTGACCCACCCTTAGATATTAAGTGAACAGAGTCTGAGGCACTCTTTTTGTTTGTTCTACAGGACAAACTAGATAATGGCAGCCTGATAGCTGCGTGAAAGAGTGGAGTGACTTGGACACAACTCACAGTGACTCCTCCCCTTCCCCCATGTAATTTAGAGTGAACATGAAGGACGCACTCCATAGCAACTTCCCCTCCTCTGCCCTTGTGAATGGAAGTGTAGAACGCCAGCCAAAGCGGCTACAACCACATGTGTCAAAATGAAATTGTCATGATTTGTGAAATTTTCTTTCACGTTTAGAAAAGACTGATAAGATTAATTATCTGTTTATGTATTATGAATAACTGTGTTATTTTCTTTGAATTTGTGTATGTAAAAATGTATTCAATGAATTTGAGATTTTCATAGCTTTACATATTTTTATGTGTTTGTTTGTCTAAGGCAATATGTATGCCAAAGTGTTTAATTGATTTTGCTTAAAATTTGAGTGATAATGTTGCTTAAGAGGCAGTGAACATGCCAGCATTTTAAATAATTGAAGTAGGTAATCAGTTTTTTTTTATATTTCTATATGTTTACATTTCAATTTTAAATTTTCATAGGGAGTTAAGCTGTACTCTTGCTTACCTTTTTGTAATTACATTCTTTTTTGTGTTCATTAACATTCAAAAAAAAATTTAAGTAGAGGGTGATGTAGGGAAGCAGCCTACTCACGCCGTAATAGATTCACACCAGTCTTTCCATTGTGTGCCAGCCACTCCGCTGTAACTATCTCTGACATCATAAATGTTACGCAATACTTTAAAAATCAAGTAAATAACCTCAAACGTTTCTAGAATGTCAGGAGTAATACTAAATCAATATGTGTTGAATATCAGTTCAACAACTTTAACCATTTTCAAAATTTCGACGTTTTTCTGTAAAAATCATCGGCGCAACAGAAGACAAATAGAAACTTAAAAATTTATATTTAGATTCCTTTTTCATAATTATTTAATAGAAACAGTATTCTGGAACTCACAAATTAAAAATTTTGTTGAAATTCATGATTTTCTGGTTTTTGTCTTAGAAATTAAGGAAGCAAGATAGATTAAGTAGGCGCATAAATAAGGCTAGGATGTTTAAATTTAAGTACAAGGGAGATCCGCTATAATCATAAAGATGTGAGAAGTCTCAACTGAATAACTATAAAACTATAGAAATAGCAATTCTCCAAAGGGCAAGTGCAGAGCTCGTCTACTGCGTGTAGTGTAATTAAATTAATTCTCTCGCCTAAAATAACTGACTTAGCCACATCAGACCTTTATTATGAATACTTACCTGTGTGCTGAATCCACATTTAAATTGAGAGCTTCATCGGCCATCAGCAAAGGAAGCGATGATTTATTCAATAACTTGAAGTGGTGCATTACTAGCCCAGCGGCTAGTTGGGAGAGCCGATTTGATCAGGCGTTCCCTTATCCGTCCGCTCCGCGGCTTTATATATAAGAAGGCTGCGCGAGGGAAGAAGGCCCCAGTTCTCTTCAGGCGTTGAATAGCACACCACCTGTGCCGGGAGTCGCGTCGCGTCGGTATCATTGCTATAAACAGCCTCGGATGCCGTAATAAGTTACTCGGGATACGCGTAACCATGAAATCGTTTTCGAATGAAGTGTTAATTCTGGGATGACTTTAATGATCTATCTTCAGTTTACGTATGTCGTATTTTCACGTGCCGCCGCGGGACAGACATTCTACCATTATTTATCGTGGTGGTTGACCAACATTATCATCAAATTATGGCGAGCATTCACTTAAACATTTATTTTGGACACTTATAGTTGCATCAGCACATTAGAGTCTGAACTGCTCTGGTAGTTGGATTGTGTGGATTTTTTTTTTTTATCTGTGACTTTCAGAATATAGTGAACGTTTTTACAGGATCGTTTTTGATTATGAATCCCAGACAATCCCTAATTCCTCAGAGCTATAAGCTGTAGCTATAAGTGTATTTCTCAGATGAAGTGGGCACTAGGAATTCTAATTACAGGCTTCACGATTTGCTAATCACTTTCTGGTTGCCGAAATTGTAGTTAGGGAGCCAATGTTGAGAACGGCAAAAGACAGCATAAATAATAGGAACATTTATAATAACGATTCATTCCACCGGCCACCGCACATATGGTGCCTCGGCCGGGAAATGCATCTTTTCTACATTACATTCTACATTTAAATAACAACAATAATAATTTCCACCCGCTGCCCCACACTGCCACCTTCAGAATTTGAAAGAGAGTATTCCAGTCAACATTGTCAAAAGCTTTCTCTATGTCTACAAATGCTAGAAACGAGGGTTTGCCTTTCCTTAATCTAGTTCCTAAGATAAGTTGTAGGGTCAGTATTGCCTCACGTGTTCCAATATTTATGCGGAAACCAAACTGATCTTCCCGGAGGTTGGTTTCTACCAGTTTTTCCATTCGTCTGTAAAGAATTCGCGTTAGTATTTTGCAGCTGAGACTTATTAAACTGATTGTTCGGTAATTTTCACATGTCAGCACCTGCATTCTTTGGGATTGGAATTATTATATTCTTCTTGAAGTCTGAGTATATTTCGCCTGTCTCATACATCTTGCTCACCAGATGGTAGAGTTTTGTCGGGACTGTCTCTCCCAAGGCCGTCAGTACTTCTAATGGAATGTTGTCTACTCGCAGGGCCTCGTTTCGACTCAGGTCTTTCAGTGCTCTGTCAAACTCTTCACGCAGTATCTTATCTCCCATTTCATCTTCATCTACATCCTCTTCCATTTCCATAATATTAATATTGTCCTCAAATACGTCGCCGTTGTATAGACCCTCTATATACTCCTTCCACATTTCTGCTTTCTCTTCTGTGCTTATAGCTTGGTTTCCATCTGAGCTCTTGATATTCATATAAGTGGTACTCTTTACTCCAAAGGTCTCTTTAATTTTCCTGTATGCAGTATCTATCTTACCCCTAATGAGATAAGCCTCTACATCCTTACATTTATCCTCTAGCCATCTCTGCTTAGCCATTTTGCACTTCCTGTCGATCTCATTTTTGAGACGTTTGTATTCCTTTTTGCCTGCTTCATTTACTGCATTTTTATATTTTCTCCTTTCATCAATTAAATTCAATATTTCTTCTGTTACCCAAGGATTTCTACTAGCCCTCGTCTTTTTACCTACTTGATCCTCTGCTGCCTTCACTACTTCATCGCTCAGAGCTACCCATTCTTCTTCTACTGCATTTCTTTCCCACATTTCTGTCAATTGTTCCCTTATGATCTCCAGGAAACTCTGTACAACCTCTAGTTTAGTCAGTTCATCCAGGTTCCATCTCATTAAGTTCCCACCTTTTTGCAGTTTCTTCAGTTTTAATCTACATGTCATAACCAATAGATTGTGTTCAGAGTCCACATCTGCCCCTGGAAATGTCTTACAATTTAAAACCTGGTTCCTAAATCTCTGTATTACCATTATATAATCTATCTGAAACCTGTCAGTATCTCCAGGCTTATTCCATGTATACAACCTTCTTTTATGATTCTTGAACCAAGTGTTAGCTATGATTAAGTTGTTCTCTATCAGGCGGCTTCCCCTTTCATTTCTTAGCCCCAATCCATATTCACCTACTACGTTTCCTTCTCTCCCTTTTCCTACTACCGAAATCCAGTCACCCATGACTATTAAATTTTGGTCTCCCTTCGCTATCTGAATACTTTCTTTTATTTCGTCATACATTTCTTCAAATTCTTGGTCAACTGCAGAGCTATTTGGCATATAAACTTGTACTGCTGTAGTAGATGGGGGCTTCGTGTCTATCTTGGCCACAATAATGCGTTCACTGTGCTGTTTGTAGTAGCTTACCCACACTCCTATTTTCTTATTCATTATTAAACAGACTCCTGCATTACCCCTATTTGATTTTGTATTTATAACCCTGTGTTCGCCTGACCAAATGTCTTATTCCTCCTGCCAGCGAACTTCACTAATTCCTACTATATCTAACTTTAACCTATCCATTTCCCTTTTTAAATTTTCTAACCTACCTGCTCGATTAAGGGATCTGACATTCCACGCTCCGATCCATACAACGCCAGATTTCTTTCTCCTGATAACGACGTCCTCGTGAGTAGTCCCCGCCCGGAGATGCGAATGGGGGACTATTTTACCTCCGGAATATTTTACCCAAGAGGACGCCATCATCATTTAACAGTAAAGCTGCATGCCCTCGGGAAGAATTGCGGCTGTAGTTTCCCCTTGCTTTCAGCCGTTCGCAGTACCAGCACAGTAAGGCCGTTTTGGTTAGTGTTACAAGGCCAGATCAGTCAATCATCCAGACTGTTGCCCTTGCAACTACTGAAAAGGCTGCTGCCCCTGTTCAGGAACCACACGTTTGTCGGGCCTCTCAACAGATACCCCTCCGTTGTGGTTGTACCTACGGTACGGCTATCTGTATCGCTGAGGCACGCAAGCCTCCCCACCAACGGCATGGTCCATGGTTCTTGGGGGAAGGAAAGAGAATTATTTCAGGAAATCTTACCTGTATTTTGAAGTACCGACTGTTTTAATGAGTAAGCCAGGTCCTTTTCTTTCTTCTATGGGTATAGCTGAAGACGACACTGTTCTTACTTAACCGAGACGCATTTTTATTATGAATTTCGTTTGCGAATAAACTTACTGTGGAACAGAAGTCAGAAATGTTTAACTTCCAGAACAAGCGTCTCCTAGGGTGAACACGTATTATTTTTCCTGTAGACGACGCGTCATCAGTCCATTCTCTCTGATATGTGAGTTACCCCAAAACATTATGCTATAAGACGTTAATGAGTTGTTTTCTTCAGCCCTAAGGTTTCAGTTGTTGTCTGAAGACTGGTTTCATGCAGCTTTCCACGCTGTCCCGTGCAGACCTCTTTACATCCGAATGACTAAGGCAAACTACACCGATTTGCACCTGCTTACTGTTGAATGTAATATGTAGAATATATTAATACATTGATAAGTTTGTTTCCGAAAATGACAGTTACACGAAGGCAGAATTTCTGAATTTAGTTCTTTGAGCACTAATATATGTCAGATTAATATTTTGTATTCTTCTTTATTTTTTACAGAACTAAATAAATATATTGTTTTCAAAATTAAAGAAGAGTCCATTATCATACACAATATTTGAAAAACATTGTTCACAGTTGTGAGACCTGAGTTTCTCCCCGAGCATACAATTGTCAAACAACTTACAGGAATTCAGCCAACGATCGCCGATATTTCGGCGGGAGTACACTCCGCCATTTTCAAGGCACAAAATACAACCGACAGGCGATGTACAAACAAATTTAAGACCTAGGTTCTTGGAGTAATTCAGGAAAGATAACACACACACACACACACACACACACACACACACACACACACACACACACACTGAACACTAGTGCCATCCCTGTTTATAAGGTTGCTCGCTAATTTAATCTTAAACAGCTTCCTTAATAACACTGTCTCAATAGCTGGATATGCAGGTCAGATAATAAACATTGCGTCTTTTGTACATAATCCTATTTGTTTGAAACGACGGTGGCATTGCCCTTGTCCGCATGTAAAATAACAATGTCAGGGTCAACTCAGAGTGCGCAAAGCAGCCCTCTCTGCTGCTGTCACGTTACTCTTTATTATCTGACTCAGCGTATCGCAGGATCGATGCTGACCGCACGAAAAGTGTGGAGAGAAAGACCAACAGCCTCCTGAAGAAAAGTGATTTGACACAGTACACTATCACACCAATAGTCCTGGCCATCCTAGTTTATATGGCCTTCCGAAGGTACACAAGGAAGGGGTTCCTTTCCGTCCGATAGTGAGCAATGTCGGCGCTCCGACATATCGTGTAGCCAGGAATCTTGCGTCTCTGTTAAGCCCACAAGTTGGTCGGTATGAACATCGTATCAGGAACTCAGCTGATTTCTTACGTCGTTTGGAGGGAATGCGGTGAATGACTGATATTTTAGTAGGTTTTGATGTGGCCTCTCTCTTTACTCATGTTCCTCTGTCTGATTCGTTTCGATTAATTGAGGTTAGGTTTGGTGTTGAATTAACTAATCTCTTTCGATATGTGTTGACATCCACTTACTTTTAATTCAATGACCAGTATTACGAGCAGACAGATGGAGTTGCGATGGGTAGCCCGTTGTCTCCTGTGATTGCAAATTTGTTTCTGGATGACTTCAACAAACGTGCATTGGAGTCAGGGCCTTTGAAACCCGCCTGATGATACTTTTGTTGTTTGGCCTCACGGTAGGGAGAATTTGAATGCCTTTTTAGGACGTCTGAACCCGATCCGCTCGAACATTCTTTTTACGTTGGAGGTGGAAGAGGATGATTGTCTTCCCTTTCTTGACGTTTTGGTCCGGAGGATGGTTCATGGACAATTGGGACATGAAGTTTACCGGAAACGTTCTCACACTATGTTTACAAGCTGATTGTTGTCACCATCCGGCTCAGCGTGAAGTGGTACTTCGTAGTTTGGTCCACAGACCACATGTCATTTCCGCCACTGAGACTTTGCCAGGTGAGCTGGCCAATCTTGAAGCTACATTTCGTCGGAATGGTTATACTGAAAGACAGATTGAACATGCGTTTGGCTATTGAGCAACTGTGCATTGGGTGACTGATGATAATACTGAGTCGACACCTAAGTGTACAGCCTTTTTGCCTTACGCAGGAAGCACTTCCAAGAAGATCGGTCGTATTTTACGGAAATACGATCTGAAATGTGTTTTCCGACCCCCACCTAAAATTAGAGTGCTTTTGGGTTCTGTTGAGGATGTTCTTGGTTTGCGTAAGGTGGGTGCATCTCGCATTCCTTGTAGACGTGGCATGGCATACATTGGCCAGTCTATTAGGACCGTGAAGGACCGATGTACTGAGCATAAACGGGGCGCACGATTACAGCAGAGAAGTAGATCTGCTGTTGCCGAAATTGTTTGGATACTCGTCACCCTATGTTACGTAACTATGCAGAGATATTGGCATGCACGGCCACCTATTGGGACAGTGTTATTAAGGAAGCTGTTGAGATTAAATTAGCGAGCAACCTTGTAAACAGCGATGGAGGTTTTTGTTTAAGCTCTGCTTGGAATCTTGCTCTCTCGCGTGTCAAAAAACAAAGGGACAGATCCAGTGTTACCACAAATGCTACTTCGTAGTCTTTCATTGTCGATACATCTGACTTTGGTCCTCTTTGCTGGTACTAATGTTAAGTGTGTATGTGTCATCTTCCCTGACTTACTCCAAGAACCGAGGTTTTAAATTTGTTTGTACATTGCCTGTCCGTTACAGTTTGTACCTTGAAAATGGCGGTGTGTACTCCCGCCAAAATATCGGCGATTTCTGTAAGTATTACCTTGCTGAATTCCCGTAAGTTGTTTGAAAATTGTTAACATTTTTCTGTTGGTTTCTCCCTTACTGATTTAATAATAGTGCTTGCGTCATCTGCAATGGATCCAAAATTAAACCCTATAGGACTACGTTTGTAGTTCCCACCCAGGCACTGAAGGTTATTCTTCTTCCAACACTGTTTGAATTATGAAGTACAACTGTTTACTTTACCTTTGTTGAGTCTGATTCAGACCAATTGTTTGTGAAAAATTCTATTCAATAAGGCTTAAAATTTTCTGTAAGCGAATCATGATCCACTCAGTGAAACCCTTTCGCTAATCACAAAAAGTATAAGAAGTGTTAATTTGTTTTTGCTATTAACTTAGTACATCTCAGTTAAGTATTTCTTACGTAGTCAGAATGATGAGCTAGTATGTAAACTGCTTACTTTTAATAAAATGCAACTCACACAGCTGTCTGTATGTCTTTTATTATCACTACCTTTTTCGTTTAATGACAGCCGGTCGGAGTGGCCGAGCGGTTCTACACGCTACAGTCTGGAACCGCGCGACCGCTACGGTCGCAGGTTCGAATTGTGCCTTGGGTATGGATGTGTCTGATGTCCTTAGGTTTGAGGAGTTCTAAGTTCTAGGGGCCTGATGACCTCAGAAGTTAAGCCCCATAGTGCTCAGAGCCATTTGAACCATTTCGGTTAATGGTCATTATCGTAGTAACTGCACACAACAAACAAATCATGAAACAGCCGGAAAATCATAGTGTAAATTCAGTTACACATGATGTGGTGTGACAGAATACTTACAAGGCATATTACTTACGTGTTACATCACGCCAGATCAAAATAAAAATGTTATTACTGCAGCCACATAAAAAAAAAACACTTACCCCTACTCAAGAGGTGGCACATCAGATGTAAAAGCGCAGTTGTAACTCATCGTCAGTTAATTTTAAACAAACCAAAGAGTGGCGTTCGTAGATGTTTGCTTTAAAAACAAATGATTCATGCATTCAGTGTTGAAAGATTGTAAAAGGTGTTGCAAAAATCGACTCAAGACACACAAACAGGATAAATATTATTATATGCTTAAAGTACAAGCCAATTGGACAGACGCATAAAAGGTAACGTCTGGTAGCTGACAGTGTGTGTAAAAGGTTCAATAAAAGTAAGTTGTTATGTGAATAAAGATATGAAAATATGGACGGTATGACCAGTAACTTCTATGTGTCACTTCATACTATTATTCTGGTACCAACCAAGGTAGTGTCATAGGACCGTTATTATTTACAATTTGTACGAATTGTCAAGTGGATAGCGTTGGAGACTCCGTTAGGCTACTCCGGACGATGAAGTTTAGAAAGAATGCAAGGCGGCGGATCGATGTTTGGTGAAAGGTTCAAATGGTTCAAATGACTCTGAGCACTATGGGAGTCAACATCTGAGGTATTCAGTCGCCTAGAATTTAGAACTACTTAAACCTAACTAACCTAAGGACATCACACACATCCATGCCCGAGGCAGGATTTGAACCTGCGACCGTAGCCGTCGCGCGGTTCCAAATTGAAGCGCCTAGAACCACACGGCCACACCGGCTGGCTTGGTGAAAGGACTGGCAGTTGAACTTAGACGTAAATAAATTTATCTAACTTCGCATCAATAGAAGAAGAGATGTACTACTATACGATTACGCTATTGGTGACAAACAACCGTAAACAGTAACTACCGTAATATGCCTAGGAGGGACGTAAGTGGAACGACCACACAAAGTAAATAGAAAGTAAAGCAGATGGCGGGCTGCGATTCGTTAGAAGTATCTTCAGGAAATACAATTCACCCACAAAAGATGTTTTTCTATTCAGTTTGGGATCATTACCAAGCGGGATACGTAGAAGAGACACAGAATATTCAACGAAGAGCGGTGGAATTTGGCACGGCATCGTTCACTTGGTGAGGAAGCGGAAATGCACAATGAACTCGCTGTAAGATAAGCTTTCACCATCACGGAGTGTTGTAGTATTGAAATTTTGGGATAGTGCGTTCCACGAAAGATGGCAACACGCTATTTACTCCCTCGTACGTCTCGCGAAATGACCGCAACGAGAAAATCTGAAAAATTGTATCTAAAACTAAGGTTTACCGCGAAGAAGTCTTCCCCTTGAAAGGAGGGATTGGGTAGTTGCACCAAAATTACCCTCCGCCACTGTCCGTAAAGTGGATTGCGTAGAAGTAGATGTAGACTGGCGCGGAGAGCTGCATTAAACCTGTATTAAAACTAAAGACCGTAAGAGACGTTTTGCTATAGAGCAGCTACTATGTTGATAATCATTCCTGAATCTGCAAGTAATGTACAATCCGCAGCAACTGTTAGTCCTCCGAGACTGTCATATTTTTAACTACCTGTTGATCTCCCTTTCAATGTAATTCAATTCAGTGTTTAGAACATTCCGTGACGTGGGTAACCTTTCTGTGTTTATCTGCTTGGCTAAAACCTTAGTGAAAGTAAATTCACTGGGCCCGCCTCTGCGTCCACTTTTCCACCCGTTCTTCGTCTTCTCGGCACGTACAACGTCCATCGCAGCACGTCTCGGCCGCCTGCGCTGAAGCCGCGACCAATTTTTCGGCCTCGCGGAGCGGTATCGACTTTGCATTAGCCGCACTCTCTCCGGCGGCTGCCTGGCCCATAACGATTTTAAGCCATCCAGAGGCACGGAGGGAGGCGCGGAGCGTGTGACGAGCGGAGGGAATGTTAGGGTGTCCCCCTCACAGACAATGATTCCATTGCGGGCCTCTTGCCCAGCGTGGCTTATGAAGTGTTTCCAAAGCCGTTGATGGATGAACGAGCCGCCCTATATCCAGATGATAACCGTCGCGGATGTACTGCATCTACATCTGTGTTCTGCAAAAACTTTGAAGTCCATGCCATATAGTTCTTCCTATTGTACCACACATTAGGATTCAGCCACGTTCCATTCCCGTATGGTGTGTGAGAAGAATAATAGCTAAAATGCTCCCACGCTACCTGTTCAAAAATGGTTCAAATGGCTCTGAGCACTATGGGACTCAACTGCTGAGGTCATTAGTCCCCTAGAACTTAGAACTAGTTAAACCAAACTAACCTAAGGACATCACAAACATCCATGCCCGAGGCAGGATTCGAACCTGCGACCGTAGCGGTCTTGCGGTTCCAGACTGCAGTGCCTTTAACCGCACGGCCACTTCGGCCGGCACGCTACCTGTAATCAGTCTAATTTCTCTACAAGTTAGTGACAGACAGGCGGCTACTGCATATATCGAGATTCACCACTCACGCAGCATAATCTAATGTCTACGAACAACTTCCCAACATTTGCAACACTTCGAAACCTTATCAAACTTTGCCTAGATACTTGTGCACTTTCTCCGATAATACTACTTTATAGGTAACTGCATAATCTGCAAAAAGTCTGTCGTTACAACTAATTTTGTCTGTCAAGTTAATAATACACGTCACGAACAACAAAGGTCCAAATACATTACCCTCGAGCATTCCTGTCAATGACGCTCTATCGAAGATAACGCGCTGCGTGTTCCTTCAGCCTTCAGAGACATCCTCAGTAGTACTGCAAGGCACGTTCAAACTCAATGAGTCTTTCTTCTCATTTCAAGATAACGCCCTCTTCCCCTTCTCTCCAACTTCTCCCTCCGGGCATGTGCCGACGTCACTGCACCACAGGGTCCATTGTACCAATACAACAAGGTTAAGGATAAGCCCCCTACGCCTTCTCTCCCCTCCCCTGACACATTACAATGTCATCGAACCACATGGCGGTTTCTGTGACAGAGGGCTATTGTTCTTGTATGCTGTCACTAGGCCAATAGGGACGAAGTCCAATCTCCTGTCTACCTACTGTCCCAGTTATGTGGGTTTCGCCATTTGTTCGAGGTGTGTACACGTTGGTGAAAGAACCAAGATCTTTCTCCTTGGAAATAACAAGTGGCATACAACAAAATTCTGGTTTATTGGAATATACAGCGTGTCTCACCTAACTCTGCCACCTCAAATATTTCTGGAACAACAACAGATATTCAAAAACGGGTTTCACCAGCATCAACGTACGGCAGAGGCTTAGTAAACCAAATACTATACGAAATTTTAAAACGTCAGTAGTACTATTTTCAACACAAACTTCCGTATTTTTAAATGGACACCCCCTATTATTTTATATGCAATCAATAGCATGAAAAATCACAAAAGTAATGGCGTTGGTTGCATCGCAATACGTCAATTACATCCCGAGAAATTGCGAAGCGAAGTTGACGCTTGAAATAAATGAAGCGCACAGCTAGCGCACGTCCTGACACTCACACTGCCTGTGTCAGGGGATCACACAATGGGAAGGTATGCACAATCCACAAAAATAAACAAGTAACACCTCCAACACAAAGTTACGTTTTTTTCAGATTGTAAATGTACGTTTATTCTAGAGGAATGACGACTAGAGCTACAGTTAGAGACAGAAAACTTGAATTCACTTTGCTAAACACATTTAGTACTGCCCAGTCGCCCAAAGAATCTGTATTGCTGTGCATTACATCCAGCGTAGAAAATACACCCACATCTTGACCAATGAAACAGTGTCACGTCAACATATGTTCGAGGTGCCCTCCGTTTGCATCAACACACATTTGTAGACGGATAACGAGAGAGTGTTGCACAGATTGTAGAGTTTTTACAGATATTGTCGCACATGCCACAGTAATACTCTACTGTCGTT
Organism: Schistocerca americana; assembly: GCF_021461395.2. Classification (NCBI taxonomy): domain Eukaryota; kingdom Metazoa; phylum Arthropoda; class Insecta; order Orthoptera; family Acrididae; genus Schistocerca; species Schistocerca americana. Next base: position 1,243,292,554 of record NC_060119.1, on the reverse strand, counting down.
AAGGGTTCTTGATACTGTCTCTCTCACTCGACCCAGAGGAAGAAGTCTACGGCTTCAAGTCGGGGGACAGTGCTGGCCTGATAGACGAGTTTCCAATTCTAGATGCTACATGAGGAGCACTAGTGTGTGTTGAAGAAATGATGCATATCGCTGTCCATTCAATGCTCCACGGTAAAAATAGGGACCTACAATACAGTTAGCAATGATACCGCACCAGCATTGACACTCCACTGTCGTTGATGAGCAACTTGGCGAATCCAGTGGGGATTTTGCACGGACCAGTAGTGCATGTTCCACAGGTTCACATTACCATAATTTGTAAACGAAGCCTCGTCCGTAAACAACGTGTTGCTTAGGAATACTGGATTACCATGTGTTGTGAATTGGTAGAAGCCAATTCACGGGGTTTGGAGGAAGCCGAAATGCACGCTTTTAAGCTCACGCAAACTGGCGTGAGGTCTGGAACAGGACAATGTAATTAATATAGCCAATAAGGTACGTTGCTGCTGGAATACTTAACTTTAATCCATAATTGGTGTACATCGCTCTTGATGATACATAATCACAATCTCAATATAAACCGGTAATGGCGCCTTGCTAGGTCGTAGCAAATGACGTAGCTGAAGGCTATGCTAACTATCGTCTCGGCAAATGAGAGCGTATTTGTCAGTGTAGCATCGCTAGCAAAGTCGTCTGTACAACTGGGGCGAGTGCTAGGAAGTCTCTCTAGACCTGCCGTGTGGCGGCGCTCGGTCTGCAATCACTGACAGTGGCGACACGCGGGTCCGACGTATACTAATGGACCGCGGCCGATTTAAAGGCTACCACCTAGCAAGTGTGAAGTCTGGCGGTGACACCACACCATGTAACTGCTGAAGTGTAAGAGGACAGAATGCAATGCAGGATTCAAATTCATTCCCATACAGTTCTTGGTGCAGTGAGATATAGAACGGGTCAAACCGATGCCGATGCAGGATTCAGCAAGCACTACTGTGATTTGTTCCTACACCTTGCAAATTTCTCGTACACCCGCTTGAGGACTTTGCGCTGCAGAAGCCAGAATTCCGTTGCCAGTCGCTGGCGTTGTACGTCGACGTTTTGTGAGAGCCCTGCTAACCCGTTTCCATGACTGTCTTCCAGATGTTGCCAGTGGTTCGACGTGACGGACACCGGCGATATGGGTAGCGTTCAGCATACAGTGTCACAGCTGCGGTATCATTTCTTTGACATAGCCATAAATTAAACTAATATCTAGATTTTCTTCATTACTGAAGACCGGCATACGTACTACATGACGGCAAATGTAACAAGCCACAGGAAAACAGGTTTTAATGTGGCAACGTATGTGAATTACATTACAGTATGAGAGAAGTTCAGCAGACCAGATTAGGAGATACTTCTACACTGAAGGTAGAGCGTGCCGTGGTGATACTGGTATGTTTACGGCAGTGCAGGCAGGTCCCTGCTCTGAGCACAGTACTACATGACATGCATTACATCAGAAACTGTGACGCCGATGCTATCCTTTATAAGCCACATTTAAGAACTTATGAGATTTAGAAACGTCAAACCAAGTGTGTCAACACTAACTGTACCTCTAGTTGTTATTTCGCAACAATACACATTATGCGCAGGATATCCATCACTCTGATACAGCATTATTTGACACATTATAAGAGGTGGACCGGTTAAAATAAGGTACAGCTCAAGAAGGGGCTGAACTATCCCCCTTTAGTAGTGCCATCAATGAAATATGGGCCAATGATGTGTTGTTACACAATACCACACCATACATTAACAATCCACTGACGTAGTACGTCAATCACATCACGATTACCGACAGCGTGGGGTGCACACTTGAGCCTCAGGACGTACGCTTGCTGTATGCTTCATATATTTCAAGTGTCAACATCACTTCGCAGTTTCTCGGGATGTAATTGTCATATTGAGATGCAACCAACGCCATTATTTTTGCGATTTTTCATGCTATTGATAGGATACGAAATAATAGATGTCCATTTGAAAATACGCAAGTTTGTGTTGTAAATAGTATTTGTTTACGTTTTAAAATTTCGTATAGTATTTGGTTTCCTAAGACCATGCCGATCGTTGATGCTGGTGAAAACTGTTTTTGAATATCTATTGTTGCTCCAGAGATATTTAAGGTGGCAGAGTTACTTTTATGCAGTATGCAGGATGCTCAGGAACAGTTTGAAAAGCTTGTAAGAGTATTGCAGGGTAGGTTGTGCTTAAAAATAATTCGCGTTCATCTGGTAATAAATATGCAACCAGTCGCCTTTTTACCATTTATTCAACCATAAACATATTTCGAGACACTGCAGGCTCATCTTCAGAGGGAGGTGTTACAAGAACATTATGTTGTAGACCGAGTGTAGCTAGATTTCCAATAAAAGTGTTACGAAGTAGTGTGACACTGACATCTGTAATATCGATGACATCTGGTCTCAAATGGCAGCACACAGCTAGTATATTTGGAAATTTGTGGTAAGTTTCTATGGGACCAAACTGCTGAGCTCATCGGTCCCTAGGCGGCCGGTGTGGCCGAGCGGTTCTAGGCGTTTCAGTTTAAGTAGTTCTAAGTTCTAGGCGACTGATGACCTCAGCAGTTGAGTCCCACACTGCTCAGAGCCATTTGAACCATCATCGGTCTCTAGGCTTACACACTACCTAATCTAATTTGAACTAACTTACGCTAAGGACAACACACACACTCATGTCCGAGGAAGAACTCGAACTTCTGACGAGGGCAGATGCGGAACTGTGGCAAGGCGCCCAAGGCCGCGCGGCTAACCCGCACGGCGCCAGTTTATTCTTAGGTATTCCGAATAATTACAGATTCTACATACATGTACACACGCTAGTGTGAATAACTTAAGGACGAAAGTAACTTTCGCAAGATACACTCCTGGAAATTGAAATAAGAACACCGTGAATTCGTTGTCCCAGGAAGGGGAAACTTTATTGACACATTCCTGGGGTCAGATACATCACACGATCACACTGACAGAACCACAGGCACATAGACACAGGCAACAGAGCATGCACAATGTCGGCACTAGTACAGTGTATATCCACCTTTCGCAGCAATGCAGGCTGCTATTCTCCCATGGAGACGATCGTAGAGATGCTGGATGTAGTCCTGTGGAACGGCTTGCCATGCCATTTCCACCTGGCGCCTCAGTTGGACCAGCGTTCGTGCTGGACGTGCAGACCGCGTGAGACGACGCTTCATCCAGTCCCAAACATGCTCAATGGGGGACAGATCCGGAGATCTTGCTGGCCAGGGTAGTTGACTTACACCTTCTAGAGCACGTTGGGTGGCACGGGATACATGCGGACGTGCATTGTCCTGTTGGAACAGCAAGTTCCCTTGCCGGTCTAGGAATGGTAGAACGATGGGTTCGATGACGGTTTGGATGTACCGTGCACTATTCAGTGTCCCCTCGACGATCACCAGTGGTGTACGGCCAGTGTAGGGGATCGCTCCCCACACCATGATGCCGGGTGTTGGCCCTGTGTGCCTCGGTCGTATGCAGTCCTGATTGTGGCGCTCACCTGCACGGCGCCAAACACGCATACGACCATCATTGGCACCAAGGCAGAAGCGACTCTCATCGCTGAAGACGACACGTCTCCATTCGTCCCTCCATTCACGCCTGTCGCGACACCACTGGAGGCGGGCTGCACGATGTTGGGACGTGAGCGGAAGACGGCCTAACGGTGTGCGGGACCGTAGCCCATCTTCATGGAGACGGTTGCGAATGGTCCTCGCCGATACCCCAGGAGCAACAGTGTCCCTAATTTGCTGGGAAGTGGCGGTGCGGTCCCCTACGGCACTGCGTAGGATCCTACGGTCTTGGCGTGCATCCGTGCGTCGCTGCGGTCCGGTCCCAGGTCGACGGGCACGTGCACCTTCCGCCGACCACTGGCGACAACATCGATGTACTGTGGAGACCTCACGCCCCACGTGATGAGCAATTCGGCGGTACGTCCACCCGGCCTCCCGCATGCCCACTATACGCCCTCGCTCAAAGTCCGTCAACTGCACATACGGTTCACGTCCACGCTGTCGCGGCATGCTACCAGTGTTAAAGACTGCGATGGAGCTCCGTATGCCACGGCAAACTGGCTGACACTGACGGCGGCGGTGCACAAATGCTGCGCAGCTAGCGCCATTCGACGGCCAACACCGCGGTTCCTGGTGTGTCCGCTGTGCCGTGCGTGTGATCATTGCTTGTACAGCCCTCTCGCAATGTCCGGAGCAAGTATGGTGGGTATGACACACCGGTGTCAATGTTTTCTTTTTTCCATTTCCAGGAGTGCATATCACTACCAAGTGAGCCAGATCGATGAAATTTAGAAGATGCATAGAAACAACTGCTACAGCGTATTACAGAAGGTAATTGACAGAAATGAGCAATGAGACGAACAGAACTCTCACTTTCATTCAAAGATCATGAACCATTGAAGTCACTGCCGTTTATGACGGTCTCCTGGCGATTAGAAAATGCTGGACATGGTTCGTAATAAGGTGTGTGATTACTACGGATCCCAACGTATCCTCCGCACCTTGCTTCCATGCTGACCACAGGCCTGGTAAGGAGTTGTTTTGGTAAGGCATTCCATTCTTCCACCAGCTTCGTTGTCGGTCATACATGTGGATGTACTGCAGTACTCCTACCCGAACGCATCCCACACGTCATCGATTAGAAGGTGGGCAGGGCAGTCCACTCGCCGAATATCCTCTCGTTCCAAGACATCCTACTACTACGGTATCTGCAGTGTCATTCATAAAAATGAAGTCAGGACCGAATGCACCCCTGAAAAGACGCACAGGCGGAAAGGAGTAAACTCACAGTAACGATGACCAGTGAATATACCGTATTCATAGATCAGGACGTCAGCATCCCCAAGCTACGTTATTGATCCCCGTACTATAACACTTCATCATCATAAACTAAAGGCTATGCCTTGTCGATTTAGCCACGTCCCTCTCTCCATTGTCATCCTCGTCAATTCTTCATACGATTTTATTCCCATATCTTCGTTGATGTCATTAAAATACGTTGCTCTTGGCCTGCCTCCTTGTTTTTTCCCTGAAACTTTTCCTTTCAATACATTCTTTAGGAACTGGTTGTGCCTCATTATGTGCCCTATCATTTTTGATTTTCTTCTTACTATACAATTTAGCAACGTTCTGTTCTCATTCACTTCTCTTAAGACCTGTTCATTACTTTTTCTATCTACCCAGCTTGTTTTCGTCGTTCTTCTCCATATCCACATTTCCATTGCTTCCAGTCTCTTTTTCTCTGCCTTTCCCAGAGTCCACGCTTCACATCCGTATGTTACGACACTCCAGACAAAAGTTTTCGCAAACCTTTTCCTACTTTCTAGGCTTATATGGTTGTCTGTTAGTAAATTCCTTTTATTTTGGAAAGCTTGCTTTGCCAAGACTATTCTTCTCTTTATATCTGTGATACATTTATTGTCGTTAGTGATGTGCTCCCCAAATAACAGAAGTTCTCAACCTGCTCTAGAATATCATCTTCTAGTTTAATATTAACTTTACCATTTTCTTTTGTCTTCCCTACTACTATAGTTTTTGTTTTCTTCTTATTTATTTTTGGATTAAATTCTCTTAGGATTTTGGCAAATTTTATCAACACAAAACTCCATTTCCTTTATTGAGTCAGCAAGTACTACTATATCATCTGCAAAACGGATACAGTGTATTCGTTCCCCGTTAATTTTAATTCCTTTGGGTATTCTTTTGAATTTTTCAATGGTTTTTTCAATAAATAAGTTGAACAAATATGGTGATAACGGGCATCCTTGCCTTACTCCCCTCCTTTTTTTTTTTTGCTTTCTTCTTCACACCATTCACTTTTACCTCTGCTCCTTGCCTTTTATACAGGTTCCAGATTAATCTTCTGTCCCTCCAATGCCGGCCGCGGTGGCCGTGCGGCTCTGGCGCTGCAGTCCGGAACCGCGGGACTGCTACGGTCGCAGGTTCGAATCCTGCCTCGGGCATGGGTGTGTGTGATGTCCTTAGGTTAGTTAGGTTTAAGTAGTTCTAAGTTCTAGGGGACTTATGACCTAAGATGTTGAGTCCCATAGTGCTCAGAGCCATTGAACCATTTTTGTCCCTCCAATCAAGATTTATTTCCTTCATTTTTCGAAATAACAATTTCCAATTAACCATGTCAAACACATTTTGTAAGTCAATGAAGGTCAAGTAGGTTTTCCTATTAACTATAATTCGTCTTTCTAATTCCATCCTCAGTGGTAGTATTGCCTCTCTAGTTCCTTTTCCGGAACACTTGAAACATCAAAAACGATTGCGTTTGAAAATGTTGTCGGTGTCTGACGTGTTCCCAGTACTAGCCATATGAGGGTACATAATGCGCTAGGGAGATGTATTGAAGGTCGTCCACGTGCTCCAATGATCGTTCAGCAGTTGTCAGTCGTGCTGTTCGAGCAATCAAACGGCCAACCACAAAATCTCCTTACCAACCTCTTGATCAGGATGGGAGCGTGTTGAGAGCATGCCTCACTTTACGTGGTGCAAGTGCACCGTATTAAGAACCATGTTCTGCCTTTTTTAATTTTCAGGGGATCCTCACAAAAGCACGGTGACTTCAGCGTAATTATTGCTTTATTTATCTTTTGAACTGTACTGTAGCAGTTCCTTCTAAATCTGAGCCAAGAGCTGTATTACTTGGTAATGTTAGATAGTCCGAAAGATACTTTCTTCCATACGTTTTTCATGCCAGTGTATGTATGTAGCACCTTTCATAGTTGTAAATTAACGGAAACTGTCTTCATCAGCACTGGACCACGCGAAATCTTCCTCACATATATGTGTCTGCTAAGCACAAGATACATGTGCACATCAAACGTAAATACCACTATGTCAAAACATCTTAATCCATCTGCCTTTAGCGAGCTGCTACTGACCGTAACATGAAATGTTGTCCTAGTTGAGCAAGCGTATTTTAAACTCAAACTTTTCGATTTGGCCACCCGTGCAGCCGAGTCCAAATTCCGCCTATGGCCTACCTTTCAGCACGTCCCATGTTTCACGTTACGGTACACTCGTATCCGTTAAAGGAGGTGTTCTATTCATCTTCTACATTGGTGTCCAAAATTGAAGCAACAAACCGAAATTTGGCCAAGTTGCTTTTATTTTGCCACAAAAATTGTTCAAATGGCTCTAAGCACTATGGGACTTAACATATGAGGTCATCAGACTGCTAGACTTAGAACTACTTAAACCTAACACACATCCATGCCCGAGGCAGGATTCGAACCTGCGACCGTAGCAGTCGCGTGGTTCCGGACTGAAGCACCCAGAACCACTCGGCCACCGCGGCCGGCTTTATTTTGCCACAAAACATAATAATCAGGTGATTTTGCCACCCGTGCAGCCGAGTCCAAACTCCGCCTATGGCCTACCTTTCAGCACGTCCCATGTTTCATGTTACGGTACACTCGTACCCGTTAAAGGAGGTGTTCTATTCATCTTCTACATTGGTGTCCAAAATTGAAGCAACAAACTGAAATTTGGCCAAGTTGCTTTTATTTTGCCACAAAAATGGCTCAAATGGCTCTAAGCACTATGGGACTTAACATATGAGGTCATCAGACTGCTAGACTTATAACTACTCAAACCTAACACACATCCATGCCCGAGGCAGGATTCGAACCTGCGACCGTAGCAGTCGCGTGGTTCCGGACTGAAGCACCCAGAACCACTCGGCCACCGCGGCCGCCTTTAGTTTGCCACAAAACATAATAATCATGTGACGGTATAGTATAAACGATATAAATAATACAGAACGTTGACTGCAACAGGCACAACGGTCTTCGTTTATTCCTATTTAAGGGATTTACACACACATTACCACAACTGGTTAAAGCGCTCAGTATGTCGTGTGACCACCTGTGTCAGCAATACAGGCCTGACTAACGACAGAGCATGCTGTGAACGTTGTCATCAACCACATGTTCGGACGATAACGCCCATTCTTCCACAAGCGCTGCTCGCAAGTCTTGATGAATGGCTGGTAGATGCCGACGCGATGCAACCCGTGTCTCCAGCGCATCCCAGACATGTTCTATGGGATTCAAATCGAGGGAGCGAGCAGACCACGCCATGCGTGTGGTATCTTCCGTTTCCATTAAATTATCAACCACTCGTTCTCTATGAGCTCGAGCATTATTGTCCGGCAATACGAAGACACCATTACGGATCATCCCCGATATCAGTCCCTTTCTACAATGGTTGGGTCCCGAAGTCGTGTTCCACGTTCCCTCCAGATGTGAAACCGTAAAGAATAACCGTCCAGACCAAATTGGGATTCATCTGTGAAAAGAACATTATCCCATTATTCATCCGTCCAGGTGGTATTGTAACACCATAGCTCAAATGCTCTACTGATTTATTTTGCTTTTGTTTCATTTAATGTTACATCATTGAGCTTCTGTAAGTGTGTTTGATAGAATAGAGAACACAAAATTGTATACTCCTTTCTTTGTTAAAACTTTGATGTCATGATTTGATTGTATGCTGTTTAGCACATCTGTCATTTAAATTCTTTGTACCATTTGGAGGGAACAGAACTTACTCTATATAATTATAATTTTGTGTGAATAATTTTTGGTAGAAATGTCAATATGTGCAAATATTCTGTCTTTTTTAAAATGTATGTTTGTTGTTATGTAAATTGCTGATGCTCACTTAGGGTTCTTAGTTAGTCTGTATGTAAAAGTTGTTGTGGTTCCCCTCGGGAACGGAACTGTGTAGCGCGCGCAAATTGTGGTTGGCCTATGTAGGAAAGGTGGAACAAGAGTCAGTCGGGGACGAGCTACGCGTCGGAGACGAGCTACCAAACTGTGAACTGCCATGCAAAAGTTGCATAGTGCTGGTTCCGAGAGAGGCTTTTTCTGCTACTTTCCAATGCCTCGCATGGATGGATAAATAGCTGGAACGATTCTGGATTTGGTATTCATCATCGCCACCAAGAAGGGCCAGAGTCCAGCAATTCTGCCTGCGAATCCACCTACCAACATGCAGTTGCCACCACGTTGCGCAATCACTGTAACGTAATACTATAATGATGTACAGTGAAGGATCAGCTTAATGGATGTTTTAGTGTGCACAAATATGAGGTAATTTATACCTGAATTTATGTACCTACCTTAATTTTTTCCTTATCATAACACCTCTCAGGTTCCTGTCCGTTTGAACTAAAGTAATTACCGAGTGTCCCTACTGAAAGAAATTAAAGCCTAGAGTTTTGCTAATTGATGCCTCTTGAACATAGTAAAAAGAAAGTTAAAGTTAGTGTGGCAAGAGAGTGGGTTAAAGTTAATGATGCTTGCTGAAAATAATTTTCCTAGTAAAACTGCTTCTTAATGTGTTGTCACCTACTTCAAAATTAGAAGTTCTTAAGATTGAGGCTTATAAAGTTTTGCTTAGTGAATGATCACATTACTGCCTGTTGTAAATCGCAGAAGGTGAGTCAGTATCTTACGTATATGTTAATTTTGTGTTTTCACTGTAGTAAAAATGGAAAACTGCAGTTGTGAAACGTTATATACTTATGTTTGCTAAGTGTATGTTTCTCTTGTGTATAGGAAGTGAATATTAATAACATAACAGGATCCACAGTTTGTCGATTGTATTAATGCTGGGTAATTAGTAACGGAAAGACCACTAATTATAAAAAACCATAGTTTCTTTAAAGCCTGAAAGTAATAGGGTGTTTCGGTATCTCTTATAATTTTGCAAATAGTTTCTGCTGCTCTAACTGCTAGCTTCATTGTTAACGTAAACAAATGTATGTGTCAGAGTTCACTGCACTCCCATGTGACAAAGTATAGGTTGTGTTTATCCACTAAAATTACTAATAACTATTTTCTTGAACGAGAATGTTAATCATTCTCTTGCCTAGTTAGGCTGGCGACCGTTTTCTTTATCCATTAAACAGTGCAGATAGGCAAAATTTCGTTTGTTACTGTTCAAATATTTACGTAATTCTGACTTTCATTTCCAATAAGCCACCTCCGTTAGGTACAACACGGTCAACATAACAAAATTCCTCTCAGAGGGTAACACTGCTCTGTTGCTTTGTACCCTAATTGTTTTTACCAGATAATTATATTTCACGACCTGCCTCCTACTTTAAGGTTATGGTATAGCAGTAGCAGACGGGAGTGTTATAGTATGTTGACGGTTTCACTCTAGACGTTCCCTTCTGTGAAGACGCTTCAGAGGTACATTCACAGCAGCTCTCCGACAATAAAGTCAACTGTGCCGAAGCCTTCCGTACATCGTTTGCGTATCTATAACACGTCCAGTGTATGCTTCGAGGTCAGATGCCAGTTTACGTACAGTACTAAGCTGATAGCTTCGTGCCCTTACAGCCAAGTAACGGTTCTATCTTCCCCCGGGTCTTTAGGAGACAGTTTCGACCTTTATAAACTGTCTCCACAACCGGAAAACAACAGAACGATTCACATTAAGCCAAGGGACCACATCAGTTTGTGACCGTCCTACTTCCATTCCTCCCATGGCCATCCAGCGCACAGAGTCTGGTAGGTGTGTTCTGTGTGCCGTGCTACACCGACTGTGACTGTGTACACAGCGATTGTCGGTGGAGGCCACTCGGGAAACACTATCCCTTTAGACAGGTGCCCTGACGATATCATTGGCGTGGTTGTCCTTAGAGGTGAACGCCATCTTCCTTGCAGGACACCAAAGTATCTGGATGCTATGCTGCACTCGTGCCTGAATGAAGTACGAACTCTTTCAAACATCCTTGGATTACCTGGCAAATTTCCTCGAGACTGCACAACTTACTGCTCCAGCTCTTCAACAAGAGTGCTGCAAACTTTTGAAATGAGTCCAGACTGCAAGAAACCAAAGGATTTTGGTTATATGATCTTCGGAGGGCAAATTACAGGCCTCGCTCATCCTTTCCATAGGGGACCATAAAGGATGTACTCTTAGACATTATCCTGTCGCGTTAATGTGACAAGCTTTCTAAAGCCTGAAAAGCCCACCTCCACAGACTGAGTTACCCAAAGACGTCTCACGACCCTCCCTCACGGCTTTCCTTGCACCCGTACCTCATCTTCTACCTTTTATACCTAACAGAAGGTCTCCTTCACACATTGCGGGACTAACATTCCTGGAAGAAAAGATATTGCAGAGATTGTCCTCCAGGCTGTGGTCAAGCAATCTCCTCATGATATCCTTTTCTCCGGGAGTGCTAGTCCAGCAAGGTACACAGGAGAACATCTGTGAAGTTTGGAAGATAGGAGGTGAGGTACTGGCGGAAATATGTGAGGAATTCTCATGTGTCGTTCATGGGTATCTCCGTTGGTAGAGCGCTTGCCCACGAAAGGCAAAGTTTCTAGGTTCGAGTGGTGGTGCGGCAAACTGTTTCGATCTGCCAGGAGGTTTCCAACTACGACAGTATTTCATACTGAAGTCCGTGTTCGCCACAACCATACAAACACGATTTCCCGCAAAGACATTGTTTGCGGGCACATTTTCATTAGATCGTCTTTACTTCTACACTGAAGCGCCAAAGAAGCTGATATACGCATGCTTGTTCAAATACAGAGATATGTAAACAGGCAGAATATGGCGCCGTGGTCGGCAACGCCTATATAAGATGTCTGGCATAGCTGTTAGATCGTTTACTGCTGCTACAATGGCAGTTTATCAAGATTTAAGTGGGTTTGAACGTGGTGTTACAGTCGGGATGGGACGCAGCATCTGGAAGGTAGCGATGAAGTGGGAATTTTCCCGTACGACCATTTCACGAGTGAACCGTGAATATGAGGAATCCGGTACAACATCAAATCTCCGACATCGCTGCGGCCGGGAAAAGATCCTGCGACGACGGGACCAACGACCACTGAAGGGAATCGTTCAGCGTGACAGAAATACAACCCTTGGTCAGATGAGTATCGGGAAATATCAACAGCAGCAGAAAATAGTATAACAGGTGTAGGATTCGTTATGAATAGGAAGGTAGGGCAGAGGGTGTGTTACTGTGAACAGTTCAGTGACCGGGTTGTTCTAATCAGAATCGACAGCAGACCAACACCGACAACGATAGTTCGGGTATACATGCCGACGTCTCAAGCTGAAGATGAACAGATAGAGAAAGTGTATGAGGATATTGAAAGGGTAATGCAGTATGTAAAGGGGGACGAAAATCTAATAGTCATGGGCGACTGGAATGCAGTTGTAGGGGAAGCAGTAGAAGAAAAGGTTACAGGAGAATATGGGCTTGGGACGAGGAATGAAAGAGGAGAACGACTAATTGAGTTCTGTAACAAGTTTCAGCTAGTAATAGCGAATACCCTGTTCAAGAATCACAAGAGGAGGAGGTATACTTGGAAAAGGCCGGGAGATACGGGAAGATTTCAATTAGATTACATCATGGTCAGACAGAGATTCCGAAATCAGATAGTGAATTGTAAGGCGTACCCAGGAGCAGATATAGACTCAGATCACAATATAGTAGTGATGAAAAGTAGGCTGAAGTTCAAGACATTAGTCAGGAAGAATCAATACGCAAAGAAGTGGGATACGGAAGTACTAAGGAATGACGAGATACGTTTGAACTTCTCTAACGCTATAGATACAGCAATAAGGAATAGCGCAGTAGGCAGTACAGTTGAAGAGGAATGGACATCTCTAAAAAGGGCCATCACAGAAGTTGGGAAGGAAAACATAGGTACAAAGAAGATAGCTGCGAAGAAACCATGGGTAACAGAAGAAATACTTCAGTTGATTGATGAAAGGAGGAAGTACAAACAGGTTCCGGGAAAATCAGGAATACAGAAATACAAGTCGCTGAGGAATGAAATAAATAGGAAGTGCAGGGAAGCTAAGACGAAATGGCTGCAGGAAAAATGTGAAGACATCGAAAAAGATATGATTGTGGGAAGGACAGACTTAGCATACAGGAAAGTCAAAACAACCTTTGATGACATTAAAAGCAGCGGTGGTAACATTAAGAGTGCAACGGGAATTCCACTGTTAAATGCAGAGGAGAGAGCAGATAGGTGGAAAGAATACATTGAAAGCCTCTATGAGGGTGAAGATTTGTCTGATGTGATAGAAGAAGAAACAGGAGTCGATTTAGAAGAGATAGGGGATCCAGTATTAAAATCGGAATTTAAAAGAGCTTTGGAGGACTTACGGTCAAATAAGGCAGAAGGGATAGATAACATTCCATCAGAACTTCTAAAATCATTGGGGGAAGTGGCAACAAAACGACTATTCACGTTGGTGTGTAGAATATATGAATCTGGCGACATACCATCTGACTTTCGGAAAAGCATCATCCACACAATTCCGAAGACGACAAGAGCTGACAAGTGCGAGAATTATCGCACAATCACCTTAACAGCTCATGCGACGAAGCTGCTTACAAGAATAATATACAGAAGAATGGAAAAGAAAATTGAGAAAGTGCTAGGTGATGATCAGTTTGGCTTTAGGAAAAGTAAAGGGACGAGAGAGGCAATTCTGACGTTACGGCTAATAATGGAAGCAAGGCTAAAGAAAAATCGAGACACTTTCATAGGATTTGTCGACCTGGAAAAAGCGTTCGACAATATAAAATGGTGCAAGCTGCTCGAGATTCTGAAAAAAGTAGGGGTAAGCTATAGGGAGAGACGGGTCATATACAATATGTACAACAACCAAGAGGGAATAATAAGAGGGGACGATCAAGAACGAAGTGCTCGTATTAAGAAGGGTGTAAGACAAGGCTGTAGCCTTTCGCCCCTACTCTTCAATCTGTACATCGAGGAAGCAATGATGGAAATAAAAGAAAGGTTCAGGAGTGGAATTAAAATGCAAGGTGAAAGGATATCAATGATACGATTCGCTGATGACATTGCTATCCTGAGTGAAAGTGAAGACGAATTAAATGATCTGCTGAACGGAATGAACAGTCTAATGAGTACACAGTATGGTTTGAGAGTAAATCGGAGAAAGACGAAGATAATGAGAAGTAGTAGAAATGAGAACAGCGAGAAACTTAGCATCAGGATTGATGATCACGAAGTCAATGAAGTTAAGGAATTCTGCTACCTGGACAGTAAATTAACCAATGACGGACGGAGCAAGGAGGACATCAAAAGCTGACTCGCTATGGCAAAAAAGGCATTTCTGGACAAGAGAAGTCTACTAATATCAAATACCGGCCTTAATTTGAGGAAGAAATTTCTGAGGATGTACGTCTGGAGTACAGCATTGTATGGTAGTGAAACATGGACTGTGGGAAAACCGGAACAGAAGAGAATCGAAGCATTTGAGATGTGATGCTATAGACGAATGTTGAAAATTAGGTGGACTGATAAGGTAAGGAATGAGGAGGTTCTACGCAGAATCGGAGAGGAAAGGAATATGTGGAAAACACTGATATGGAGAAGGACAGGATGATATGACATCTGCTAAGACATGAGGCAATGACTTCCATGGTACTAGAGGGAGCTGTAGAGGGCAAAAACTGTAGAGGAAGACAGAGATTGGAATACGTCAAGCAAATAATTGAGGACGTAGGTTGCAAGTGCTACTCTGAAATGAAGAGGTTAGCACAGGAAAGGAATTTGTGGCGGGCCGCATCAAATCAGTCAGTAGACTGATGACAAAAAAAAAAAAAGAAAAACAAAAAAAAAACAACGCAAATTTCTGCTGATTACAACGCTGGGCCATCAACAAGAGTCAGCGTGCGAGCCATTCAACGAAACATTATAAATATGGGCTTTCGGAGCCGAAGGTCCACTCGTGTGCCCTTGGTGACTGCACGACACAAAGCTTTACGCCTTGCTGGGTCAGTCAGCAACGACATTGAACTGTTGATGACTAGAAACACGTTGCCTGGTCGGATGAGTCTCGTTTGAACGTGTATCAATCGGATGGACATGTACGGGTACAGAGAGAACCTCATGAATGCATGGAAGGCGCGTATCAGCAGCGGACTGTTCTAGCTGGTGGAGGCTCCGTAATGGTGTGGAACGTGTGCAGTTGGAGTGATTTGGGATCCCTGATACGTATAGATGTGACAGACGGGAGACACGTACGTAAGCATCCCGTCTGTTCACCTGCATCCATTCGTGTCCATTGTGCATTCTGGCGGACTTGGGTAATTCCAGCAGGACAATACGACACTCCACACGTCTAGAATTGCTAGGGAATGGCTTAAGAAACACTCTTCTAAGTTTAAACACCTCCGCTACCCAACAAACACCCCAGACATGAACATTATTGAGCATATCTGGGACACCTTGCAAAGTGCTTTTCAGAAGAGATCAACTCCCCCTCGTACTCTTACGGATTTATGGATAGCCCTGCAGGATTCATGGTGTCAGTTCCCTCCAGCACTACTTCAGACATTAGTCGAATTCATGCCACGTCATGTTGCGGCACTTCTGCGTGCTCGCGGGGGTTCTACACCATGTTAGGCGGGTGTACCAGTTTCATTGGCTCTTCAATGTAATAACACATGTGTAGCGTGTCACATCCGTCAAGAATCACTCTCTAGACAAAGTCGGGGCTCATGGGTGAAAGGAACAGCGCCCCACTTTTCGACCGTCCAGGAGGTATGTTGTTGACGGCTGCATACTAGACGTTCCCTTCTGTGAAGTCGCGTCTTCAGATCCAGTTGTGGTGCAGTACTAAGGCGGTACCGTCGTACCCTTATAGCCAAATAACGGTTCTCTCTTTCCGATGTCACACACTGTCGCCACATCCGAAAAGCACTGAACGATTCACATTAAACCATCGGGCCACATAAGTTTGCGACTGTCCTGCTTCCATTCTTCCCACAGACCTCCACCGCAGAGCGCTTGGTATGCGTCTTCTCTGTGCCATACCACACCGTCCGTGACTGTGTACACAGCGGTTCTGGGTGTGGGTTACCCGGAAAACCCTATCCCTCTTACTAGGTGCCCTGACTGTTTTTATTTCTTAATGTCGTAACGAGGTTTTCAGCTAATTATAATATATTGTTTAATCCTCCGACACTTCTAATAACCCAAATCTTTGTGCATACACGATGCACGTTAATAAAATGGAGAAACTGCGAGGCCGGATTCAGAGTGGAAACAAAGGAAGAAAGGTACTATGAATAAGTGTCCGGAAATGCATCGCAGCCACGGTAGGAGGCACTGACGAATGACAGTATGTCTCACCACGTGCCGTGTGTTGCTCGTCTGTTGCAGGCTGCGTGATGACTGACGGAGCATACTGTAAAAAGCGTAATGGTCCGGTATTCATGTCGGGAACAAACCGAGATTGTGTTTGTGTACGGCCAACCTGATGGAAACTGTCAAGATGTAGCACGGCTATAGCAAAACAGGTACCCTCACACACACCAACCACAACATTTCCAGCCCTTTTTGCGCGTCTGTGCAATAATAGATAGTTTCAAACAGACCAATGTGCAGGGAGGCGTCAATCTTTGCGTACACCAGATTTGGAGGACGTGTTCAACAGGATATTCAGACGAACTCAAGTACCAGCTCCAGGCAAGTGGCAGTCCAATATGGTGAATAAATTATGTGGGCTTCGTCGATATGTGCTGCAGTAAGACAGACCTAAGCTACTGAGATAGAAAGTATTTTTTCTTGGTCGTACTTTATCCGTCAAATATCTTCTTCTTCTTGTTGTAGGGAATCAGCCTACTCACGCCGTATAAAATTCTCATCAGTCTTTCCATTGTGTGCCAGCCAGTCCGCTGTAACTAGCTCTGACGTCATAAACGTTGCGCAATACTTTAAAAATCAAGTAAATAACCTGAAACGTTTCTAGCATGTCAGGAGTAGTACTAAATCAATATGTGTTGAATATCAGTTCAATAACTTTAACCATTTTCGAAATCTGGACGTTTTTCTGTAAAAATCATTGGCGCAACAGAAAAGAGCTAGAAACTTAAAAATTTATATTTAGATTCCTTTTGCATAATAATTTAGTAGAAACAGTATTCTGGATCTCACAAACTAAAATTTTAGCTGAAGTTGATGATTTCTGGTTTTTGTCTTTAAAATTAAGAAAGCAAGATAGATTAAGTAGGCGAATAAATAAAGCTAGGATCTTTAAATTTACGTAGAGGGGAGATCCGCTATCATCATAAAGATATGAGAAGTTTCAACTGAATAACTATAAAACTATAGCGATAGCGTAACTCCAAAGGGCAAGTTTAGAGCTCGTCTACTGCGTGTACTGTAATTAAATTAATTCTCTCGCCTAAAATATTTGACTTAGCCACGTCAGACGTTTATTATGATTACTTACCTGTGTGCTGATTGCACATTTAAATTGAGAGCTTCATCAGCCATCAGCAAAGGAAGCAATGATTTATTCGATAACTTAAAGTGGTGCATTACTAGCCCAGCGGCTAGTCGAGAGAGCCTAAAAGATCAGGCGTTCCCTTAGCCGTCCGCACCGCGGCTTTATATATAAGAACGCTGCGCGATGAAGCAAGGCTCCAGTTCTCTCCAGACGCTGATTAACGCACCATCTGTGCCGGGAGTCGCGTCGCGTCGCGTCGCGTCGGTATCATTGCTACAAACAGCCTCGGATGCCGTATTAAGTTGCTCGGGATACGCGTAACCATGAAATCATTTTCGATTGAAGTGTTAATTCGGAGATGACTTTAATGATCTATCTTCAGTTTGAGTATGTCGTACTTTCACGTGCCGCCGCGGGACAGACATTCTACCATTATTTAGCGTGGCGTTTGATGAACACTATCATCAAATTATGGCGAGCATTCATTTAAACATTTAATTTGAACAGTTATAGTTGCATCAGCGCATTAGACTCTGAACTGCTCTGGTTGCTGGATTGTGTGGATTCTTTTGGTCTGTGACTTTCAGAATATAGTGAACATTTTAGAGAGAATGGTTTTTGATTATGAATCCCAGACAGTCTCCTAATTCCTCACAGGTATAAGCTGTAGCTATAAGTGTATTTCTCAGATGAAGTGGGCACTAGGAATTCTAATTACAGGCTTCACGTTTTGCTAATCACTTTCTGGTTGCCAATATTGTAGTTAGAGAGCCAGTGTTGAGAACGGCAAACAACAGCATTAAATCAATAATAGGAACATTTATAATAACAATTATTCCACCCGCCGCCCCACATATGTTGCTAATCGGCCTGGAAATGCATTTTTTCTACATTACATTCTACATTTAAATAACAACAATAATAATTTCCACCCGCCGCCCCACATTCTGTAGTGGTCAATCCAAGGATTGGTTTGCAACAGCTAGAATGGCAGCTTGCCTTCATTCTGTGCGTCTTTCAGCTTTTCTCTTCATTTCCTTATAGGTGTTACATCCCACATCTTTCACGATTTGATCCACGTACCTCAGTCGTGGTCTTCCTCTTGGTCTTTTTCCCTCGACATATCCCTCTATGATTGTGTTCAGGAGTCCTTTATGTCTTAATAGATGGCCAGTAAATTGCACTCTTCTTTTAACAATGAAGCTCCAGAAGCTTCTCTTCTCACCTGCTCTTTCCAGAACCACTTCGTTTGTGACCTTGTCGATACATTTTATTTTGAGCATGCGTCTATAGCACCACATTTCAAAAGAATTTAGCTTCTGGTCTTCCTCTGTCAAATATACGGGATGTAAAATGGAACTACGTTCTAACTTCTGGCACATCATGAGGGATTATGGAAACTATCTGAAATGCATGTAAGTCCTGAGCTTCGGCGAATTGCGTGCATATGGAGTATCGTCTCAGTTGTGTGACTGGATTAGCGATTTTCTCTCAGAGAGGTCACAGTTCGTAGTGACAGACGGTAAATCGTCGAGTAGAACAGAACTGATATCTGGCGTTCCTCAAGGCAGTGTCATAGGCCCTCTGCTGTTCCTGATTTGCATAAATGATCTAGGTGATAATCTGAGCAGCACCCTTGGATTGTTTGCGGATGATGCTGTAATTTAGCGTCTAGTACAGTCATCAGATGATCAATTCCAGGTACAAAATGATCTAGAGAGAATTTCTGTATGGTGCGAAAAGTGGCAACTGGCACTAAAAAAAGAAATGTGCCAAGGCATCCACAAGGGTACTAAAAGAAGTCCGATAAATCGCACAAATCTCAGGAATTTTAATTCGACTAAATACCTAGGAATTACAATTACGAGCAACTTCAATTGGAAAGACTACATAGATAATATTGTGGGGAAGGCGTAACAAACACTGCACTTTGTTGGCAGAACACTTAGAAGATGCGACAAACCCACTAAAGAGACAACCTACATTACACTTGTCCGTCCTCTGTTGGAATATTGCTGCGCGGTGTGGGATCCTTACCAGGTAGGATTGACGGAGGACACCGAAAAAGTGCAAAGAAGGGCAGCTCGTTTCTTGTTATCGCGCAACAGGGGTGAGAGTGTCACTGATATGATACGCGAGTTGGGGCGGCAGTCACTGAAACAAAAGCGGTTTTCTTTGCGGCGAGCTCTATTTACGGAATTTCAATCACCAACTTTCTTGGCCGTGCGGTTAAAGGCGCTGCAGTCTGGAACCGCAGGACCGCTACGGTCGCAGGTTCGAATCCTGCCTCGGGCATGGATGTTTGTGATGTCCTTAGGTTAGTTAGGTTTAACTAGTTCTAAGTTCTAGGGGACTAATGACCTCAGCAGTTGAGTCCCATAGTGCTCAGAGCCATTTGAACCATTTGAACCAACTTTCTCTTCCGAATGTGAAAATATTTTGTAGACACCCACCTACGTAGGGAGGAATGATCATCGTAATAAAATAAGAGAAATCAGAGCTCGAACGGAAAGATTTGGGTGTTCCTTTTTCCCACGCGCCATTCGAGAGTTGAATATTAGAGAAGTATTATGAAAATGGTTCGATGAACCCTCTGCCAGGCACTTAAGTGTGAATTGCAGAGTAACCATGTAGATGCAGATGTAGATTTGTGGAAACAAACGGTCGACCGGCTTGATACAGACGAGGAGGTCGACTTGGAAGCTCCAGTTGGCGACCGCTTTGTCTTTCAATTGTACAACATATCACGCATCTTTGAGAAGCTTAACAAGCTTTCCTTGTTCTTCCAGGAGCTTTCGAATGTCATTTAAAAAAGTATATCGTTCCATTCATACAAACATATTTGCTTCATTATTTCGTGTCATTTAAGAATTGAGAATATTAGACGCAGAACAGAATTACATGCCCTTCTGATTACTATTATCTGCCAAAAAGCCTCTTTCCTTCTCTTGAGCTGTTATGAAAGGTACTGAAATGTGTTGTTTCGATGTCATTGGTGGCCCTTCCTAAGCGAATGGCAAATCGATACCGTCGAATGTGCTGTGGCTTTCACCGTGGACGCTGGTCAGCTCGCCATTCGTCCATGAAATAACCTCGACGCTTCCCAGCGATCTGAAAGGGGCCAGACGCGATGTGTAGTTGAGTGGGTGGGGGATCTGCCGTAATCCCCTGGAAGCCATGGGATGGGATGATAGAATTTGGGGTCGGCCTTGCCCCTTCCCCGTGCCTGTCAGCCGTTTATTAAATTTTTGTCCGTCCGGTGGTGTTGGCAAATGGATAACGACCGCTTTAGGTGGGAAAGAGAAATTACGAAGTCACTGTAGCTTTTCCTGACGCAGTGCAATGCTTCTCTGGCCTCGCATCAGGACTGTTGCTGTGTTTCCATGCAGCATGCGCAGAACGGCGGGTTCAAAATGAACATATTCAGCACACTGTTATCACATTGTAATATAAATCATGTCGTCAGTCTATAAAAACTGTAATCGGTGTTAATGCTGTGAACAGATTCATACCACACCATTTAGTTTATATTATGATATGACAACAGTATATTATTCATGATCTAAACACCTGACGATAACGATTTTATGTTTCGCCTAACATGGTGCTGTGAATACTTTCATGAACCTGATGAGGGTTACACGGCTGAAACTGGTTGTATTAACAAAGAATTTTACCAGCAGCTCAATGAGGTAATGTGACATTTTTCAAATACGAGGTTTGGAACTTTAATAGTGCCAACTATTTATTTACAGCTCGTACAAAATAGATTGTATGTTGTGTTCCAAAAATGAAAAAAAGTGATGACACTTTCTACAGGACCTGACCATCATTTTGCAGGTCAATGCTCAAGTACGTACAGTGCAAGCTGTTACTGACTTGTTCGACTGATGGGGTTGCTAAGTGCTATACCACCTACTGCACTCCCCAGACTTAAGCCCTCGTAAGTTCAACTCGATTTCTAAACTAAAGAAACACTTCACGGCATTCGCTTCAGAACTGCTACAAAGTCGTCGGTCAATAGACCGCACCACTCGAACTGTCAACTCAACTGCCACTGCCAAGTGTATCCTACGACTTCCACATCGCTGGCAACGAGTTATACACAATGCTGGTGACTACTCTGAATGTCAGTAAAACTTCGAAACACGTGCCGATAAACGTGGAGATTATAGCACCCTATGTTCGTTGCATCGTCTTCTCAACCATTGCACTCCTTCCTATGTATCTTCAACCCTTACACTACTATCTGCCACTATTAAAGTTCCAAACCTCATATATAAGAGCTGTGGGGCACCAGCTCACGAAAATATATTGGAGGCGTTGAGAGTGATATTGATTAGTTTAGCAGTTTTGAATATATATATATAGGTTCTGAGCACTATGGGACTTATCTTCTGAGGTCATCAGTCCCCTAGAACTTAGAACTACTTAAACCTAACTAACCTAAGGACATCACACACACCCATGCCCGAGGCAGGATTCGAACCTGCGACCGTAGCGGCGACGCGGTTCCAAACTGAAGCGCTTAGAACCGCACGGCCACACCGGCCGGCTTTAGCAGTTTTGAAGCATTGTTTAGTATCATAAGAAGCGGAAGATATAGTGAAAGTGGAGGGGACTGTAATTAGACAATGGATACTAGGAATTCAGAGAATTTCCATAGCGCACATGCAGACGAGGGGAGGAAAATGTGGTGGGATGGGGTAACGAGAGTGATCTGCAAGAAGAGGTACATATTGTGATAGAAAGTAGGACATTAGCTGTCTTTTGAGTTCTGAAATGGTTTTAATTTTCCTAATATTTTGAGGAAGATTGTTCCAAAGTCGTGTTCCTGATACAGAAAATTATTTTTAGAACTTGGCATTGTTGCGTATTGGTACATAGAGGATTTTACTTATTTGAAAACGAGTATTCCCGAAGATACATATGAAGGAGTGCAATGGTTGAGAAGACGATGCAGCAAACATAGGGTGCGATAATCTCTACGTTTATCGGCACGTATCCATGACAATATTGTTCATGGGCAGGAGTAATATGGTGGAAAAAGTGTACGTCACAAATGTATCGCACACAAGCGTTATTCGCGATCTCCAGGTGACCTAAACTCTCATACGAAATATCCCGGAGAACACGATCACTGTAATCAAGGACGGTGAATATTAGTGTCTCTCTAAGACTTTCTTTTTAACCTAGAGCGAAAATACTTTTTCGTATTTCTTCAGTAAATGAAGTGATGCCGACACTTTCTTACAGACTGTAGGTTGTCTGTTCACTCCAGTCTAGGTAATGTTCCAGAACTAGCCCCAAATTCCTTGCAGTAGGATACAAGGTGATTTCTATGCCGTTTAAGATTGAGGGTGGAAAACTTTCTCTGAATGTTATACAACACGGAGAGAATGTTTTTCTCTTCTGCAAAGAATTTGTGGATAATTTTGGACCATCACCTATACTGGACTGAACACAACTGCCAGTATAACTTCGTTCACTACAATAATATAAAAACGTATGTCTGACAGAGCTTAAAAAGAAAGTATTAGAGACACTAATACTCAGCATACTTGATTACAGTGAACGTGTTTCCCAAGAACTTTCGTATGACAGTTCACGTCGCCTGGAGATGGCGATGAACGCTTGTGTGCGATACATTTGTGATGTACGTTACTTCCACCGTATCACTCCTGCCTATGAACAATTGTCAGAAGACGCCAATACTCCCCATGCTTGACGATGGTGATCCTATTATCGAAGGACTTTCGTATAAGTGCTAATGTCAGCTGTAACTCTTCACGTGGAAATGAATTTAGCAGAATGGTGCCAGTATATAAGTGTTCCACACATTCAGCATACCATAAGGTAATAATGATATACAAGGGACAAAATAAACTCTCATGAGTAAGGGAGAATCGGGAGAAGCAGATAAGAAAACAGCTGCTTTGACTTTTCCCATCCAACGTATTTACGTTTAATTATACCAGTCTCTAAAGTATGTAAGCCAGAGAAGTGATGCAGGATGCACCAAATGGAATGCAGCACAATCTGCCCTAATTTTACTTGGTGGTTCTGTGGATGAGGTTAACACTATGTCGCTCCAGCTGGACGGTCTGCATCAGAAGATAAAATTTACGATGCATTTTGTGAGGGAACTAAGTACAAACGTTTTGGAATCAATATAACAATTAAAGACTATAGGCATACATTAAAATTATTTCGAAACCTACTGCAACAGATGACTTCATTCGTAATTCATCTTGCCGTCTTTCGACACATAAAAAGTGTATTTTCACTGTTTGATAAGCAGACTATTCAATATTCCCCTAGAAAAAGTAAAAATAGATAAATCATTTTGTACACTCTAATGCACTGTCGACTACTATGGATACGAGCCAAATAACGTTCAAACAATGTATGATAATAAACACCAATGATAGGATAACATTATTAAAGCAACTATAGAGATGTAAACCTAAATACAGTGACTTACTTTACATCTGTGATATCTCAAACAAGGTCACTAGAGTGTTACGTAACAACGAAGTGTTATCGCACAGAGAATCCACTAAGTAGGAGACTGCGGCACGATGTACGAAAAATGTAGCAATTCTCACATTCAAATGTCTATAGAACTGTCTAAGTAATAGTGATAAGCTCTATGCAGGACTGACACCGGGAACTTTTAGTGGAAGGTTTAGAGAACACAATTCAACGAGTGACAGTAATACCTCATCTTTTGGTGCGCACATTACGCCAGAGAGGCATGAGGCGCCGAATGTAGATGATCTGGGGAAATTTATATATTTGTAACAGGTTTCATAAACATCCTTTGAGTGCAGTTAGTGAAAAAACGTAGCTAAAAAGCAGTAAGTTCCTAGAAAACGTCCATCAAATACTGCAGGCCAGTTAACATTTTTTCAGTTACTTGCCTTTTTAACAGTGTAATCTATCGTATTCTCCCAGCATGGTTCTTGCCTTTATGTGCCTTGTCGCGTACCTTAATTTTCTGCGCTTCTTTCGTTTTCCCATATGTGAAAGTGCGATGTTTTAATACAAGTAAACACTACTACGTTTCTGTGGCCCATCTCATACATATTTTGAAGTTTCAGGAAAGATGTACTTTCTTCATGATACCCACTATTTGATAATACTCGTTACGATTGCTGCATCCTGATCCCGTGTGCCTTTATTCTGCCTTCGCCGTTTTTGATTTAATAAGAGTTGTCTTGTTGCAGTACATAACCATCAGCCTTCCATCACTTATTTTAATTCTTTGTTTCCTGTCCATTATCTGACTGCAGTGGCTCCTTTGCCTACTAAGAGATCTGAGGATGAACGTGGGCAAGTATGTTGCCTCGGTATGTTTCCATAAGATGGCCATGTCGTTAAGGGCAGAATTCTCCATTTTTATTGTTTTATATTTTTACAATTTTCATCATTTTTTTGGAATTATATGTTGCACGTTTTCATGGTCGTTGTTTTGATACTTCTGTCCAGAGATTTCCATCTCCTCTGCTCTATTAAATTAAAAATAAAAATAAAAATGAAAAAGATGTACAAGAGCATGAATGTGGACTTCACTTGTATTTACTATTACATACGATGTCAAACTAGAGTGTCACAAGAAGTTGTATTTCTTACCATTTTATCTTACTATTTCTAACGCCTTGGATGTTAAGAAGGAAATCTGCACATTATCTTATTTCATTATATAGTTTCAAACGGTGTGTAGCAGTTATTAAAGTTGTATTGTTTACCATTTTATCTTATTGTTTCTAATGACTCAGACATTAAGAAGGACATGGAAATTTGTGCGTTATCTTATTTCATTTTATTGTTTCAAATAGTTTGTAACAGCTGTTAAAAATGAATTCTTGAACAACTTACATTTCCGTAGTGTCGATTACGACCTTGTACACACAATAAAAAAATATATTCCTTCTTTTCTTCCTTTCCTAACAGTTATGACAATACCTTGGATGCCATAGACCACACATACAGCCTATCTGTCCTCGAATATTTATGTTTGGCTTGTTTGCCATGAGGTGCCGCTACACATATTTCAACTGTAGCGGACACAGTAAACGACATAGGTATATGCTACTGATTTTACTGTACCAAATATCAAGGCTAAAGTCTTCAAGCCCGGTAACGTGGCAAACCATTTTATTGTAAAACATTTTCAGTTATTGTCTGCTGACTGTTTTCTACGTGTACTAACGTAGCGCTTTTATTTACTATATTGTAAGTATAAGGCCCACCACTGACTGCCCAAGAAAAGTTGACTGTAACCCAGAACATGTATAGTTAATGGGCTAAACACTGTAACTTCTCTTTTTATTCTGTTTTAGTCTGGTGACTCCAGTCAGTTGTTGTTTCTTTCAATTTTGTATTATAATTATGTTCCTTCTGATACGCGCGCAGTTACTTGAAACTGGCTACACAGCCAAAACAGAGTCGTATGCAAAATAAAAATAAAATGAAAGTAAATGACGGGCGATACGGATAGCTTATTTCGTTGAAGATGGCAGATTAGTCTCGCTGACAGTCGGACTATTTTGCAATTGTCGTGAAAGCGAGGTAGCGCTGCAGCGAAAAGGGCTCAGTTCATCATAAGGGATAATCATAAGTCAAAGTTGAACGCCAAGGATCACTTGGATCTAGGTAACTTTACTGTACCTATAGAGTATTGCTATCGTCCTGAAATCATATTAAAACCTATTTACTTTCCCAGAAAAGTGGAAAGCAGTGGATGCACTGAAAACTGCTGTGAAGCAACACCTTCGTTTTAAAATGGTTCAAAATGGCTCTGAGCACTATGGGACTTAACATCTGTGGTCATCAGTCCCCTAGAACTTAGAACTACTTAAACCTAAGTGACCTAAGGACATCACACACATCCATGCCCGAGGCAGGATTCGAACCTGCGACCGTAACAGCAGCGCGGTTCCGGACTGAAGCGCCCAGAACCGCTCGGCCACACCGGCCGGCGCCCTTCGTCTTAGAAACAATTTTCGCACCCCAGTATAGTTTCAGTATCCATGCTTACAATTTTCAGAGATTTACCCGGAGAGCTCAGAGCCGAGGACGCCAGCTCGGAGCCGATGTGCCAATCAATATGTCAAGACGGTGTACGACCGATGTAGTGAAAGACGGACCACCAAGCGAGCCTTTCCAGACAAGCAACGAGAAAGAGAATCAAAAGAGAAAGCGGGACAGTGCTAGCAAGGAGCGTTGAGGAGACCAATAAACGGTGGCAAATTCGATCATGGACCCAGCTACCGCGTCATAGGTGTACGCTAGGCTCTTTAAGTAACGGAGTTTCCGGAGATCAAAGACACATTCAGTCACGCCGCCGCCATTCAGTCTGTGCCGCCAGAACCAGAGATAATGACGGTCTGTTCAGTTGCAGCGAAACCACGACAAGCTGATCGATAATAGTCCGCCTGCTATGGACTTGCTGAGCTGGGACGCCGTAAAGCAGGTACAACCGTGCTCTGCTGTTAACATCCTACTGCTTCATCGCGGATAAGGAATGATCTGCAAGCTGTTACCTTTCACCGTTGCGGTGTGATGCGTGCACACAGACCCCTGGCTGATTCGTGAACATCTGCTGCAGTCTTGGTCGATCTATGGTCAATGACCTGGGCTAACCGGCATCCCGGCTATCCTCACTTAAGCACATGACGTGCTGTGTACGAGAGTGCTGAGATATAGGGCCGTACAGGCAGAGCATCAGGGGTGGGTGACGCATGCCCAACTTTACACTGCCGTCTGCACGACAACACACGGCGGTCACACACTGATCTTCATCTTCAACGTCACGACTCGCTAAGGGCGTGTCAGCACTTCTTCACGATGTGCAATAATCGTCAGCCACTGCACGATACCCTGAGCCAGCTAATGGCAAACAAATGTTGCTATAGATAATGCTGTATTACAAACGCCCCCAGGAGTTGCTGTCGACCACTTTACCAATTCCGTGCTCGGCCCTCGGCCAGAGGTATGCAACGGACAGGTGTGGCGTCTAAATAATTTAGAAAGACATTAGAAACGCCTGTAACATTCACGAATCATGACCAAATAAATAACAAAAACCTGAAAGCATATACGAAAAACTTTCAGCACGCTGTGCAGCAGAGTAGACGTTACGGAATCACGTGTGTTTACGAGAGACGTATTTTTATTAAATCAGAATAGACATGCACTTTTGGGATCTTTATTACTTCTATAATAGTAATTAACATGCAAAAACTTCATTGTAATACTAGACATTTACTAGTCAATTTCCACCAATGCTTTTTTTAAATTACAACTTATTACGAGCATGAAATCAGTTTCTACGCGTTTATAATGACAGTCAAGGAACAGTTGTTCATCAACTTGTTCAGGATTTACTGACGATCTTTATTTTCCTAAATAATGTTAACTTCCATGCTAAAAGTCCTTTGACATGCACCACTAGTAGCAGGAATTACAAAAATATTTTTTTCTACTTGTGGTAGTTGTGGGAGTATTAGGGATTTTTGTTCCCACCAAACAAGCAGTGGATCATCATGTAATTCTGATGTGTAAATTACTGCACACACTGGCATATAGTCATATCTTTCCGCATTATCGACGTCATCATGTCAAGTGTCGTAATCAGTTCTGGTCCTCTTGAATTCTCTGTTCCTTACGTCGTCTAGTTGCTGTTTTTCGAAAGTGCACTTCGGGGAATTCTCCTAAAAAGATATCTAGCAACTGGTTGTACTTCTACTTTTTCATTGGAGTGAAACGCATTCTTATATCTCGGATAGGGGGAGTGTGGAACCTGGCGATCTTATGATTCGTTCCAAGATTAACTTTCTGAGGCACTTTCTGCGAAGTGGAGCTTTCGTTGCCAGTTATTTATTTTTTCAAACTCTTCCTCAGCCCTGAGAACGCCGGACAGTGTTGCATTACTCTTGCGTGACTTAGTAAGCAGTATTGTATCATATACATTTCTCTTCTTGGAGTTTGTTTGTTCCATTGCGAAACGGTTTAAAAAGAAAAGTATCAAATTTCGAAGCAGGTCCCTCTCTATTCCATCCAATTTTACAATATTGTTCTTTTGTTGCAGTTTCTTGTCAATGCGCCTAATCAAATTCTTATTGCCCGATGATGACTTGCCGGCCAGAGTGGCCGAGCGGTTCTAGGCGCTACAGTCTGGAACCGCGCGACCGCTACGGTCGCAGGTTCGAATCCTGCCTCGGGCATGGATGTTTGTGATGTCCTTAGGTTCGTTAGGTTTAAGTAGTTCTAAGTTCTAGGGGACTGATGACCTCAGAAGTTAAGTCCCACAGTGCTCAAAGCCATTTTAACCATTTTTGATGATGACGTGCATGATAATACGTGCTTGTACTTCACGCGCTAAAGAAATCCCGCTACTTTGATTTTTCAGTACGTAAAAATTGTCCGATTATTGCTTTTTGCTCTAGGACATCGGTTGTTGATAGATATTCACTCCTTCTTCTTAATTTGCATTTTTGTATCCTCCACCAGCGAAATAGATAACTCATCCATTGCTCCTCAGTAGAGTCAACAGTAGAAGTATTCATAGATACGAAATTCCATTTCACAGCTGATGAACAAGGATACTCCACGAGCGCTAACAAGCAACGTAAGAAGTGTCAATCGCTGCCCAAGAGATCCGACTCGGTGGCATAGAAGGGCGCACCGCTGTGTCACCTTCGTCACCTAGGTGACGGTATTACGGAGTCGGTTTACAGCCCCATATGAGATCAGCTATGGAACGTATTACGTGCCACAGCTGAAAGATAGTCTCTATGAGCTGATATGCATGTTGACCACACTGAACTTTAATTATTTATAATGTCTCATATGTACCCTAGTTGTATGGATAGATGTTCACTTTATTAAGTATATGTTTCATGAGAGTGAATTGGTATTATTGGAATACACTGTATGGCACTGAGCGAATGCAGAAATTCTAAACCCCTGACTACTGTATATGGTTCAAATGGATCTGAGCACTATGGGTCTTAACTGCTGAGGTCATCACTCCTCTAGAACTTAGAACTACTTAAACCTAACTAACCTAAAGACATCACACATATCCATGACCGAGGCAGGTTTCGAACCTGCGACCGCAGCGGTCGCGCGGTTCCCGACTCAAGCGCCTAGAACCGCTCGGCCACTCCGGCCGGCCTGACTGCTGAATAGCAATAATTAACAATGAATTGCGTAGATGAGTTACCAGCATTCCGTATTACAATGAGGTGTCAAAAATTCGTGGGTTAGCAATATGTACACGCACAGGTGTGAGGCGTAGCGCCGTATACCGATCCTGCCTTGGAGGCGGTTAAGTGGGAGATGTGTCTCAGAGCTGGATAGTGACAGATGGTGACGCGAGACTGGACGCGCACGCAGTTTATGTATCAGCCGATAGAGGGCAGTATTGGGTATGGGGACTGTGATTTTAGTTTCGATTGTGCCCACGAGAGTCCACTAAAGTAATAGAATGTTTTTCATAAACTATTCTAGTATTTTCATAAAGTGTTATTATTTCTTTTTGTGTATGTAAAATGTTATAAATGTAGTTTAGCAGTATGAATGATGCGTGAGTGTGGTTTGAGGTTAATATGAAGATAATTGTTTAACGAGTTATGTAGTAGGATTTTGTTTGGGAACATTTCGAAGAGGTATGGATATGAACAAAGGGAATGTTTGTAGAATAGATTTGTAAAGTAAGTTTATGGTAAAGGATAGTTAATTCAGGTATAAATAACAACAGTTAATAACTTTATGCATAAACAAAACTTCAGCATATTAGATAATTACGTCGGTAAAAAGTGCAGTCGTTAGGTTTACTATTTTGCGATTGGTTGTTGATGAAAAGCGCGGATTGACGCGGGAGAATGTTGTTTTGCTATTGGCTGTTGAGTAAACTGACCAATGATAAAGCAAAATTCTCCGCGCGCCTTTCTCGGCTGGTAGAGAAGACTTAGAGTGTTCTAGAGAAGTAGTCGAAGGCTAGCCATGAAAGAGATCTGACGTGTGCGGTAGTAGTTCCGATGGAAATGATAAGTTGCCGCATCTAGCAGTGTTTCATACATCAAAAGTGTTGGAAAGTGACGGCATAATTATTCCGATGTGTGTGTAGAAATTTCGGAATTTCTAAGTGAATTTTGTGACGAGAGAAGACAAATATTCCGCGTGGCGTATTGAGCTGGTCGGTGGCTAAAAACTGTGACTGCATTTGGTACCGACAGACTTAATATTTGGCGAGCGTTCTCAATCAAAAACAATCAGTATTTTTGTAGCTATTATGTTTTCGGGCAATGCAACACCATAAACTTGCTAACGTGAGTGAAAGGAATTGTGAGTGACTGTGTTAAGACTAGCACGGGCTTGGTAGTGATACTTGTTCACCTAAGATTCAGAATATATTAATTGAGGACAATATTTCCAACCTATCATTTCACACGAAAACTTTCTCCCGGAACGTTGATTTAGTGACTTTAATTGCAGCCTGGTTCACATCGAAGTACAGTAGGTTTCGCTCTGCTTCCCTACTGATGAAATGCTGAGACAATGTTCACAGGTAGGTGCAGGTTCGTCGTAAAGGGACAGAAGGAGCCGCGCCACCGCAGGTGTAGGTTGTATCACGTACAAAAAGTAGAAAAGGGCAGTGCATTGGCGGAGCTGTCATTTGTACTCAACTGATTGATGTGAAAAGGTTTACGACACTAATTAACAGACTTTAAATGTGGAGTTGTAGTGGCAGCTAGACCCATGGGGCATTGCATTTGTTTAATCATTAGGAAATTCAGTATTCCGAGACTCACAGTGTCAAGAGTGTGCCGAGAATGCCAAACTTCTGGCAAGCAGTGGCCTACGGCCTTCGCTTAACTACCGAGGGCAGCGCCGTTTGTGTAGAGTTGTCAGTGATAATAGACGAGCAACACTGCGTGAAATAACTGCAGAAATCAATATGGTTCGTACGACGAACGTATCCGTTAGGACACTGCAGCGAAATCTCCCGTTAATGAGCTATGACAGCAGACGATCAACGCGAGAGCGTTTGCTAAAAGCATGCCGTCACCTGCAGCGCCTCCCCTGGGCTCCTGACCATATCGGTTGCACGCTAGACGGCTGGATAACCATGGCCTGGCCAGATAAGTCCCGATTTCAGTCGGTAAGAGCTGATGGTAGGGTTAGTGTGTGGCGCAGACCCCACGAAGCCATGGATCCAAATTTTTAACAAGGCATGCGACCATTCATGGTTCGCATGTTCCTAAACAACGATGGAATTTTTATGGATGACAATGTGCCATGTCACCGACCACGGTTATTCGTGATTACAAACAATCCTGTTGGAAGAACATCCGCAACTGAGCATTATACCAGAGGCTCAAAATACCGCTTCAGTTGTAAATTGCTTTTATTATCACGACGTCTCCACCGCGGCGCTCGGGGACAACAGCACAGTTGCGGCACCTGAGGATGGGCTTATGAGAGCCCGAAACCGGTCGTGATAATAAAAGCAATTTACAACTGAAGCCGGCAGGAGTGGCCGAGCGGTTCTGGGTGCTTCAGTCAGGAACCGCGCGACGCTGCGGTCGCAGGTTTGAATCCTGCCTCGGGCATGGATGTGTGTGATGTCCTTAGGTTAGTTAGGTTGAAGTAGTTCTAAGTTATAGGGGACTGATGACCTCAGATTTTAAGTCCCATAGAGCTCAGAGCCTTTTGAACCGTTTTTACAACTCAAGCGGTGTTTTCAACCTCTGGTATTCGCGATTAGTTTGAAGAGCATTCTGAGCAATTCGAGCGAATAATTTGGCCACTTAGATCGTCCGTCATGCATCCTATTGATCTCTCATGCGGTATAATTGAGGGGTCAGTACGTGCACAAAATCCTTTGGCCGCAACACTTCAGCAATTATGGACGGCTGCAGAGATAGTATGGCTCAGTATTTCTGCAGGGGACTTCCAGCGGCTTGTTGAACCAATACCACGTCGAGTTGCTGCACTATGCCGGGAAAAATGAGTTACGACACGGTGTTACGAAGTATCCGATGACTTTCGTCTTCTCACTGTATGTGTATACCACATTTATTGCACTGATCTGAATATTAATAGTAACAAACAATATCATTTCAACTTGTGCTTCAATGGCAGCTCGAAATCTTCATCATCACTATTCACAGTACTCACCTCATACTCACTCATAAAAATATTAATTTCACCGTATTCGCCTCCCAGTACCCAGTCAGCAGCGCTGTGTACAATAGCATCAGTAATCACTTTATCACACCCGTCTTCATTAAACACACCCCTCAGCTCAGAATTAACGCTATCCTTATTTTCCCCTCCATTATCTTGCAAATCACTTTCTGATCAGGTGTAAAAATTTGCTACTATATCAGTATAGAAACTAGGTTTTCCACATCTCTGCTAGTTTCTAATGAATCATCGTTTCTGTACCTCCATCTACATCCACTTCTATTCTCTGCGAACCACAGAGAGGTGCGTGGCAGATAGTACGTCACACTGTACCTTTTATTTGAGCATTTCTCGTTCCATTCGAATATGGAGATCGGGAAGAATGATTGTTTAAATGGCTCTGTGCGTGCTGTGAGTAATCTGATCTTATCCTCATAATACTGACGGGAGTGATATGTAGTGGTCTGTTGTATATTCCTAGAGTTGTCATTTAATGTTGGTTCCCGAAACACTGTCAGTAGACTTTTCTGGATAAATTCCGTCTGTCTTCAAGAGTCTGCCAGCGCAGTTCGTTCAACATCTCAGAGACAGGTCAAACAAACCTGTGACCATTCGTGCTGCCCTTCTCTGTATACGTCCAACATACCCTGCTAATCCTACTTAATAAGGGTCCCACACACTTGAGCAATATTCTAGGTTGGGTCGCACGAGTGATTTGTAAGCAATCTCCATTGCAGACAGATTGCATTTCCCTAGAATTCCACAGTAAGTCTAAGTACGCTACCTGCTTCACCCACGAGTGAGCCTAAGTGAACGTACCACTTCATTTTCCTGGTAAGTGTTACACCCAAGTACCTGTATGAGTTGCAGCTCTCATCACTAATATTATATTCATAGGATACTAAGGTTCTTAGCGTTCCGTATCCCAGCCGGTGAAAACGGGACCCTTACAGGACGACTGTTAACCGTCTGTCTCTCTGTCTGCCTGTCCAGCACATATCATTTTGATTTTATAGAATTTATGCCAAGTAGTAAGGTCGACGGTCCCTTAGCGGTATGAAAAATTGAAGCCTCTAAGTTAATTCAATCCAAAGATAAGGCCATTTATGTCACATGGTCTGTTACTCGCAAAGTCGCTCATTCAAAACCCATAAGGCACTTCCAATTGACCTATAATCACGAAATTTGGCAAGAAACAAGGGTTCACAGTAAAACTAAAATAAAAATCCAAAAATTGTAAATTTGTAATTACAAGACACGAAAAAGGTTTCTTGTTTTTGGTCATTTGTTATCTATCTGGCGGTCTGGCTGCCCATCCGTGTTAAGACCCCTCTTCCTCAGGAACGAGGTGACGGGATGGCTTACAATGTTGAAATTTTTGTTGCATACTGAAGTCTACGGTCGCTTTTCATTGCGTAGAATATAACTGTCTAAGTCAGTGAAATCGAAAGATGCGGCCATTTGCGTCACAAATTTGGAGACACTCAAACTCACTCTTGTACACCTAGGTCCCATTGACCTAGAATGATGAAATTTGAGAACAAGCAAGGTTTCACAACATTAGTAAAGGGCAAAATGCAAAAACTGTTAATCTGTAACCATACCACATGAAAAAACTTTTTTGTAATCTGTTATTCGACTGACCGTCTGTCCACTTGTTAAGACCCATTCTCTCAGGAATGGATAGACGTACATGTCGCCTGCATCGATATCGATAACAGGAAAAAAATCTGTATAAATAATTAAGTTTGTGCGGAACACCCAGTACGCGAGTTTTACTCGCACTTACCCGGATTTTTCGATTTGTGAAGTGCTCAATTTAATATTTTTGAACATTTAAAGCAAATTACCAATCATTACACTACATTGAAATCTTATCAAAGTCTAATTGAATATTTGCTCAGCTTCGTTCAGACTTAACATCGTAATAGATAACCACATCATCTGTGAAAAGTCTGAGGTTACTATTAATATTACCTGCAAGATCGTTAGTATATAACATGAACAGCAAGAGTCCCAACACACTTCCCTAGGGTACGCCCGAAATTACTTCTATACCAGTCGATTAATCTCCATCCAACAAAACACGCTGCTTCCTGTCTCTCAATCCAGTCACATGTTATGTATGATATCCTAAATGATATAGCGTAGGTGTAGTACCGAATAAAATGCTTTTGGAAACCGAGAAACACTGCATGTAACTGACAGCCGTGATCCGTGGCTTTCAGGACGTTATGTGAGAAAAGTGCAAATTGGGTTTACATGATTTGTGTTTTCGAAATCCATGATAGTTGCTATGGAGATTGTCATTTTGTTCGAGGTACCTCGCTGTGTTTGATATTAGAATATGTTCAAAGATACTACGAGGGCTATCCACAAACCACATTACGTTTTGGAATTAAAAATAAATGAAGTATCGTACAACAAATAGCTGTCGGTAGCCTTTTGGCTCACTTCTGCTCCCTTTCCGTAGGCAGGTGTGACCTGTCGTTTCTTCCAGCAACTGGGCACAATGTTTTGTTCGAGGGATCTACGACAGATTATAGTTAACCGATGGTCTAATTCAGGCGCGAATTAGGTACAGAATCTGATACGGATTCCATCGGTCCCTGGGGCTTTGTTTAACGATTTCAACTGTTTTCAACGATACAGAGACTCATTTGTTTCAGAGACTTATTTGACACATCTTTTCAGTGGTACGCGAATTAAATTGGAACAATACTCTTGTCTTTCCCTTTGCAAAGCAGCGTTAAACATTTCTGCTTTTGCTTTGCTACTCGCAATTTTCATTTCCCGTCTCGTCCATGAGTGACTGGACACAAACTTGGGTGCCACTAACAGCGTTCAAATATTATGTTGTGAAAGATTAATTGATAATATTCTGGTATAGTTGTTATTGGAGGCTTCACACATTACTCACTCGACTTCCAAACGCGTTTCATTCAGCATCTCTCGATATCTCGATATCTTGATCTCTCGATCTTCGATCTCTCGATCTCTCGAAAACCCGTATGCATTTTTTAAACCTATTATACTGTAGCCTCTTTCTTTAGAAGTTTCTTTACAACTACTGTGCACTTAGGAGGATCGTCCAATTATGAATTTCTCTTTCCAAAATGTTTGACAAACACCAGCCTTCTCACCTCAGTTACTGTTTCAATACCATGTCCCTGCCTCAACTACTTGTAATCCGTTTTAACCTTGTGATGTAATTCACTATTCGTCGTCGCGGATGACTGTGCAATGGTTTAAATTAGTGTGTTATCAGATAATAAAACTGTTGTTATGATCACACGAAGGAACAACCGACCACCGTTGTTTTTAAAAGTTTTCGCAGTGCTAGAGGTTCGCGACAGATGTCCCCAGCGGCAAGTAGGCGCCTCGCACCTCTCGGAGACGAAGCGCCGCCTGCCGGCACCGTGCACGTGGCGGCCACGTGCGGTCCCCTCGGCGGCCGGCCTGCACTTTGTAATGAGCCAATTTATATACATGGCCAGAACAGAACTGAGCCGCCACCGCCGCTCCCGCAACTGCGTTAATTTCGCCTCAGGCCAGGAGCTTTCTGGGAATGGACATCTGGACTATTAGCTGCAATGCAGGACACTGTATTCCCATTACGTAATGCTTCCCGATCCAGTCAACGTTTTTCATTTCTAACTATTCAAAACATCCAATTTGAAGCTAGTACTCTACCCCAGAAGCACATAGAGGACCTAAGCTTGTTGTTTTAATAGCAAAGGCTGAATATGCTGTATTCATGGGTAGCAACGTGGCAGCTGCAGGCAGGCTGGTGATACTGTACCTACACTGAGCCCAAGTTGCACTAATATTATAGTAACATTTCTCACTGGCTGTTGCTAAAATAATGGCCTTTCACAAGTCGACGGAATACTTCGTACACAGCGATCGTTTAAAGACAGAGTGTTGTGAAAAACTGGCATTCTCACCCGATGATTGTCGCTGGATGGTTTTGAAAAAATTAGTAGAAGTCTAGCAACGACGTCTCGAATCATTTTCTGTCTACAATTGGTCTGAAGAATTTCTCGTGGATGTACTTTCGTCAGTGATGAACTGAAGGCGTCAGAGGAAGAATGTGCCTAACCACAGAGCATGTTTTGAACTACTGCATGTTATACGACTGGTTAAAATCAGAAAGAAGAGCATACACTGCGGCTCAGATGTTTTCGATAACCTATCACAACTATGGAAGTGTGATTAAAACAGGGATTTCGTTTTGAAAATTCTATCATATCCAGATTCAGATAATAAAATACATAAACATGTACAGACTAAGCACCTCTGTTGTATATTTGAATGGTTTTTCGCCTAGAGGGGAGCTGACGACAGTAGTAGGGCACTGAGCATACGAAATATCCTTCAAATGACGTTTGCTGTCGTATTACAGGAGGGAAAATTGCGCATGTCGTATTTCGCTCACGTCAGCATTACCACTTCCTTATCTCCAAAATCATTACAGGATTCATGATGTCCTACACGTGACACTGTCAAGAATGGAATGGCTCACCCATCCCCATCCCCCCCCCCCCCCCATGCACATCTGCAAATTTCACATGAATCACTCCTTGCCCTCGGCGCCCCCTGGTCCTCTGAATTCGTGGGAGCGAGCTGCTACTCAGTTCGCAAGTATGTCATATTTCTGTGACACGAGGACCCCCTCCCCCCTCCATACCCCGCACCTTTGAAAATTTTCACGAAGCAACCCCGTTCCTCACCCCACACGCCGACGCTCAAGGGCACTTCACGCTTCCGCGCCCATGACGTCACGGTACTATGCATGAAGTGTAACCTTGTAAGTATTGATATACCTATGATAGTAATTGAATTTTGTTACTCAGCAGGTTGTAAGCTTCTTTTAATGTGAATGCACAGCACTCTCTCGCTGTGTTTGTGCCTTGACAACGACTGATTAAGAAGTCGTAAGATGCGATAGTAATAATACTACTAATAATAATAATCGTAGTACAGCGCGCAGAAAAAGCCAATTCCTATATCTTTCCAACCGAGCTTTGATTTACCTTATTTTATGATGATGATCGTCTCGCGACTACGTAGGTCGGCTTCAAAAAAATATTTTCATATTCTGAGGAGAAAGTTGGTCATTGAAATTTATTGAGAACAGCCCGCCGCAAGGAGATATGCCTTTGCTTTAATGATGTCCGCCCGAAATCCTGTATCATGATCGTGATCCTCTCTCCCCTATTTCTCGATAATACTTAAAGTGCTGCCTTTCTTTGAACTGTCTTGATGTACTCAGTTAATCCTATCTGGGCCACGCGGGGCAGCCGCGTGGTCGAGGGGCGCCTTGTCACGGATCGCGCGGCTCCCCCCGTCGGTGGTTCGAGTCCTCCATCGGGAATGGCTGTGTGTGTTGTCGTTAGCGTAAGCCAGTTTACGTTAGATTAAGTAGTGTGTAAGCTTAGGGACCGATGACCTAAGCAGTTTGGTACCACAGACTTACCACAAACTTCCTATCTGGTACTCAGTTAATCCTATCTGGCAAGGATTCCACATGGCGCAGTAGTACTCCAAAAGAGGACAGACAGGCGTAATGTAGACAGCTTCTTTAGTACATCTGTTGCATCTTCTAAGTGTTCTGTCAATAAAACGCAATCTTTGTTTCGCCTTCCCCACAACATTTTCAGTGTGGTATCCAATTTACGTTGCTCATAATAGTTATTTTTAGGAAGTATAGCAATGTCTGTCAAAAAACTGAAGCCAATCTTGAGGAAAGAAGCGAACATTAGGTCATTTGATTCGTTTCTCGTTGATGAAAATCGTAAAGAACTTCGTCAGTTTTCGATCAACACCTTCAGAATCCCCAACTATCAATACTGACACATCTTTATAATCGCCAAAAGTCGATTTTACGAGGGTTGTCCAGAAAGTAAGTTCCGATCGTTCGCAAAATGAAAACCACTGAAAAAATCCGGTAAAACCTTCCACAGATGTGTTGGGCAGTGCCTCTAGTATGCCCGTCGATCGTTTCGCGTCGTACTTTTCAGTTTCGAGTGAACAGTCAGCACGTATAGATGTGTGAGGAATAGCGTCCCCCCCCCCCCCCCCCCCCCCACGCACGAGGGCCTTGTTAGAAATTTCGCCTGTGTCATGCAACCCACATAACACAACTGTCGAGCAGTTCCTTCTTCATGCAATTCGCGGCCGCACACTGCAGGGGCAATGAAGACGCTCCTGCAGCGTTTCCGATAAGAAGTGTTTGATCACCCACAATACGGTCCGTAATTGGCTCCCCCTGAGTCTCATCTCTGCTCACAAGAACCGCTGGCTATGAAGACAAAAGTTTTCCACAGACAACGAGCTGCAGACCAGTGTAGATAACTGGCTGAAAGCACAGGCGGCTGCTTTCTATGACCTGGATAGTGGAAAGTTGATACAACATTACGACAGCATTCGAACTTGGAGTGGGGACTATGTACAGAATTAGGTGAAATGTGTACCTGTTGTTGTTGTTGTGGTCTTCAGTCGTGAGACTGGTGTGATGCAGCTCTCCATGCTACTCTATCCTGTGCAAGGTTCTTCATCTCCCAGTACCTAAAGGCAGCCTACATCCTTCTGAATCTGCTTAGTGTATTCATCTCTTGGTCTCCCTCTGCGATTTTTACCCTCCACGCTGCCCTCAAGTACTAAATTGGTGATCCCTTGATGCCTCTGAACATGTCCTACCAACTAATCCCTTCTTCTAGTCAAGTTGTGCCACAAACTTCTCTTCTCCCCAATCCTATTCAATACCTCCTCGTTACTTATGTGATCTACCCATCTAATCTTCAGCATTCTTCTGCAGCACCACTTTTCGAAAGCTTCTATTCTCTTCTTGTCTAAACTATTTATCGTCCACGTTTCATTTCCATACATGGCTACACTCCATACAAATACTTTCAGAAACGATTTCCTGACATTTAAATTTATACTCGATGTTAATAAATTTTTCTTCTTCAGAAACGCTTTTCTTGCCATTGCCAGTCTACATTTTATATCCTCTCTACTTCGACCATCGTCAGTTATTTTGCTACCCAAATAGCAAAACTCCTTTACTACTTTAAGTGTCTCATTTCCTAATCTAATTCCCTCGGCATCACCCGGTTTAATTCGACTACATTCCATTATCCCCGTTTTGCTTTTGTTGATTTCATCTTATATTCTCAGTTCAAGACACTGTCTATTCCGTTCAACTACGCTTATTCCATATCCACGAAGAAAATTTTACTTAGTATCTGTAGATAATATGTTAGCATATTTGTTTTTCTTTCTAAATATTTATCGTGAATTCTCGTTTTTCTGACACGTACTACATGGTGCAGGATCTCCTCACTGTGTCTACACTGGAACAAAAAGTTCATCCGATCTAGTCTAATACGTATATCATTTTCCGTCGCTTCATACCCATGGTGGACGCTGTCAGCCTGGCCATCGGCCTTCGGCAGCTGCAGTAGTTGGCCGACGCGTCGCCAGGTGGGGATGGCGGCGGCGGCGCCGGCCCGCTGCAGGAGAGGGCGTCGCGACGCGTCGCCGACTGCACAGTAGCGCGACCGACGCCGTGCTGTGTGGCCGCTGCGGCGTCGCGACAGCTGCGAAGCCACTCTGGTGCGAGTCCGCGACAAGGCGTCACGCACGCAACACGGCAGTCGAGCCGCCACCTGCGGAGTGCTTAGCAAGCGGCTGTCAGCTTCCAGAGGCCATTGCCGAGTGACTTAGTGGTCGCGAAAGACTGTAGGTCTCAATTTCAGACCTTCCGGACACAGCCATTGTTGCAGACGCTGGTGCGATAACTTTGCTAATAGTCAAATTCATTTCGCTGTAGAGAAACGAGACAGTAGTATCACTTTATCAGAAGTGTGCTGGACTGTCGTTTGGTACGGCGTGTGATATTCTTAGCGTCACTGTTGAGTAAAATATTTTACGTAGAAACATGGACGTTCAGCTTCTGTAAGCAATATTCTTAACACGTCGTAGGTAGCAGCCGTAGTGCTGGGCCAAAAACTTTGAAGATCTCTCAATAACGTAAGTGTTTCTTTTTCTTCTCATTTTGTGCATTATTAGCTCACTGAAAGTATAGCAAATAACCCTTTTTTAATTTCTTATTTTTATCATTTTTATGTCATTTAGACAGCGAGTTTTAAGTATTTTAGTAGACCCGTAGCTGAAGACTGCAAAATCGCGGAAAAATTAAGTAGAAAACAATAGATGGTCTCCTTAACATTTTCGCAATAAGAATGTAATACTCTGAGTTGCCAGTTGACCCTAAATAACGAAGAGTGTGATGTCATCCACATGAGTGCTAAAAGGAACTCGTTGAACTTCGGTTACACGATAAATCAGTCTAATCTAAAAGCCGTAAATTCAACTAAATACCTAGGTATTACAGTTACGAACAACTTAAATTGGGAGGAACACACAGAAAATGTTGTGGGGAAGGCTAACCAAAGACTGCGTTTTATTGGCAGGACACTCAGAAAATGTAACAGACCTACTAAGGAGGCTGCCTACACTACGCTTGTCCGTCCTCTTTTAGAATACTGCTGCGCGGTGTGGGATCCTCACCAGATAGGACTGACGGAGTACATCGAAAAAGTTCAAAGAGGATCAGCGCGTTTTTTATATTATCGAGAAATATGGGAGAGAGTGTCACAGAAATGATACAAGGTTTGGGCTGGAAATTATTAAAAGAAAGGCGTTTTTCGTTGCGGCGGAATCTTCTCACGAAATTCCAATCACCAACTTTCTCCTCCGCATGCGAAAATATTTTGTTCACACCGACCTACATAGAGAGGAACGATCACCACGATAAAATAATGGAAATCAGAGCTCGTACGGAAAGATATAGGTGTTCATTCTTTCCGCGCGCTATACGAGATTGGAATAATAGAGTATTACGAAGGTGGTTCGATAAACCCTCTGCCAGGCATTTGAATCTGATTTGCAGAGTATCCGTGTAGGCGTAGATGTAGATGAGAAGACATTGTACTGAAGTTACTTCACCGACTGGTTTGATGCACGTCTTCAGCTTGTATCTGTGAATATTCACAATGAATAATCAGCATATTATCATCTCCCTCCAGTGCCGTAATAACACTGCCACTTTTACGTGTCTAATTAGGTGTAGATGGGTAGCTTAGCAGGTACGGCATCAGGGTATAGATGAGCGATGGGCATCTCTAACGTCAGGATAACAGGGGGGCGTTACATTCTTGTTGTATTTCTGAAGATTTTTTAAAATTATGCTGTCAGCTTACAATGTTAGCGGCTTAACCTACTGACCATTTCATATCAAAGCTTTTCTCCTGTGCCCACGCAAACAGTGATCAAGGGCGAGCCACCATGCTGCCCATGAAGTGTTTCCAACAAAACATCAAACTGTGGCATTTACTGAGCAATCCGACTATGTTAATGGCTATCTATTTGTAAATAAATTATTTTTTTGCCTTGCATGCGTTAATAGAGTGATCTTTTATTTTATTGTATCTAGAAATGTAAATTTATATTTTAATACAAGGACGATTATTTTGGCAATATTAATACCTAATGTAGAAGTGTCAGGTAGCTCCAGCATTGAGGCAAAATGCCTTTGACCGTGGAGCACGATCACAGTAGTGATAGAACGTCAATTCATTTTTTTCTTAGAAACTAGAATACAGTAAATTAAATAATTAATTGTTGCTGTTGATTGGTTGTTGTTGTGTTGGAAACTTATAGAACTCTAGCTCGTCGTTTTTCACTGTCGAATATCACAATTGTCTTCCATAGTTGTCTGTGTAGTCATCCCTGCATGTGTAGCATCTGTAGCGTAGTGGAGGGTCAACTCATCACATACAGGATACTGCATTATACTTTGAGTTTTTCTGCATTGAGTTAAACTTTCTTGTACGAACTTATGAACTTATGCACTTCCTTACCAATCAACCTCTTGCACTTTGTGTAGCGGGACTATTCTGTTTTTTTTTTATTTATTTTATTTTTTTCCCCACACCTGACCATTCTTTAGGCAATGGTTTAACATAGAAAATACTTCGGTATGATTATTATGGGAGAAACAATTTATGAAGGTCCCAGTTCTTGATTACTCTCAGTCTGATGTTCATCACGAAAATATTTAGGAGTTTCTGTGGGTTTACCATTAGGTACTACAGCCTGACCAGGAATGTTTTCAGTATCAGCATGATCCACAACACGTACACGATCTGAGACGTTCGTCCAACCAAAATCATGCTCAATGAACAAAAGGGGGCCACACTATTCGATGTCACTTTCTTTGGACCCATTAACTGCATTTCAGA
Organism: Schistocerca americana; assembly: GCF_021461395.2. NCBI lineage: Eukaryota > Metazoa > Arthropoda > Insecta > Orthoptera > Acrididae > Schistocerca > Schistocerca americana. The sequence goes on along the minus strand of NC_060119.1, from coordinate 1,243,249,696 downwards.
CAGCTCATTTTTTTGCTAATAAACAGTGTCCAGAAGTTGAGGTGGTGAACTAATCCTAGTCAGTTCGCTCGAGTGGGCAGTCTTAATTGTTATTTTTGTACTAGTGTTAACGCATATGGTCCAAATAGCAAAGAATAACCAAATACCTTCCAGTTGTTCCACAACTGCTTATGTTGAAGTCTTAAAAATTACAACACTACAGGTAATGCACATGATAGTTATCTGCCACACTCTGAAATGTGGCAACGGCTCCACTTTGTGACTTTAGGTTCCTACCTTCTCAGGCGTTAATAGTATTCGTATTATGACGGTGCATAGAAGTATGGATATAAATTACGTGAGTAACCGTCTTTCTCCTCTCGTCAACTAGCACTGGTCGTTTGAAGATGTTTGAATTGTCATTTACATATTATTAGTCGATTCTTATTCCTGAGCGTTTATCTGACATTCACAGTGCGTACAGTATAGTACATTATACTTTGAGTTTTTTCTGCGTTGAGCTAAATTATCCTGTCCCAACTTATGTACTTCCTTGCCATCCAACATCAAAATGTCTTTGGTTCCTGTAATCAGTACCAATGGCTGTAAGTTTAATTCGTCATTCCATCATTGTCTCCGTGCTGTGGTGTCTAAATGCTTTGTGTTTGCTTTATGCTTTATGATTTATGATTTTCCGCTACAAATCAAATAGCTCTGAGCACTATGGGACTTAACTTCTGAGGTCATCAGTCCCCTAGAACTTATAACTACTTAGACCTAACTAACCTCAGGATATCACACACATCTATGGCCGAGGCAGCATTCGAACCTGCGACCGTAGCGGTCGTGCGGTTCCAGACTGAAGGGTCTAGAACCGCTCGGCTTTTCCGCTACAAGGGTGCGTATTACTCCTAAACGTTTTTCAACACTGTCTACCAAACTCCTTTTGGACCGTCACCTGTCTTCTCTTCACTTTCCTAATCCGCCAAAATACTTGGTCCATCAGTGAAACGTTCCTTCTTGTCCTTTCCACGGAGATCCCGCAGCGCAACGCGAAGTCAAAGTCGCGGTCCGTGACCACGATTGCCGCTGTCCGGCGCGCGAGACACATAAGGTAGATACAGTACAACTACGCAAATTTATTCCGAAGCGTTTGTTGGCGAAACCGGAATAATTCTCTGCATGTCACCATATTCCATCAGTTCAATCAAACGTCGTCAGTTCCGTTTCATATAACAGTAATCAGTAAAGCCACCTAACCATTTACAAAAGCTTTTCAGTACACTGGGTTGGGAAACGAACACAGATACGAACCAGTTTCCACCATGTCCTCCGTAACCAAAAAAGGATAACAGTTTAAAGTTATAAGAGAAAACAACACGCACAACGACAGCAGAGTTGTTCCCTGGAACTCATGGAATTTCTTGTGTTGCACAAGACGTCACCCAATCCACCTCGTTGCCATCAAACGATACCACCAGTATCTAATATCTCCACGTTCTGACTTCAGACTTCTGTCCACCTAACAAGTGCTCATTCGTTAAGTCCAGCACTTTCCGACAAAAACCGAAACGCGGCCTAGGCCTTAAATCCCAACACGGAAAACGTATCTACCAACTCTTGCAGTTTTCCGTAGTAGAAGAGCAACTTCGATCATCACTGATGATCACTCACTCCCGATTTGATGCAATTTTTAAAACCACAACCTCGCCTCAAACGGTCCACGACTTTTATCTTACACTCAAATAGTTAAAAAGGCTATGAGCGCTATGCGGCTTAGCATCTGAGCTCATCACTCCCCTAGAACTTAGAACTACTTGAACCTAACTAACCTAAGGACTTCACACACATCCATGCCCGTGGCAGGACTCTAACCTGCGACCGTGGCGATCACGCGCTTCCAGACTGAAGTACCTACAACCGCTCGGCCACAGCGGACGGCTATCTTACACTTCCTAGAGCTACCGAATTCGCAGGCTAAAAAATCTCGGCCACGAAATGAGCTTTCGGTTTTTCAGTCAGCCTTCAAAGCAGAATGTAGACACTTCGGTTGACCATGTCCTGCCAAGTTTTATAGTATTTCCTGCAAGGCGCTGCTTCTTCTCACGAATTTCAGAACATTGTTTCCCAAAGGCTGTTAGGAAGCGCCGGCCGCTGGTGGCCGAGCGGTTCTAGGCGCTTCAGTCTGGAACCGCGCGACGCTACGGTCGCAGGTTCGAATCCTGCCTCGGGCATGGATGTGTGTGATGTCCTTAGGTCAGTTAAGTTTAAGTAGTTCTAAGTTCTCGAGGACTGATGACCTCAGATGTTAAGTCCCATAGTGCTCAGAGCCATTTGAACCATTTTGTTAGGCAGCACCAGCCACCAAATGGAAATCAGTCGCCTTTGAAGGCATTATGGTTGGAACACTCTACCACCCATTTAGTTGGAATGAGGGAAGTTTTATCTTAAGACTGGAGAATAGTCGCCCATCCCCGGGAACCAGAAAACTGTGATTCGCATTCTCAGTAGCGACCAGGACTAGCCAACGGGATCGATCAAGAAATGGTGCGCCACACAATCTGCTCTGTAATCCACTTCCTTGTTCCCCTGTCTCTCCTAATTTGTTCCAGCTTGCACACCTCCGTCACTCTATCACTCACTGAACAACTCATAACTTTTTACGGTTTCCGATTTCTCATTAACAGTGGTCGAAGGGTATTACCACTGATTTGATACTGGCGAAAGCGTGCTTAAAATTTAAGAATAACAGACACAATGGTTTGCTTCACGAGTTGCAAAGGTCAAAGGTGCTCTTCCTACTTGCAATGATCCGATAAAGTTCAACTTCTGTTTCTGTGTGGTTGGTGCTGCACGTAACGGATATTTTATGCATTGTGGAATGAAAGATGACGTCTACATAGCCTTTTGGTTTGCCCGCTCCATTTCGTATAAAGGGGAAGTGGAATAATTACAGCATTTTCCAGTTTTTAGGAATTGTCTTCTTCTGTAAACATAATGTAAATAATTTTGGAAGCTCCTTTCAAATTTCCCTGCCAACAACCTAGCCGCAGTGGTAACATCAGTTCCCGCCGTATTACAGAAGTCAAGTGGAGTTGGGCTTGTCTAACACTTGGATGGGTGACTGTCCAAGTCTGCCGGGCGCTGTTGGTTGACGGAGTGCAGTCTGACTTTGTGAGGCCAATTGGGAAACTACCTGATTGGAATGTAGCGATTCTGGTAACAAAAACTGACAACTGCCGGGAGATTCAAATGGTTTAAATGGCTCTGAGCGCTATGGGACTTGATATCTGAGGTCATCAGTCCCCCAGAACTTAGAACTACTTAAACTTAACTAACCTAAGGACATCACACACATCCATGCCCGAGGCATGGGAGAGGCCGGGAGAGCGGTGTGCTGACCACTAGCCCCTTCGTATCTGCATTCACTGTCGCCTATCAGCTGAAGATGACATGGCGGTCGGTCGGTACCCTTCAGCCTTCCGAAGCCTGTTCAGATGGAGTTTTCAAATATCCCTCCAACGCAAACCATTTGTATTTAAAGCATATCATCCCCAAACTTTTCTCCAGTCTTCGTACTACAAGTGGCTCGATGCATTTCATTTGTGTTTCTGATCCGTCGTATCGTGAACTACACTAACATATTACAAAACTTGTAATACTTGTACCATTTTCCTTGTGTTGTCTGTTATTGTGTTACCAGTCATGTCAACTTTTGGTGTTTAATGTTCATAAATACTAAATAAATGTTTTCTTTCCTTAACACCTTCATTCTTTTCAAGTGCCTCTCCTAGTAAATTTTGATTGTATTTAAGCACGACCTGACTATTGCACTGTCTCCATACCACATTCTGACCACATTGGAGCAAAACATCTTTTTTCGTTTCAAAAATTGGTCATGCTCTTCTGTAACATAATCCTTCTGTATCCACACTACTGTTTCAACATTCTTGCTTACAGTAAGGCTTACTCAAAAATGTTCATACGTGTGTGAATTCCTAAGGGACGAAACTGCTGTGGTCATCGGTCCCTAGACTTGCACACTACTTAAACTAACTTATGCTAAGAACAACAGACATACCCAGGCCCGAGGGAGGACTCGAACCTGCGGCAGGAGGGGTCGCGCAATCCGTGACATGGCGCCTCTAACCGCGCGGCCAAAAGCTTACTCCTGAGTGTCTGGCCTGCTGTGCTCATCTGTAGTAGAACATATAACCTCATTATTACTTTGTCATCGTTATTTCGCTGCACTTTGTTTAATCGGTATGCATGCGACAGAATGCGTACCTAATGTGTTCCAAAGCGACACACATAAAAACGCAGTATTCCGGTGCTCATACCTCTGGCTCTATTGGCGATAAAACGGTAGGTTCGTTCTGAATAGCCCCAGGGCTCGGACCATTTGTATAACCAACAGAAGTATCGTCGTAGTGACACAGGGTCGAAGTGCGAATATTATACACTTCCTCCTCCATAGGCATATGGAGCAAATGGGCTGGCTCTTTTTGCATTTGATATGGCGTACGGTGTGGTTGATGAGATTTATGGAGGCAGCATTAGTTCATGGGCGGTCCCTAGGTGAACCTCAAGGAAAGGGTTTGTTTACTATATTTACGTCGGCAGTAGCGGACTAAGACCTAGCCAAGGATTCAAAGACGGCTACGCACAGAAAATGGCTGAAAGTCTTACGATAAATTACTAAGATATCGATCTCAAAGAACAGTGAAACTTTTCTTTCTATCTTTATCCGTTTCCAAGACACAAAGGTTCAAAGTTATCCTACTTCTACAGGTAAAATCCGGTACGAGATGAAATCTCAATAATAAACAAACAAAGAAACATCGTCCGAACAGGCCATGAAGGCCCAACGGCACCGACCGGCCGCCGTGTCATCCTCAGCCCATAGGCGTCACCGGAAGCGGATCGGCGGATCGGAGGGGTTTGTGGTCAGCACACCGCTCTCCCGGCCGTTGTCTCCATAATGGATGCCGCTACTTCTCTGTCAAGTAGCTGCTCAATTGGCCTCACAAGGGCTGAGTGCGGCCAGCATACCAACAGCACTCCGGTAGACGCGGCTGATGACCCATCCAAGTACCAGCCAAGCCAGACGGCGCTTAACTTCGGTGGTCTGACGGAAACCAGTGTTACCACTGCGATGAGGACGTTGGCCCTAAATAATAAATAACGGCAGAAAATTGCTCAAATTTTAACGGTGTATACTCTAGCCGTTTATCTATAGGAGCCATCCCACCGTCCTCAAAAATCTTCATCCGTTATCTAGAAACACGCAAAAGAGTTTTTTTTTTTCGGTACGAAACCCAACCACGGATTTCGAGAGGGCTATGGACCGCAAATGGCTGTAATTTTATAGTGTATTACTAAGATCCCTTGAAAATGTTCTTCATGTCTTTATCGGTTTCATAGATAAGAAATTCAGAGTTACCCTAATTGTACAAGTAAAATACTCACGCAAAAATCCAGTGTGAGGTGGAAAGGTAGTTTGTAAAGTGACATATCACGGAGAAATATGTCATCCTCTGAGAGCCCTCAGGAATATACACTCCTGGAAATGGAAAAAAGAACACATTGACACCGGTGTGTCAGACCCACCATACTTGCTCCGGACACTGCGAGAGGGCTGTACAAGCAATGATCACACGCACGGCACAGCGGACACACCAGGAACCGCGGTGTTGGCCGTCGAATGGCGCTAGCTACGCAGCATTTGTGCACCGCCGCCGTCAGTGTCAGCCAGTTTGCCGTGGCATACGGAGCTCCATCGCAGTCTTTAACACTGGTAGCATGCCGCGACAGCGTGGACGTGAACCGTATGTGCAGTTGACGGACTTTGAGCGAGGGCGTATAGTGGGCATGCGGGAGGCCGGGTGGACGTACCGCCGAATTGCTCAACACGTGGGGCGTGAGGTCTCCACAGTACATCGATGTTGTCGCCAGTGGTCGGCGGAAGGTGCACGTGCCCGTCGACCTGGGACCAGACCGCAGCGACGCACGGATGCACGCCAAGACCGTAGGATCCTACGCAGTGCCGTAGGCGACCGCACCGCCACTTTCCAGCAAATTAGGGACACTGTTGCTCCTGGGGTATCGGCGAGGACCATTCGCAACCGTCTCCATGAAGCTGGGCTACGGTCCCGCACACCGTTAGGCCGTCTTCCGCTCACGCCCCAACATCGTGCAGCCCGCTTCCAGTGGTGTCGCGACAGGCGTGAATGGAGGGACGAATGGAGACGTGTCGTCTTCAGCGATGAGAGTCGCTTCTGCCTTGGTGCCAATGATGGTCGTATGCGTGTTTGGCGCCGTGCAGGTGAGCGCCACAATCAGGACTGCATACGACCGAGGTACACAGGGCCAATACCCGGCATCATGGTGTGGGGAGCTATCTCCTACACTGGCCGTACACCACTGGTGATCGTCGAGGGGACACTGAATAGTGCACGGCACATCCAAACCGTCATCGAACCCATCGTTCTACCATTCCTAGACCGGCAAGGGAACTTGCTGTTCCAACAGGACAATGCACGTCCGCATGTATCCCGTGCCACCCAACGTGCTCTAGAAGGTGTAAGTCAACTACCCTGGCCAGCAAGATCTCCGGATCTGTCCCCCATTGAGCATGTTTGGGACTGGATGAAGCGTCGTCTCACGCGGTCTGCACGTCCAGCACGAACGCTGGTCCAACTGAGGCGCCAGGTGGAAATGGCATGGCAAGCCGTTCCACAGGACTACATCCAGCATCTCTACGATCGTCTCCATGGGAGAATAGCAGCCTGCATTGCTGCGAAAGTTGGATATACACTGTACTAGTGCCGACATTGTGCATGCTCTGTTGCCTGTGTCTATGTGCCTGTGGTTCTGTCAGTGTGATCATGTGATGTATCTGACCCCAGGAATGTGTCAATAAAGTTTCCCCTTCCTGGGACAATGAATTCACGGTGTTCTTATTTCAATTTCCAGGAGTGTAGAAAGAGGCAGCTGGTACCCCACATTGCAATCAAAGTCTCTTAAATAAACAAGAACGCACTCGCGCGTTTTGTGCTCCGGTAGGAACATTTTTCCACTGGTCCTACTACACTGCATTTATTAAAATTCTCTTTTTCAATTCATTAACCTATCTTCGGATCCTAAGGTCTGTAGCCTCCTTCCATATTTTTGCTCGTGCTGTATTGCAGTAGTTTATTGTGCGTTCATCCGACGTGAGTGGAGATGGTCAACAGAGAGAACACTCTCCGTTGCGAAATCTCTGTTGGCTAAAACGAAAACATCTTTACTTTACGAATAAGTTATTAAAATTCCTCAGGTTAAGGTGAAAAAACGTTGCTTTGAAAGGATACTAACACAGCATGCATGGTCGCCAGAGCACTTGTCCATGGCTAAAGTCCAACATGGTGGACATGGGGATACTGAACGAGCCTGCATGGATGCTAGCTCACCACTGCTACGTATAAAATCCGGAAACTCTGTTTAAAATGGTGGGAAATTAAAAAGATGGCCAGGTGCGAGCAGGACTCCCACACAGAGATTACTGTACAAACTTGATTGTGTGTATAGACACTTCATCCATTCCGAGAACCGAGGATCTCGTCTACTTTTGCCTGTTCTCGACACTGATACTGGCAAGATATCAGTCCAACGGATTGCAAGACTTCTGAGAATTTTTAAGTTTGAAGCCGGATAACAAATTACAAACGAAATATTTTCGTGTAATTTAATTATAAAGTAACAATTTTCCGAGTTTTTCGTTAACTTGTGCTGTGAAACGATCATTCTTGCCAAACTTCATGATTGTACGTCAACACTACGGTACAGGTTTTAATAAATGAGTTTGCGAGTATCAAAATCTGTGATATAAATCACTGTACCTTTTGATTCGATTGACTTAGAAGTTTATCATCTTTACAGCAATAAAGGACTATAGACTTCAGTATGTTACATAAATTCCAATTGGAAACGTCCACCAGTTCCTGAGAAATAGGGTCATAACAGACGGAGGGACAGGCAGACAGACACTCAGAAAAAAAATGACAGACTAACACTTCCGGATTTTTCCCTTCACTTATACTGTAAAACATTGCTTTTTGAGAAATTTCATGATTATAGACCACCGGGATGCACAATATAGGTTTTGATGAATGAGTTTGCATCAAAATATGTGACATAAATGGTGGTATCTACATCTACATCTGCATCCATAGTCCGCAAGCCACCCGACAGTGTGTGGCGGAGGGTACCTTGAGTACCTCTATCGGTTCTCCCTTGTATTCCAGTCTCGCATTGTTCGTGGAAAGAAATATTGTCGGTATGCCTCTGTATGGGCTCTGATCTCTCTGATTTTATCCTCATGGTCTCTTCGCGAGATATACGTAGGAGGGAGCAATATACTGCTTGACTCCTCGGCGAAGGTATGTTCTCGAAACTTCAACAAAAGCCTTTACCGAGCTACTGAGCGTCTCTCTTGCAGAGTCTTCCACTAGAGTTTATCTATCACCTCCGTAAAGCTTTAGTAATTACTACATGATTCTGTAACGAAGCGCACTGCTCTCCGTTGGGTTTTCTCTATTTCTTCTATCAACCCTATCTGGTACGGATCCCACACCGGTGAGCAGTATTCAAGCAGTGGGCGAACAAGTGTACTGTAACCTACTTCCTTTGTTTTCAGACTGTATTTCCTTAGGATTCTTCCAATGAATGTAAGTCTGGCATCTGCTTTCACTTATACTGTAAAACATTGCTTTTTGAGAAATTTCATGATTATAGACCACCGGGATGCACAATATAGGTTTTGATGAATGAGTTTGCATCAAAATATGTGACATAAATGGCGGTATCAACATCTACATCTGCATCCATAGTCCGCAAGCCACCCGACAGTGTGTGGCGGAGGGTACCTTGAGTACCTCTATCGGTTCTCCCTTGTATTCCAGTCTCGCATTGTTCGTGGAAAGAAATATTGTCGGTATGCCTCTGTGTGGGCTCTGATCTCTCTGATTTTATCCTCATGGTCTCTTCGCGAGATATACGTAGGAGGGAGCAATATACTGCTTGACTCCTCGGTGAAGGTATGTTCTCGAAACTGCAACAAAAGCCCGTACCTAGCTACTGAGCGTCTCTCTTGCAGAGTCTTCCACTGGAGTTTATCTATCATCTCCGTAAAGCTTTAGTGATTACTACATGATCCTGTAACGAAGCGCGCTGCTCTCCGTTGTATCTTCTCTATCTCTTCTATCAACCCTATCTGGTACGGATCCCACACTACTGAGCAGTATTCAAGCAGCGGGCGAACAAGCGTACTGTAACCTACTTCCTTTGTTTTCGGATTGCATTTCCTTAGGATTCTTCCAATGAATCTCAGTCTGGCATCTGCTTTACCGACGATCAACTTTATATGATCATTCCATTTTAAATCACTCCTAATGCGTACTCCCAGATAATTTATGGAATTAACTGCTTCCAGTTGCTGACCTGCTATTTTGTAGCTAAATGATACGTGATCTATCTTTCTGTGTATTCGCAGCACATTACACTTGTCTACATTGAGATTCAATTGCCACTCCCTGCACCATGCGTCAATTCGTTGCAGGTCCTCCTGCATTTCAGTAAAATTTTCCATTGTTACAACCTCTCGACATACTACAGCATCATCCGCAAAAAGCCTCAGTGAACTTCCGATGTTATCCACAAGGTCATTTATGTATATTCTGAATAGCAATGGTCCTACGACACTACCCTGCAGCACTTCTCTCCATTGAGAATGGCATGCTGCGTTCTGTTATCTAGGAACTCTTCAATCCAATCACACAATTGGTCTGATAGCCCATATCTCGTACTTTGTTCATTAAACGACTGTGGGGAACTGTATCAAACGCCTTGCGCAAGTCAAAAAACACCGCATCTACCTGCGAACCCGTGTCTATGGCCCTCTGAGTCTCGTGGGCGAATAGCGCGAGTTGCGTTTCACACGATCGTCTTTTTCGAAAACCATGCTGATTCCTACAGAGTAGATCTTTAGTCTCCAGAACATAATACGTTTTTCCAAAATTCTACAACTGATCGACGTTAGAGATTTAGGTCTATAGTTATGCACATCTGTTCGACGTACCTTCTTGAAAACGGCGATCTTTTGATTGCAATAACTTAGAAGCTGACGTTTATTATACTGCCGAGGGAACGCAGACCTTAGTATGTGACATAATTGTCAGCTGGATACATTTACTAGCTCCTGAGAGAAGGCAGTCTAAACAGAGGGACGGACGCCCAAACGGAATAAGACAACAAATGGTCCAATATGTTTCTTTGTGTGATATAACGACAGTTTAACAATTTTCGTATTTTTTTTCCTTTGCTTCTGGGCGAATTTCTCAATTGTTGGTGGACGGTAACTACGCTGTAGCTTTTGATGAGTGAGTTTAAGAGCATAAAAATGTGTGACATAAATGGCAGCATATTCTGATTGCACTAATTAAGTGCTTCACTTTTTTACGTTGCCTAGGGACCGTAAATCTGAAAATTTGACATAAATTTCAACTTGATACGTCTACTCATTTCTCAGGAAAAGAGTTTTGAACAGTCGGACAGACAGGAGGACAAAGTATTACTGTAACGGCTCTATTTGTACGCATTGAGATATATAACTCTGAAAATGCAACAAGCTTGATAGCCGGCTCTTGGGAGCCTCCGCAACACCACCGTACCCCCCCCCCCCCCCCCCCCGGGCGGTTCTAGGCGCTTCAGTGTTACAAAATGGTTCAAATGGCTCTGAGCACTATGGGACTCAACTGCTGTGGTCATCAGTCCCCTAGAACTTAGAACTACTTAAACCTAACTAACCTAAGGACATTACACACATCCATGCCCGAAGCAGGATTCGAACCTGCGAACGTAGCGGCCGCCGCGCAGTTCCAGACTGCAGCGCCAAGAACCACTCGGCCACTCCGGCCGGCTACAGTGTTACACTTACGTATTTGTATGAGTTGATCGATTCCAAAACCACTTTGAAATCTTCTCAAGATCTGAGTGAATATTTATGCAGCTTGTTTCAGACAGTACCACATTACAGATAACTGCATCATACGCATAAGTCTGAGGTTACTATTAATATTTCATTCAAGGTCATTAATATACAACATGAACAGCAAGGGTCCCATCACACTTTCCGGGGGCACGCATGAAGTGACTTCTACATCTGACGACAACTCTGCATCCAAGATAACAAGCTGCGTCCTCCCTACGCCGGCCGTTGTGGCCGAGCGGTTCTAGGCGCTTCAGTCTGGTTGTACAGGCGTGGGCTCAGTTTAGCAATTAATTTATTAAACATAAAATATTGTTGACAACAGAACAACAATTAGAGGGATGTTAATGTACGGCCACGTACAGTACTGGAAATCAAGGCTCAAACAAAAGAACAACTATTAAAACGCTCTCGACACAGTGAAACATAGTTCAGTGAAATAGAAATAATATCAACTTTATCCCAGCACACCTAATCGAGCATTAATAACTACAAAATAAGACTCCTGGGGTATGGAGAGGAAATAACAAAATATGGAGCTTCCGCAGTTAACCATAGGACACTACGACAACTGTCAGAGTTAATTAAGATTATCGACAGAACACACAGATAAACACTCGTCTACAGGTACTCCCATCACCAACTAGCCATTACAACAACCTGGCATATATTTCAATACAATCTTCCATATAGTAAAACATATAAATGAATTAGTCACACAAAGCAAAATAACAAGGTAGCCTTTTTGTACAAGTAGCGTAAACCAAATTGGTCACACCTCATGTCACAATAACATGAAGATCACCTTTTTGGCAATAAAACATACAAATCAATCCTGTTCACAACGTGTGATTAACATAATCAAAATGGCTCTCGCCTTTAGGGTACACATTGACACACCCAGCGTACAATCACACAACAATCATAAAATGTCACACTATGACAACAGCCTTTCCATGCATAATATTGCTTGTTAACCAATGCATTCAATAGATGAGTTGCACCCTGTACTGCACACTACAGAGTGACCACGTTCATTTCCGAAATGAGGATATGTAGAAAGGCCACATTTGCTGCGTAATGTTCACACGCACCTAAAGTTTCAGTAGCCGTTTAACAGAGATCAAGGCCTGCACTGCCTGTAGCATGCAAGGTATCTAAGCCATAATCCAGTTCGTTCCAGGTATATCCTCACTGAAGTGTGCAACTGCTACTTTGATATTATTATACAGCTTCATTCAGAAAGCCCCAACAAAGAGGTCTAGTGGGGTTATGTTTGGAGGCCTTGCGGGGCCTATGTGGGTCCCCATCTGCTAATGTAGCAGCCTGGAAGAATGTCTCTGCCAAAGCTTTCCTAACGATGAAGGACCAATGAGGGGGCACATCGTCCTACTGCAATGTAATGTGGTGTTCCATGTGTTCTGTCCTTCGACCTGTGGAAATGGAATCTTTTCCGAGAAGTCCAAACAAAATGTCGACGTTACTGACGCATAATTTCTTTTATTACTTTCATTCACCCTTTGGTCATGCGACAGGTAGATTTTTTTTCACTTGCATGAGTAATACAAGATTTCGTATTCAAATAGGACACCAATGACTGCAAAGGTCATAACTTCCATCTAGCACTGGAAATGCGATTAAGTGAGTATTTGGTCTAGGCTGGTAAATTAGCTAAGACTTGGCAGACCATCGCAGCAACAGACTTCCAGTTATCTGGAGGCCAAAGGCCTCTCCTTGGGAGTGCTTGCTTGGAGTTCCAGGAGCCGCGTCACGAACACAGCTCTCCGGTCCCTTGTGGCTCCATTCCCAGCAGTCAGTCACCACTACATTGTCCATTGTACTGCAGGTGCCACGTTGGCAGGGCAGAACAGAGCGACTGTTTCGCAGCAACTGGGCTGGTGTGTGGAAGATGAGGAGCACAAAACAGCATGGAAACAAAGCAGCATGGAATAAAGAAACAGTGGGATGAGGAAGACCTCTGCGTTCCTCTACGCAGCGTCCTATTCAACCAGATTTCCCCTACAATGCTTGCTGGCTGCAGGCAGGTCGTTGGTCAGAAAAGAGCAGTGTGCAGGCAATCGCCATGACAGATGATGTTCTGCCGGGTCCGTAGGAACGAAAAACTTGCGGAATTCTGCTAACACTTTTAAAAAATCCAGCCCTACTTTCTGCCGCCGGTGTGCGGAAGTTTTGACCCAGTTTCTGAAGAAGAGAGCTGGACACACGATGATTGGAAACGACCTGTAAAAAGCAGACGTAGTGAGAGATAGCGCGCTACATTCCATGGACAGCGAGTATGAGCTTGCTCTAATGGGCCGAAGCTACTACATGTCTCAAAATTGGCACTTTGTTTCCAAGTTGTGAGGTTTGTTTAACTTGAAATAAATAGGAATTTTCTATTTGAAATGGAAGAACTGTTACATAGCATCCCACTGCAAATTCCATTAACATACCTCATGATTGTCAAATAGGTATTTCCGGAGGCTACTTCATGGAGAGCTCGAATGAGCGTCACTTCGAATACACTTATTACTTCTTACTTGCTGACATTCAGTCAAGATTGTGTCTCTTACTGATGAAAGACGGAGTCTCGCCTATTGCGGGCTTTATCTTCTACGTGAGCACTCCACTACCATTTTACAGACGCGCAGACGATAAGCCATCTCTGCTCTGGATATTTCGCCCGTGGCGTTCATATCTCTCACCAGTGACAGAAACTTACAAGTTCACGCTGCCAATGTGGATGAGGCAGTGGTAGGTGCTTTTGTTTCTAAAGTTGAGGAGACCTTGTTGGGAATTAGGCTAGGTATTTGATGGTTCAGGCGTGATTCAGACTATTAGCGTCCCTCCAAGTGATTTCCTTTACCCTACAGTAGATCGGTGCAACCATGATGTTCGATATGGAACCGCTTGTTTGATTTACTGCGGTGAGGCACGGATTAATTACCAGATTCCTTTTATTAGCGCATCCCACAGGCTTTGCTGTTCGGTGGCTGTGTTAACTGAAATTACCGTAAGGCTTTTGTGTTCCAGTGTCTCCTTATCTCCGTAGGTTTGGAGGATTTACTTTTCTGAATCACGTCTGCTCTTTGCTGTTGCTTTTTCAATAATAAAGTACGGTCAAAGGAGCCCCATCTTTGATTTTAGTAGGTAGACGAACCTCACAACTCTGTTTGTTATTATTAATTAAATTTTAGCTTGACTCAGTTGTTAGTACCACTAACTGCTACACCGTTTCCGTTGCGTATAATTTATCTCTCCACATGTGGGTCGGTGGGGCGCAGGGGGGGGGGGGGGGGGGAGAGGAGGGGTAGGGGTGATCTGCGTATCGAGACAGTCTATTCGATACAGACCAGAGGCACTGTTTACCATTAGCCATAGCCGAATGGCATCGTGCGATACGGTTTGGATATTGCACTACATTTTTACGGTATATAGCCTGCTACAGTTTCGCTGTTCATGAAGTCTCACTTCAGCATAAGTTAAGATGTTTCATTTTATTACTTCTTTACTACTAACTCTATTCGCAACACACTTAGCTGACAGCGTTTACATGCAAGGCGTTAGGGGTATAACTGCAGATAATTTTTTGTCGATTGAGGACATTATACTGAACAATACTAAATCTGTGTTCACTTAATTTTGCACACTACTAATTTTAGCGATTAAGAAAAGTATGTTTTTAGGTTGGTCAGTACTTCCAAGTACAAGTGGCAAGAGTAGTCCATTAATGCTTCTTTTTCCTTGTGCGTGGACGCGAAATGGTTAGTCTGTACTGACAGGCGTAGTCGACAAAACGTCGTGCAGTTACGACAGGGCAGCAACCGTATGACAGTACATTATGTGACCTGTTTGTGGGAAGAACGTTAGACGCACGAAAGAAACAACCACGCCCGAGTTGATACATATTATGGTAGCAATGAACATCTTATCTACACTGACACCCCTAGTACCTTGCATATCACTAAATAGATATGCAAAATTAAGGTATTGTATGACACATAGTACGGGAGAGATGACGCCGTAAATGTGGGGATGCGTGAAAAACTTTGTTTTATGCGAGAGAGATTAATTCTGTAGACAATCGGGAATGGAGTTAATGGTTCAAAATGGCTCTGAGCAGTATGGGACTTAACATCTATGGTCATCAGTCCCCTAGAACTTAGAACTACTTAAACCTAACTAACCTAAGGACATCAAACAACACCCAGTCATCACGAGGCAGAGAAAATCCCTGACCCCGCCGGGAATCGAACCCGGGAACACGGGCGCGAATGGAGTTAATGGTGTGTTCTATGATCCTTTGGCAAATGGACAATAGGTGTACTGATCTACAATTCTCTATAACCATTGCTTTGACCATTATCTAACTAGGAGTGGGTTGTCCTGGCCTGATCTCACGTTTGGCTATGGATAATGACTGGTTTTGTTCAACGTCCACGTCATCGGAATTATAATGTTCGCCACGTCAGTGATGTTGATTGGACCATCGATCCAACTGGGAAACACCTCAGGAAACTCGGTCTGTGTTCGCTGGGTTTGGCGAACTTGAGAGTCTTGTTCAGGGAACTGGTGAGCGTTCCAATAGTCTGCAGCCGTAAGCTCTGAGCAAGCTGCTGCTTCTAACTATGACCCTGTGTGTGATAGGGAGCTGAGATCTTGACTTAATCGCCAGGATAGGATTAATTTTACAAACAATCAATAAAAAGAGAAGTCGTCTTTAAGGTGAAAAGCCAGTGGTTTACATTGCTACTGAGAGGGAATAGTAGATTTTGGGTAACTTCTGTGGCATCTGGTCCATCTCAGTTGCTTTCGCTGGAACAGATAATGCAGAGCTCTTTAGGTGAGACAGTATGCAGACAAGAAAGATTTAAAAAAAGCTAATGTGTTTTGTGATTATCCGATCATGGCCCAGTTTCCTCTTCCACTGTTCGTTTGAATCTTCTACCACTACATTTATCAAGTATCTGCACAAGTAACAGTAGCGGTATTTCTCGATCTGAATCTCGGTAAATACAGATGCAGGCGAACTAAAGTAGTAGGGGGAAGAGAAAGGCATGGCAGGCATCAAAAGGATTAATACTTAAATTCAGCTATCCAACATCATTGCCTGAGATTATATTGACAAGTTTCTTTTATCTTATAATACACTGAAGCGCCAAAGGAACTGGAATAGGCGTGTGTATTTAAATACAGAGATATGTAAAGAGGCAGATACGGCGCTGCGGTCGGCAACACCTATTTAAGGCAACAAGATCGTGGCGCAGTTACTAGATCGGTTACTGCTGCTACAGTGGCAGGTTAACAAGATATAAGTGAGTTTGAACGTGGTGCTATTGTCGGCGCACGAGCGATGTGACACAGCATCTCCGAGGTAGCAATGAAGGGGAGATTTTCCCACACGACAATTTCACGAGTGTACCGTGAATATCAGGAATCCGATAAAACATCAAATCTCCGACATCGCTGCGGCCGGAGAAAGATCGTGCAAGAACGGGACCAACGGCAGCTGAAGAGAATCACTCAACAAGACAGAAGTGCAACCTTTCCGCAGACCGCTGCAGATCTCAATGCTGGGCCATCAACAAGTGTCAGCGTGCGAATCATTCAACGAAACATCATCGATATGGGCTTTCGGAGCCGAAGGACCACTCGTGTACCCTTGATCACTGCACGACACCAAGTTTTACGCGTCACTTGGGCCCGTCAACACTGACATTGGACTGTCGATGACTGGAAACATGGTGCCTGCTCGGAGGAGTCTCGTTTCAAATTCTATCGAGTGGATGGACGTGTATGGGCACGGAGACAACCTCATGAACCCATAGACCGTACCTGTTATCAAGGGACTGTTCAAGTTGGTGGAGGCTCTATAATGGTGGGGGGCGTGTGCAGTTGGAGTGATATGGGTATCCTGGTGCGCCTACATACGACTCTAACGCTCATCATTCGTCGTTGGACTCGTTCTTGCAGTATCTTTTTCCGACAGCAGCGATGTCGGAGACTTGATGTTTTAGCCGATTACCGATATTCACGGTACACTCGTGAAATGGTCAATCGGGAAAAAATCCCCATTTCATCGCTACCTCGGAGATGCTGTGTCCCATCGCTCGTGCGCCGACTATAGCACCACGTCCAAACTCACTTAAATCTTGATAACCTGTCATTGTAGCGGCAGTTTCCGACCTCAGCGCTGTCTTCTGCCTGTTTACATATCTCTGTATTTGAATAACCATTCCTATACCTGTTCCTTTGATGACGACTGGGTTTAGTCCAGTGTTTGCAATATTACAGAGTTAAAATATTTTCTGTCTGCTAACAATACAAACGTTGTGTAACATGCTATTTCGCGCAGGTACAGAGCAACCGGAGCTACCAGAACTATTAAATACCTGAAATAAGATGATTCGGTTTATACATAAATTTTAAAAGAAACAGGATTGGCGCAAAAAGCCTGTAGTGGTAATGGATTTCCTCTACAAGCACTAAGCGATTTAAAAATACAATTTTGGAATAATTTATACACAAAATATTCCAGAAGATTAAACGTTAAACATTACTGTGGATTTCCTAGTTTGACAAACATATTGTATAAAAGGGAAACAGTTAAAAAACTTTTTAAGAATGTCTTCTTTCCCAGCTAAACCATCGTAGAGGGAGCTGCTTAAGTGTCATACCGGAAGTGGCGCCACGTCGAGCTTTTGTTCCATGTGTTGTCAGACTCGATGCTGTCAGTACGCAGCGGGCTGCCGAAACAGACGCGTGGTCAAGCATACCGTTTCAGTGCAGCACTATATGCTCTGATAAAGCATAAAGTATGTAAATTAAAATTTTATAATAATTAAGACTACGGTCGGCACCTTTGTCGAACCGCTGCAGGCACCACTTGCGATCGCGCAACACTGCAAGCTGTAGGTCGCCCGCTGCTCGAATACGGCAACTCGCGGGCAGTACTCAGCTTAACGTTCTGCGAGTGTTCACTTGGCCGAGTACCGTCATGATTGCTGCAGCTGACGAACAATAAATAAATATTTTAGTACTGATGTTTCTACGACAACGCATCGGAAGACTACCGGGCACCCAATCACCGCTCCACTACTACCCGGCCTAGGGCGGCGGACATCGGCTTCCTGACCTCCAGCTATGCCTTTCCACCACTCACCAGAGAGATCTACCACCACGGTCTCAGTAATGCAATTATAATGTATCTGTATCATGAGGCTCACTCTTCACGTGTTATTTATGTACAGGTGTGCTTGAGAAAGAAGTTATGACCCCCAGAATAATAACCCTTCTAGTACCACTGGGGACAACATAAACCGTTAACCACAATGTAAATAAATTCAAAAATCTACACACCACGGAGGAACTATCCGAATTGGATGAAAATCGTTATTTGTCATGTACATGTACAGACAAACAAATGATTATAATTTCAGAAAAAATTGGATTATTTGTTCGAGAGAAAGAGCTTCAGAATTTGACTCTGTCAATAACACGTTGGTTCGCCAGTGGGACTTATGCAAGCAGTTATTCGGCTTTCCACGGATTGACAGAGTTCTACATCTACATCTACATGGATACTCTGCAAATCACATTTAAGTGCCTGGCAGAGGGTTCATCGAACCACCTTAATTGTCTATTATTCCAATCCCGTATAGCGCGCGGAAAGAATTAACACCTATATCTTTCCGTACGAGCTCTGATTTCCCTTATCTTATTGTGGTGATCGTTCCGACCTATGTACGTCGGAGTCAACAAAATATTTTCGCATTCGGAGTAGAATGTTGTTGATTGGAATTTCGTGAGAAGATTCCGCCGCAACGAAAAATGCCTTTCTTTTAGTAATTTCCAGCCCAAATCTTGTATCATTTCTGTGACACTCTCTCCCATATTTCGCGAGTACACAAAACGTACTGCCTTTCTTTGAACTCTGTCAGTCCTACCTGGTAAGAATCCCACACAGCGCAGCAGTACATTAAAAGAGGACGGAGAAGCGTAGTGTAGGCAGTCTCCTTAGTAGGTCTGTTACATTTTGTATGTTTCCTTCCAATAAAAAGCAGTCTTTGGTTAGCCTTCCCCACAACATTTTCTATGTATTCCTTCCAATTTAAGTTGTTCCTCATTGCAATACCTAAGTATTTAGTTGAATTTACGGCTTTAAGATCAGACTGATTTATCGTATAACCGGAGTTTACCGAGTTCCTTTTAGTACTCATGTGGATGACCTCACACTTTTCGTTATTTATGGTTAACTGCCACTTTTCGCACCATTCAGATATTTTTTTTTAAATCGTTTACAGTTTGTTTTGATCTTCTGATCACTTTATTTATCGATAAACGACAGCGTCATCGGCAAAACAACCGAAGACGGCTTCTCAGATTGTCTCCCAAATCGTTCATATAGATCAGGAACAGCAAAGGGCCTATAACACTACCTTGGGGAATGCCTGAAATCACTTCTGGTTTACTCGAAGAGTTGTTTGATATCGTCCTGAGGGCTAGTATCGCGTCATTAGAACGTCAAAGTCCCCACCTGGTTGGTGAACGCTGACCATAATACCCCAAACTTTCTCAGTTGGGGAGAAATCCGGCGATCCTTCTGGCCAAGGTACAATTTGGCAAGCAAGGAGACATGCGGTACAAACTCTCGCCATGAACAGACGGGCATTATCTTGCTGAAATGAAAGCCCAGGCAGGACTGCCATGAAGGGCAATAAAACGGGGCGCAAAACGCCGTTGACGTTCCGCTGTGCTGTAATGCCGTCACGGATGACAGCAAAAGTGGTCCTGGTATGAGACGAAAATGGCGCCAAAGATCATCGCTCCTGCTTGTCGGGCAGTATTGCGGTCGACAGTCACACCTGGAAGAGCAGTTGAACGGAATGGACAGTGTCTTGAAAGGAGGATATAAGATGCACATCAACAAAAGCTAAACGAGGATGACGGAATGTAGTCGAATTAAGTCGGGTGATGCCGAGGGAATTAGATTAGGAAATGAGACACTTAAAGTGGTAAAGGAGTTTCGCTATTTGGAGAGCAAAATAACTGATGATGGTCGAAGTAGAGAAAATATAAAATGTAGACTGGCAATGGCAAGGAAAGCGTTTCTGAAGAAGAGAAATTTGTTAACATCGAGTGTTGATTTAAGTGTCAGGAAGTCGTTTCTGATAGTATTTGTATGGAGTGCAGCCATGTATGGAAGTGAAACATGGACGATAAATAGTTTAGACAAGAAGAGAATAGAAGCTTTCGAAATGTGGCGCGACAGAAGAATGTTGAAAATTAGATGGGTAGATCACATAACTAGTGAGGAGGTGTTGAATAGAATTTTGGAGAAGAGAAATATGTGGCACAACTTGACTAGAAGAAGGGATCCTTTGGTAGGACATATTCTGAGGCATCAAGGGATCACCAATTTAGTATTGGAGGGCAGCGTTCAAAAATGGCTCTGAGCACTATGGCACTTAACATCTCAGGTCATCAGTCCCCTAGAACTTAGAACTACTTAAACCTAACTAACCTAAGGAGATCACAATATCCATGCCAGAGGCAGGATTCGACCCTGCGACCGTAGCAGTCGCGCGGTTCCAGACTGAAGCTCCTAGAACCGCTCGGCCACAAGCGGGCGGCGAGGTCTGCGTGGAAGGTAAAAATCGTAGATGGAGACCAAGAGATGAATACACTAAACAGATTCAGAAGGATGTAGGTTGCAGTAGGTACTGGGAGATGAAGAGGCTTCCACAGGATCTCTGGACTGAAGACCACAACAACAACAACAACAGAATGTATTTCCAAAATTTATAACTTGCTCCCTCTGAGTCAATTGTATCCAATGTTTTGTTCAGTTTTATATTTACAACAAATTAAAATCTATTTATTGTTTCTTTGCACTGTCATTATGACCCCAGTCTAATTTTTTGTTTGGCTTGATTGTAATATTTATGAAAACAGAAAGATGACTGGTACGTTGAACAGTTTCAAACATCCCCTTGGAAAAATTTATGAATGACTACGCTAGTAAACCTCTGAGTTATTTGATTTTCAAAAAGCTGAGCAAAACTGAACGTACTCAGACATTTCTCTCTTTACTTATTCTGATCAACACTAAATTGACACACAATATTTTTAGCGCAACGCGATCTGACTTTCAATAATCCCTACAAAAGAATGGCCCTGACTAACAATAACCTATACCTTTCATGAATCACTTACCTCACAAAAATCTTCGTTACTCGAACTACTGCAATACAGCGAGCGCCAATACTGCCAGCTAAATAAAGATTCTAATTACTGAAGGCACTAACTACTGATAGGCATAGTTAGCAAATGAAAGATTTTGATAGAGAACAAACAATGTATTTACCATAATAATGTTCAAAAGTCATCATATATATCAGTTCACGATGTCCAGTATTACAAATTTACTCTTTCTGATGGACATACGTCCAGATCGTCCGCTCTCAAAATTCTGCCATCTCTCTCCCCACATCCACCACTGCTGGCGGCTCACCTCCAACTGCGCAACGCTACGTGCTGTTCACATCCAACTGCCCACCACTACAATAGCAAATATTCCAACAATACAAACCAGCCACAGACTGCACATAGCACAGTCAGTTATTTTCATACAGAGCGCTATGTGGCGTTACCAACATAAAAACCTAAACAGCCTATTTACTAGTTGTAATGTATGTTTTTATGTTAGTTCATTAAAATACTGACATTTTATCCCGCATAACTTACTTGGGATCTTTATGACTCAGTGGTACTCAGCGAAGAAAAAAAAGACTGCTGGTAGTAAGAATGTTAAATATAAGTAAAAAAAATAAAACCAATAAAATTTATCTGTGTGACTCCTATTTTTTTTAAAAAAACGGACTTTATCAGCTGCGAACCGGCAAATAAATTTCTCCTTCGAAGATAATGGAGAATGTCATGAGAAGTATGTGACAGTACTTTTGCATCTGTACCTCTGGCACCTACGAGAAACTGGATGCTTCCGTACTAGAATGGGAGGATGGTAGATACTGGTCGTGCGAAGTTTACCAGGACACCAGATTTCTAAGAGAATATGTAACACGCATTTGGTGACCATCTCGCAACCAGTAGCCGTCGTGTTGCGCGGGCCCTAAGGGTTGTTTCTGCTGAAGTCGCTTGCACTTTTCTGTGTTTTGTGTTGTATGTTTTGGTGATTACACGTTACAGGCTTTCTCACTGTCGTGAAAGTAGTGTCACAGAAAGGAAATCACGGTAGCAAAGCAATAGTTCTAATGACATACTTACTCTGTAATGAGAACTATACCAAAACACGCAGTTTTATCGGTGGAACTATGCTTCTGTCTGTATATATATGACTCATTTGTCGAAACTATGGAGCACAATTTGTAGAAGTGGTAACTTTTAGGAACGTGTAGAGATAGTGCAGGGGAAGCAAATGATTCAGACGTAATCTAATCAATCGTACGAGCGTGCAGATGATTGTTGGATGGCATTTTGCAGTGCGTTGGGCATTTCTACGCTGTTTTCCAGCCACTCATGCGACACATCGTGAATCACTGTTTTTGTTATTCGACCTCTGTGAGCATACGTAATGTTGCAACAACACGGGAAGCAGCTCATTTCGTGTGAAAGCGCATCTGCTCTAATTCACGCTTCGCGGCCGCAGTTACTGGACATTTTGTAACGTGCGGAAAAGATAGACCGAGAGGACTGCATACGCAGAAACAATAATGCTTGCAAACACACACACACACACACACACACACACATGCACATAGAGAGAGAGAGAGAGAGAGAGAGAGAGAGAGAGAGAGAGAGAGACAAACACACACAGTGAAACGGAAATGTCGACAATGTTTTCCCGATAGCAAACGACTAGCCGTTTGCGTACCAATGTCATCAAAGGGTGAGTGGTGGCATATATTCGAAGCAATTAACGCCTGTCGTACGCTACATTAAACGCTGATCGCGTATGAAAACATTGTCTGCATGAAAGCATTGTCTCCTGTGCGTAGTACAACGAATAATGGAAGTTACTGCACGTCATTAGCGTTATGGGTAGCAAGGCGACAATTAGTAGTAGATTTGTCGATTGTGATACAGTAAAGTTGAAAAGAAAGACATTCAAAATTCCTTTAATAAGTAATAGATGTAAAATATCACCATCATCATACATGAAAACCTAAAGCCGAATCTACATTTGTGGAAAGTTATGCAGCAGGTTAATGAAAACGTTTGAGTCAAGTTGCTGATTTGTCAAATAGAGAGAACATACACTGGGACGCTTCAGTAGCTTGAGTGGCTCGTATGCCACGTCTAGAATATACTTGCAAACCTTTAGTTCTCTACCAACTTACCTCGTGCTTTTTCTGGTGATTATAACCCATTAGCAAGAGACGTCAGGTGTTTCAAAACATAATTCGAGTAAAAATGTTTACCCTATGCTAGATCCTTCAGTTCGTCGCATGTTGCATCATCCCACTTGTGTTCCAATGGAATATGGGAGCCATCTAACGGGTGAGGTTTTTTCTATCTTTTGCCTTACTTTTCCATCAAAGAGGGGTCTCCGCTAAGGAACTGGGTTTACTTGATAGAAGAGTAAGACTAGGGATCAACGTTCATTAGAGACAAGGCACAATCTCACAGTGGGAAAAAAGATGGTAAAAAATGCCCGGTGTCCAGTCAGGGAAATCACTCCTTCCTTGGGCTTAGCCAATTTTAGACAAACCGCGGAAAACTTAAATGAATCGCTCTCTCTCTCTCTACGCGAGTCCAGCATAACACCAAAGGGTCAGCTCGCTCGGTGGGTTTGTTCGGGTGGATTCTTTGGGACAGACTTTCTGTTTCCACCACATCCGTGCTCGTACCGTCTTCAGAATCGCCACAAACGTCTATCCGTTTCACTACTTGATAAGGACGTGGTGATCCTTATGAATGTGGCATCTCATGCAGACTTTCCTCTGACAACTACTGGTCGCTAGGTGAAGACCGCCGAATTTATTCCCTGGTGTGCATGAACAGTCTACGCAAA
The DNA here is from genome assembly GCF_021461395.2 of Schistocerca americana. Classification (NCBI taxonomy): domain Eukaryota; kingdom Metazoa; phylum Arthropoda; class Insecta; order Orthoptera; family Acrididae; genus Schistocerca; species Schistocerca americana. The sequence goes on along the minus strand of NC_060119.1, from coordinate 1,243,225,658 downwards.
AAAAAAAAAGATAGACATGCAATTCTGTCTGCGTGTGCAGGCTGTCCACACTTTAAACCTAAATCCGTATCTGTAATCCGAGAGTCACCTAACAGTGTGTGGCCGAGAGTGTTTGGTGTGCCGCTGTCCATTCCCAGTTTTCCTGTTCCAGTCGAGAGAATGGTTCGGGGGAGGAACAATTACCGGTAAGCCTTCGTGTGAGCTCGAGTATCCCTAATTTTATCTTCTAGATATTTTCGCGAGATATACGCAGCAGGAAGGAATATTTTGGTTGACACGTCTAGGAACATACGCTTTCGGAACAGTACAGAACGTCTCTCTTGCAACTTCTGTCTTTAGAGCTGACTGCACCTATATGTGACGCTTCCGCCCTTACTAAATAAACCTGTAAGGAAAGGTCTTCTTTTGTTTTGTTTCTTCCCTATTTCCTCTGTCAACTCTGTCTGACATTGATCACAGACTGTTGAGCAATATGTAGTTATTGGTGGAAATGGGTCTTTTATAAGCAACTTCCTTTGTTGATGGATTAGATTTCGTCAGGATTCTTGCTATGAATTTCATCCTTCGCCTTATTTATTAGTTCCATGTGGTCATTCCAGTTTAAACCGCTCCGTACCCATACATCTAGATTGTTATGCGTGTGACAACTTCCAGTAACAGTTTTACAACCAAGTAATATACAACAATAGGTGTTTCTGAATGTTTATACGATATACATTACATTTCTTTTTGTTGAGGGCTAATTCCTAATCCCTACACCAATGTAGGTCCTTTGCAGGTATTCCCGAATAGAGCTTTGGAGGGCTTAAGATCAAATAGTGCAGAAGGGATAGATAGTATTAAATCAGAATTTCTAATATTATTAGGCGAAGTGGCAACAAACGGACTATTCGTGTTGGTGTGTAGAATGTATGAGTTTGTCGTCATATCTGACTTATCATCCACACGCTTCCCAAGACTGCAAGAGCTGACAAGTGCGAGAATTATTGCATAATCAGCTTAACAGCTCATGCATAAGAATAATACATAGAAGAATGGAAAAGATGTGTGAAATGTCGGCCAGTTTGGCTTTAGAAAAGGTAAAGGCAACAGAGAGGCAATTCTGACATCGCGGTTGATAATGGAACCAAGACTAAACAAATATCAAGAGATGTTTATAGGATTCATCCACCTGGAAAAGGCATTAAACAATGTAAAATGGTGCAATATTTTCGAAATTCTGAGAAAAATAGGGTTAAGCTATAGGAAGAGACAGGTAGTACACAATATGTACAAGAGCCAAGAGGGAATAATAAGAGTAGACTACCAAGAACGGTCCTCGGATTACAAAGTGTGTAAGACAGGGATGTAGTCTTTTGCTCCTACTGCTCAATCCGTACATCTAAGAAGCAATCATATAAATAAAGGAAAGGTTCACTAGTGGAATTAAAATTTTAGGTGGAGCAGCAAGATTGACTGCCATGCGGAGGACCCAGATTCAGTCCCCGCTACTGCCAGAAATGTTTCACTCCTTGTGGGTGGACTGGGAACGGGGCAAATTCAGCCTTGAGGTGCCAACTAAGAAGCTACTTAAATGAGAAGTAGCTGCTCCGTGGTCTACAGAACCAAGAACGACCTTACAATGTACACACATCAGTGTGTTGCTTGTTTTTCCTTTGACTTGAAGTGTCCTCACAAACAGGTCACAAATTTTACCTCCTGATGTTTTCTGAACGGCCATAGCTGCACCACCAAATGGACTACGCCTGTCAGTATAGACTTAAAGTTTTGCGTACACGGGTCCACACTTCAACATCTTCCCAGGGGAAAACAATAATTACTGGATTGTTCTTGCCACATGTACTTCGAGGTACTAACCTATCACAAAACATACGACTTGTTCAAAAAATGAGTCAAATGGCTCTGAGAACTATGCGACTTAACTTCTGAGGTCATCAGTCGCCTAGAACTTAGAACTAATTAAACCTAACTAACCTAAGGACACCACACACATCCATGCCTGAGGCAGGATTCGAACCTGCGACCGTAGCGGTCGCTCGGTTCCAGACTGTAGCGCCTAGAAACGCACGGCCACTCCTGCCGGCCTACGACTTGTACTAGCTATAATTATTAGTCTGCAAATGACGTAAATACCGATGTAATATTGTTCACTTCACCGTCCTTCGCCAGTTGAAATAACTGCACTTATACCCGTTACATCCTATATGTAGCGCACTGAAGAATATTCGTATTTTTTCCACTGAAAGGCTGTTCTTGAGCTTACTAACCAGGTGCTCACGAGATGTGCGGCATCTTTATTCTTATGAAATTGCAATGAAATCCAGACCTTTAGCTGGTTACATGCGTTGATAAATATCAACGGGGAGAGTTGAAAATGTGTGCCCCGACCGGGACTCGAACCCGGGATCTCCTGCTTGCATGGTAGACGCTTTATCCGACTGACCCATCGACATGTCCAAAAGAATACATACCATCTTCATATATTCATATAACTTCATTTTTTATGTCTTCCAGTCAAGTCTATGCAACATTTATATTCCACACTCTCGTTTTTGAGTACTGTTGTTGTTGTGGTCTTCAGTCCTGAGACTGGTATGATGCAGCTCTTCATGCTACTCTATCCTGTGCAAGCTTCTTCATCTCCCAGTACCTACTGCAACCTACATCCTTCTGAATCTGTTTAGTGTATTCATCTCTTGGTCTCCCTCTACGATTTTTACCCTCCATACAAATACTTTCAGAAACGACGTCCTGGCACTTAAATCTAATTCCCTCAGCATCACCCGACTTAATTCGACTACATTCCATTATCCTTGTTTTGCTCTTGTTGATGTTCATCTTATATCCTCCTTTCAAGACACCGTCCATTGCGTTCAACTGCTCTTCCAGGTCCTTTGCTGTCACTGACAGAATTACAATGTCATCGGCGAACCCCAAAATTTTCATTTCTTCTCCATGGATTTAATACCTACTCCGAATTTATGTTTTGTTTCCTTTACTGCTTGCTCAATATACAGATTGAATAGCATCGGGGAGAGGCTACAACCCTGTCTCAGTCCCTTCTCAACAACTGCTTTTCTTTCATGCCCCTCGACTCTTATAACTGCCATCTGGTTTCTGTAAAAATTGTAAATAGCCTTTCGCTCCCTGTATTTTACCCCTGCCACCTTTAGAATTTGAAAGAGAGTATTCCAGTCAACATTGTCAAAAGCTTCCTCTAAGTCTACAAATGTTAGGAACGTAGGTTTGCCTGTCCTGAATCATTCTTGTAAGGTAAGTCGTAGACTCATTATTACCTCACGTGTTCCAATATTTCTACGGAATCCAAACTGATCTTCGCCGAGGTCGGCTCCTACCAGTTTTTCGATTCGTCTGTAAAGAATTCACGTTAGTATTTTGCAGCTGTGACTTATTAAGCTGACAGTTCGGTAATTTTCACATCTGTCAACACCTGCTCTCTTTGGGATTGGAGTTATTATATTCTTCTTGAAGTCTGAGGGTATTTCGCCTGTCTCATACTTCTTGCTCACCAGATGGTAAAGTTTTGTCAGGACTGGCTTTCCCAACGCTGTCAGTAGAAAATGAAAGGCAAATTCAAATGTATTAGATCAGCTTTCGTTGAATGGGGCCTGCTTACTTGACAATCAAGGTTAATCTGCGCTCCTCTGATAGACTGTGGACCTGTACTCAGTTCGTTTGCTAAGTATTTTTCGGTAAACTTTTGCTACCAGTATTAGCGTTTGGTAAATCACTGTACTTTTAGCGAACTATCAGATGCAGTTTGAACTGTGCTTCGTTTCGTACTAAGAAGACAAACAAACGAAGAAACTTCCTGGCAGATTAAAACTGTATGCCCGACCGAGACTCGAACTCGGGACCTTTGCCTTTCGCGGGCAAGTGCTCTACGAACTGAGCTACCGAAGCACGACTCACGCCTGGTACTCACAGCTTTACTTCTGCCAGTACCTCGTCTCCTACCTTCCAACATTCTGGAGACAAAGTAAGGTTATTTTAGTAGAAACAAGATAAAAAACTTCGGCAGTTCTCTACACAGCAGTAGATCTTCGAAATACTATACTAAGCGCAAAGAGCGGAACACGCTCTACATTATTATCTGTCCAATCTATAACGAATAGATACAACGTTGTGTAGGATACTGAACTATATTCGCTGAAAAACGTGAGCTTATTTTCAGGTTATGAGAGATGTACGGCGTATCTCTCTCAGTGTCTACCAGTCAACATTTCTGTTCGATCCTTTCACCAACTAAAAAGGCTGTGACCATTCTATCCACCATTCCCTATATTCGCTCGAAGTCTAGCGTTAGTCAGACTGACGTGGATCTCACATTAGTAGGACTAACACTTGGGCAGTTTATGAATACAGACCATACAAATCTTTTGTGGGCAATGTGTTTTTGTAGACATAGTGCAGTTTGCCAGTGTCCTATTCCCATTAATGGCAGCCTGTCATTTGCTTTCCTTATCACTGCTCCTAAGTGATAATTTCAGTTCACATCTCCTCCCTTCACTTCGTAATTCGCAAATATTATTAATCTCGTAGTCAAAGGATCAAGAACAACAAAGTTTTAAACATGGCTGCTTGGTTCAGTGACTGTTTCTAAATTAGAACTGAAACAAACGAGCCGTCGTTCACAATTATTTAAGTCTTATTGACCAGGTTTGACCACTTCTAAGAGTGCCTTCATCAGAATTAAACAATTAAAATGGCCTATAACGTGGTTACAAATTTATAAATTTTATTCCTACAAATTTGCAACTATGTTATGGGCCATTGTAATTGTTTAATTCTGATGAAGGCACTCTTAGAAGTGTTGAAACCTGGTCAGTAAGACTTAAATAATTGTGGCCAAGGGCTCATTTGTTTCAATTCTGATCAAGAACAACTTTTCGGAGGTGTGCTCAACACAAGAAATGGTGAAAACGTGTGGCACAGCGTGTGTTTCGCAAACCGACTCACACGGACCTGCACGCAATTTCAAATCATCACAAGAGCAAGAAAACAGGCATGTTTAATACTCTTGTAACAGACGCGGGATGAATATGTGTGCCTGTGCCACAGTACTTTGTACACGCGATGCATCACTTAGAATGCATTGAGAGGAACAATAGGTACTCTACAACTTGCGCACTGAGGAGCGACACCTAGTAATATCGTGCCGGAGCTCCTTTCGCTCGGCGTAGTGCAGCATCTCGACGTGGCATGGACTCAAAACTTCGTTGGAAGTCTCCTGCAGAAACTTGAGCCATGCCGCCTCCATAGCCGTCCATAATTGCGAAACTGTTGCCAGTGCTGCATTTTGTGCACGAACTGACCTCTCGATTAGGTCCCATAAACAGTAGGTGGAATTCATGTCAGGCGATCTGGATGGTCAAATCATTCGCCTGAATTGTCCAACATGTTCTTCAAACCAATTGCGAACAATTGTGGTCCATTCATATGGCGCATCGTCATCCACAAGATGAAGCACATGAACAGCTGAAAATTGTCTCCAAGTAGCCGAACATATTTCAGCCACTGATCCGTTCATCTGGATCAGAGGACACGCCTGGTTTCATGTCCTACCCATGTTTATTTAATTCCTTTAAAACACAGCCCATTCCATTATGGAGCCACCACCAGCTTGCGCTTTGCCATGTTGACTGCTTAGGTCCATGGCTTCGTGAGGTCTGCGCCATCAGCTCTTATCAACTGAAATCAGGACTCATCTGATCGTGCCACGGTTTTCCAGTCGTCTAGTGTCCAACCGATGTGGTCGCGTCGGTAGTCTGCTGCCATAGCCCATTAACGCCAAATTTTGTCGCACTTTTCTAACGGATACGTTCGTTGTACAGGGTGTTTCAAAAATGACCGGTATATTTGGAACGGCAATAAAAACTAAACGAGCTGCGATAGAAATACACCGTTTGTTGCAATATGCTTGGAACAACAGTACATTTTCAGGCAGACAAACTTTCGAAATTACAGTAGTTACAATTTTCAACAACAGATGGCGCTGCGGTCTGGGAAACTCTGTAGTACGATATTTTCCACATATTCACCATGCGTAGCAATAATATGGCGTAGTCTCTGAATGAAATTACCCGAAACCTTTGACAACGTGTCTGGCGGAATGGCTTCACATGCAGATGAGATGTACTGCTTCAGCTGTTCAATTGTTTCTGGATTCTGGCGGTACACCTGGTCTTTCAAGTGTTCCCCACAGAAAGAAGTCACAGGGGTTCATGTCTGGCGAATAGGGAGGCCAATCCACGCCGCCTCCTGTATGTTTCGTATAGCCCAAAGCAATCACACGATCATCGAAATATTCTTTCAGGAAATTAAAGACGTCGGCCGTGCGATGTGCCTGGGCACCATCTTGCATAAACCACGAGGTGTTCGCAGTGTCGTCTAAGGCAGTTTGTACCGCCACAAATTCACGAAGAATGTCCAGATAGCGTGATGCAGTAATCGTTTCGGATCTGAAAAATGCGCCAATGATTGCTTTGGAAGAAATGGCGGCCCAGACCAGTACTTTTTGAGGATGCAGGGACGATGGGACTGCAACATGGGGCTTTTCGGTTCACCATATGCGCCAGTTCTGTTTATTGACGAAGCCGTCCAGGTAAAAATAAGCTTCGTCAGTAAACCAAATGCTGGCCACATGCATATCGCCGTCATCAATCCTGTGCACTATATCGTTAGCGAATGTCTCTCGTGCAGCAATGGTAGCGGCGGTGAGGGGTTGCCGTGTTTGAATTTTGTATGGATAGAGGTGTAAACTCTGGCGCATGAGACGATATGTGGACGTTGGCGTCATTTGGACTGCAGCTGCAACACGGCGAACGGAAACCCGAGACCGCTGTTGGATCACCTGTTGCACTAGCTGCGCGTTGCCCTCTGTGGTTGCCGTACGCGGTCGCCCTACCTTTCCAGCACGTTCATCCGTCACGTTCCCAGTCCGTTGAAATTTTTCAAACAGATCCTTTATTGTATCGCTTTTCGGTCCTTTGGTTACATTAAACCTCCGTTGAAAACTTCGTCTTGTCGCAACAACACTGTGTTCTAGGCGGCGGAATTCCAACACCAGAAAAATCCTCTGTTCTAAGGAATAAACCATGTTGTCTACAGCCCACTTGCACGTTGTGAACAGCACACGCTTACAGCAGAAAGACGACGTACAGAATGGCGCACCCACAGACTACGTTGTCTTCTATATCTTTCACATCACTTGCAGCGCCATCTGTTGTTGAAAATTGTAACTACTGTAATTTCGAACGTTTGTCCGCCTGAAAATGTACTGTTGTCCCAAGCATATTGCAACAAACGGTGTATTTCTATCGCTGCTCGTTTAGTTTGTATTGCCGTTTCAAATATACCGGTCATTCTTGAAACACCCTGTACGTTCCACATTGATTTCTGCGACTATTTCACGCAGTGCTGCTTGTCTGTTACCACTGACAACTCTACGCAAACGCCGCTGAGCTGCTTCCCAGGAAGATTAGAGAATGTCTGAGATCGGCAGTGTTCCAAAATATACCCTTAGCAATGTCGGGAGTACGTTGCATACCATGTACATATGGAAAAGTTCATGTTTGACTGGACCACCCATCAATGCCAGGATCATCGAACATGAACTGTACTGCAGTTTCTGATAGGAGAAATCGGCCATGGCACAACACTTGCTGTAGGGCACTGACCAGACGATAATCCACCGATACAGAGATTCTCGTTGTGGTGAAAAGCTACCTCGCCCGTTTGTTCAGGAAAGCTATTTAAATTCGTAAATATGACAATTGAGAAATTTAAAAATGTGTTTTTACAGTGGCATCGTGTAGTCGTTGGCGCCTGCTGGTAGGCAACCCCTTAGTATCAATAAGGTTCCAGTTGTCTGCGAGCATGTTCCTCGGACGATTTTACAGGTTGTTTCTGCACACGGTCATTTTTAAAAATCTCAGTAAAAGTGGGCTGGAGCCTTCGAAGGCTTTTCCGAACTGTGGTGGAGGGTGGGGGGGGGGGGGGGGGGTTGTTCGAGGGCCCCTGCACCTAAGAAGGACGCAGCCACGTTCAATGGAGATGCAGCCCCAAAATGTCCTTAGAAAAAGGTTCAAACGTCGGAGGGTGCCAGCAGTGTTAAATATTGTCAAGAACGTATTCCTCTTGCTCGTCTCACTGCGAGCCGTCGTTTTCGCCCGCGAAAAGTGTGCCAATCAGCGCCCCAACAAAAAGGTGGTGGTTTCATTGCCTGTATCTGTAATGTTTTGCTTGGCAATACATACTAAAACCCGTTGATTTCAACGCTGGGCGTTGCGTTTTGGACCTCCAAAGCACAGACACCAAAAGAAGGGCTTAAACGTGGATAAGAGAGGCTGTGACGACCTGCCCAAAGTGTGACACGTACACGGTGGCTTTAGGCGGAATTTTCGTGACATTTGGTGCCAATGTGACGTAATTAACTCACCTTACACTTCACATAAACGTATGAGCCGTGGTCGTTTTTTTCGTATCTTTGAAGACATTGCCGTTAAAAGCGTCGTATACTCATAGGGTAAAGTCGCAGGACGCTACGCTTTCCCACCATTACTGCGGAGGGCTGTACGTACCTTTGAGCCGAATTTCAAACTTATGTGTCACTGTGGGAGGCAATTTTGGGATTTCGAAGAAGCGACTCTTTGATTCTGTTGCGCAGTGTAGATGAGATTTTACACAAATCCACACCAAGGCGCCATATGCCATGATATCAGGTGACAGAAGGCGGTGGTACATTGCGGGGCACGATCGATCCATCGCTGAGGCAGCTGGCTGTCAAAGAAATATAGGTTCCAATGAGGCAGTGCTCCGTTCTGCTGAAATTTTCGTCCTTTTTTCTCAAGGGTAGAAAAACCAAGATCTCCAACACATCCAAGTACCTTATTCTGTAACCGTAGTTGGCACAAAAGAAAAACTGCCCGTAAATCTTTTCCCGGAAAACAGCACAAAACACATGATCCTTTGAAAGATATCTCTCGCGCTCTACTATGGTTTATGGCTTATGTTGTGGCGGTTCACTTACCCAGTTAAATGGAATGTAGCCTCATCACTGAACAATAAACGTCAAAGGTAATGAATAACTCCCATCTTCCCCCCAAAATGAATTCAGAAACCTTTACAGTTTGTTTTTTTATCACCGTCATGAAGAGCGAGTAGCAGCTGACAACTATATGGTTACAAACACAAACGTCGCCACAAAACGCGGTAGATACACACACACACAAATGAGGAATGGCCTGCTGTCATTTATCATGACGTATAGACCTCTGTGGGCTAAGTGTAAATCTCTGCTGAATGCGCACCACGTCTTGAACGAGCTCCCGGGGGACACTTGCATATTTACCCTTACATCAACAGCCCATGTCTTGGATCGCGTGGTCTTTTTGTATCTTTTGGCATAATCATCGAATGGCATGTGCTGCAGAAGGTACATTGGCGTACTCCCAACGTAAATCACGCCTCATAGTTGTAGCAGAATTGCGCCTACAGAAACGGAGAACGCAAAACGTCTTCTGTTGCTACGTTGTCGGCCTGACGCACGCTGTCAACTACATGGACTGGCTGTGTACTACCCAAAATTATTTTACTCTAAGCTTAGTTTTTAGTTTGCCAACGGCCAACGGCCTTGCCGCAGTGGTAACACTGGTTCCCGTCAGATCACCGAAGATAAGCGCTGTCGGGCTGGCCTAGCACTTGGTTGGATGACCATCCGGTCTACCGAGCGCTGTTGGCACGTGGGGTGCACTCAGCCCTCGTGAGGCAAACTGAGGAGCTACTTGATTGAGAAGTAGCGCTCCGGTGTCACAAACTGACATACTGCCGGGAGAGCGGTGTGCTGACCGCATGCCCCTCCATATCCGCATCCAGTGACGCTTGTTGGCTGAGGATGACACGGCGGCAGGTCGGTACCGTTGGTCCTTGATGGCCTGTTCGGGAGGAGCTTAGCTTTTAGTTTCAATGCATAAGTTTAAGTTGATACCAGTTTGTGCCTTTATTCATGTAGAAAATATGGTGTTGCGATATCAGATCAATCCTTTTGAAACACATTGTATTTCAAAGACAAAAAGGAATGTGTATAGTTCGTTCGGTAGGAGAATAACAAACGACTAAAATAAAAATCAAAAATCGAGCTGAAATCATCATCAATTTTTCCTTGCTTCGTAGATCTTTCTTTAAAGACTTCCTCGCTCAGGCCCAAGGGATGCCTACCGGCCACCGTGTCGTCCTCTGCACGGCAGCATCACGTGGATGCAGTTCGGAGGCGTACATGGTCGGCTCACCGCTTCTCCTGTCGCTTTGTGGACTTGCCAGACTGCTGAGACGCTACTACTCGGTCAAATAGCTCATCAGTTCGCATCACGAGGCTGGTACCTAAATATGCGTAAAAATACTCATCAGTACCAGAAGTCTAACCCAGCCCTCCACATGGCAGCTGAACACTTCTACAGAGGCGGACACGTAGGTCTTTATCCATCACAAAATATAGATGTCGGTCTTCTGTTCGTCCATCAACCGACACGATTGTGGGCTCTTCATGATATCCACAGCGATTGTTTCATCGGTGCTTACCCTTTTTTACAAGCACGACGGACTTGACATAACGTGTTCGGCATTCTGTTGTCCGTCATATCACATGTACTCACACTAACTTGGCCGGCTGTTTATTTAATAGAATTACGAGCTCTCCCAGAGAGTGGCGCGGAATGTTCAGTGATGGTAAGTGCTGAACTGTTCGTCCGCGCAGAGTTATAGATTTTTAATTTATATCTATTCCATTCTGCGTATGCATATGCCAGTTTCAAAATTTCGCTGATTTCTGCCTTTTACATTTTTTTTCATTTTTAGACTGATATGAGTGAACTCTTTTGCTCCTCTCTTTTTATGTCAGTTGTATTTATCTTGCACGACGATCAACCGTTTCCCTCATCGGTGTTACCAATTGTTTTCTAAATACAGAGCAGCAACTGAGTGTACTCTAGCTATCTTCCCTATCTTCTTTGTCTTGCTTTAACCAACGGTCATCAGCCTTTCGTCATCCATTCTGGATAAGAGCTTTATCTATACTTGCTTACGTAGTACAGTTCTCATCTATACGCACATTTTCCCAACTTCGCCTTTTCGTATCTAATCCAGCAGAAGGTACATCTACAATCCATACGCCTGGTTACATGTCCTACCCATCTTCATTTCATTTTCGTTACAGGCATTATAACGTTATCCACTTCAATCTCTTGCCTGTTCAGTATTGTTATATTCTTTTCCCGTCTTTGCAATTAATTCTCAATATTAATTGCCTGGTAAGAAAGTGAAGCATCTAGGACAAAAGAAGAAAACGTAATGTGATTTCATGGGTTGAGATGGTATTTCATACTATTTCAGCGAGAAGAAAATCGGATCAAATTTTGTAAGAACTCGGTACTATGAATCTACTAAACAGTATGACGTTGCACCTCCTCTTTCTTGAAAGCATTCACTGTTTCTATTGGGAAGGGTGTCAAAAAGACAATGTACCCTCGTCCGAGGCCAAGTGGCCGACAATTGTAACTGGTATGTGACATAATGGATACTGACATTGCGACGGAGTTGACGTCCAAGTTGGCCGCACACATATTCTATCAGAGACAGATTTGGGGTAGAATATGCCACGAGAGCACCACAACATCACGCAGGTAGTTCATAGAGACACGTTTGTGAACAAGCATTGTTCTGATGAAAAATGGCGCCACGATACTGTTGCATAAGAGGTAACACATGAGAATGCAGGATGTCCGTGACGTCTCATTGCGCTGTTGGAGTTCTCTCAGTCTGTGTACCAGCCGTCAGCTGAAGTCATAGCATACGGCTCCCCACAGCCTGACCCCAGGAGTAACACCGCTGCGCCTCTCCACACAGTTGAAACACTAGGTCACTACCCAGGTCACAACCATACTCGCTGACGACATTGATCTGGTGAAGTGAAGAGCAGTGATTCATCGCTGAACACAAAGCGACGGCATTCGCCAGCGGTCCATCCTTCCCAATAACGGTACCAACCCGGACACAAACGCTTGTGTTATGCTGTTAACGACAGACTGCTCGTAGGATGGTAAGTGCACACTCTGGCTACTGCTAGTCTACGAGCAATTGAGCGAGATGACACACAATGTTGAAGGGAGCACATTACTACACTACTGGCCATTAAAATTGCTACACCAAGAAGAAATGCAGATGATAGTATTTATTGGACAAATATATTATACTAGAACTGACATGTGATTACATTTTCACGCAATTTGGGTGCATGGATCCTGAGAAATCAGTACCCAGAACAACTACCTCTGGCCGTAATAAAGGCCTTCATGCGCCTGGGCATTGAGTCAAACAGAGCTTGGATGGTGTGTACAGGTACAGCTGCCCATGCATCTTCAACACGATACCACAGTTCATCAAGAGTAGTGACTGACGTATTGTGACGCGCCAGTTGCTCGGCCACCATTGACCAGATGTATTCAATTGGTGAGAGGTCTGGAGAATGTGCTGGCCAGGGCAACAGTCGAACATTTTCTGTATCCAGAAAGGCCCGTACAGGACCTGCAACATGCGGTCGTGCATTATCCTGCTGAAATGTAGGGTTTCGCAGGGATCGAATGAAGGGTAGAGCCACGGGTCGTAACACATCTGAAATGTAACATCCACTGTTCAAAGTGCCGTCAGTGCGAACAAGAGGTGAGCGAGACGTGTAACCAACGTGTAACTACACGCTTCCTATGGGCGTTCGCCAAACACCATCGCGGGCGCTCCTGTCTGGGATGCAGCGTCAAAGGTAACCGCAGCCATGGTCTCCGAGCTGATAGTCCATGCTGCTGCAAACGTCGTCGAACTGTTCGTGCAGATGGTTGTTGTCTTGCAAACGTCCCCATCTGTTGACTCACGGATCGAGCCGTGGCTGCACGATCCGTTACAGCCATGCGGATAAGATGCCTGTCATCTCGACTGCTAGTGATACGAGGCCGTTGGGATCCAGCACAGCGTTCCGTATTACCCTCCTGAACCCACCGATTCCTTATTCTGCTAACAGTCATTGGATCTCGACCAACGCCAGCAGCAATGTCGCGATACGATAAACCGAAATCACGATAGCCTACAATCCGACATTTATCAAAGTCGGAAACGTGATGGTACGCATTTCTCCTCCTTACACGAGGCATCACAACAAAGTTTCACCAGGCAACGCCGGTCAACTGCTGTTTGTGTAAGAGAGATCGGTTGGAAACTTTCCTCATGTCAGCACGTTGTAGGTGTCGCCACCGGCGCCAACCTTGTGTGAATGCTCTGAAAAGGTAATCATTTGCATATCACAGCATCTTCTTCCTGTCGGTTAAATTTCGCGTCTGTAACCCGTCATCTTCGTGGTGTAGCAATTTTAATGGCCAGTAGTGTACTTCTCAGGTGGCAAGTGCAGATGTAAGTAGTTAGCATGTGTTTGGTGCACCACATAGTGATCATCCCTTGTTTGCAAACTGTGATCGTGATTGTCCGACACGATATCATTCTGCATATGAACGCCCTTTTTTCTGTTCGATATAAATGAAAACCATATCCATTTCATCGACTATCTTTCACATTGCGGAACTTGGAATAGCTTCATAAGTAATTTTTCTGATCGCTACAATAACGGAGCAGAGACAAATGGACTTCAAGTGCGCTGGTAAACACACGAATTACGTGTTGTCATACATTTGATGCATTTGTGAGACATTCTCTTCCACTGTAGTGCAGTGGTTTGTTACTATATGATCACATGCCAGACACACACTATTTTATTGCAGTTTTCAAAGGTTCTTTGCGTTACTGTGGAGAGCAGCATTTATTTCCATTTAAACAAAACAAAACAATATGCGGTGTCGTAATTCGGCATTTGTAAACGTTAAGAGATACTTGTGTAGATTAGCAAAATCGCCACATTGTCCGCTCTATGTTAGCGAAGGTTGTCGTGGACATTCCGACTTTGGACTTTGCGACACGTGACGTTGTTGGGGTGTTTTCATCCAGAAATATTTTAATTGTAGCTTTCCCGACCGTTAAGACGCACCAGTGGGGAAGACTCTGGACAGAAAAGCCACGCTGCAAAACTAATTCGTCGGAAAGTCCCCAGAGCTTAACGAAAGCACAATTCATGATATATTGATCGATGTTGATATATATGGCGAGGACTGTGTTAGCTGCATCATCCTGTGTGTGTGTGTGTGTGTGTGTGTGGATTTGCGTTTGAAACATTACGATGTCTCGATATCGAACGGAAATCAGAGTTTTTTCCCTTCTTCCGGAAGCGAAAGGACTGCTGAGCATTTTCCACACTAAGTTCTTTGTGATGGTGTTTTTAAACGTGAGCTGTTGTCCCCCGTACAATTACACCAGAGTTTGTGAGTAGGTGCCATGATCTTTATAGCGGACTAGAAAGGCAAGAAAGTGGTAAATTTTTCAGAAACGACCATATTTACACTTAAATGTGTTGTAGAACGTAGACAAAAAATTCAGATAGTTCAACAAAAATGATATACAATTTTTTTTGTTGATACTATGCTGATGTAATGATGAAATTTTTGTTGATCAATTCTTTGTTCCAAATATTCAATATTTTAATGTTTCTCACTAATATAATTCATATGAACGCTTTTATATTTCTTTCCTTAAATTCCTGAACTACATTAAATAAAATTTACTCTTTAACCTTCTTTCCACATCCCAAACGTTCGTGTTAATGGAATCCATGGTTCACAATTTCATCATTCTGACTTGTTTTTTACTATTGTGAATCTTTTTCACTTGAGTTCTATTCCGAATTTGTGTGTCTAATCGCCGAAACAGTTATCTTCACCGCCGGGGATGCTCCCTGCGTAAAATCTTTCTGCTTTTTATGTAATTCTCAAGATATTCTCTGAGAGTCATAAACATATCAAATTGCTCTTCGCCAGAATATATCATTGCTGAACGAATAACATAAACAATTTGAAGAGGGCCACAGAAACCTTTGACAATACACCACCAAAACATCTTTTGTTTTGCACGTGTAATGTCACTGACAATGAAGAAATACAAGTTACAGTATCTACAGTAGCGTCGTTAGTTCACACTTGCTTCAGTAGAATGATAGGGTGGATTGTTGCGTGGTACTTTACCAGGAAGTTTTTGATCTGGGTAACATCAAAACGATATTTAACACAAAAAACACTCATAAAAATGTGTTCAGTTTTTAGAACTACTTTAAGTAGATCGTGTTTTTCTACCCTGGCCTTTATCCCATACCTTCAAGAGTTCGTGGTCGGCATTTTAGTGAAATGGTGATAATAAACGGCCTCTTAATTCAGCTAGGTAGAAGAACCTGGAAGGGCGGGACCAGTGGGGATTCTACAAACTTCATTCACTGGTAGAACACAAATTCATTTTACATAGTTTCGATCACATAGCAGGGAAATAAGCTTATTTTTTAATTAATGAAAAGGGCAAGCAATGAGACTCTCATTTAAAATTCATGCCTATTTAAATAATTTTCATAATATTTAAAGTTAATTCTAACTCAAGATGATTTACTATTTTTTAAGGCCAAGACACGCCCTATATGAGATACAGAATGAAATAAGGGCAGAATAGCACAAAGGCAGAAGTAAATCAAAACGTTGGTACCAGAACAGATCAGAAGGGCCTTAATTACCAAATGGAGAGAATGATACATGATTTAATCTTGACTGATTAAAAAAACCTAAAACCATACTTAATACAATGAAAAACAATTTAACGCCAATATATAGGTAAGATAATGTTAAACCCATAAACACACATCAATTGAAGATTTAACACATTTTCCTGTAACACAAGAGTAATTAAGTTACCAACAGGTTAAGGTATACGTTGGGATCCCAACACGCATCAAAATTTGCTCAAGGTGAAGGCCACAAGCTAACAGACACAAATTCAGAATTATTCCAAGTATAAATTTAACTCGATCACGAACATTAAGTAGCGCGGCTGCAGTTGGAGGAAACAACGCGGAAGACCAACAGCGGCGAGAGCGACCGAGTTTATGCTCTCCAAATGACGTAAACAGGTGGCTAAGAAAGTCGACGGGGCGTAAGAGGGGGCCCGATCCTGGGTAGCACCTTCCAGCAACGGAGTAGGAATGATTATTGACGACACTTCCCTGTAGCACAAATAATTTTAGTTAGCCAGAATTCAAACATACAGCTGCGCATCAAATAAGTAACTCTTAGGGTCGAATGAATGAATCTGAGCTCTTACCGGAAACCACAGCTGCCCATCAAATAAGTAACTCTTAGGGTCGAATGAATTAATCTGAGCTCTTACCGGAAACCATGACAGCTTAACTGCTCTTGTAATAACTTAACCAAAACGTTTAAAAAACCAGCTACAAATATTTTTGAAAAAATATAATTTCAGCAATAAAATAGTAATATCATAATTTTTATATTTTAGCAAACAATTAAAGCAGCCGGAAGAACACTCACATGAGAGAGGTCATCCGTACACAGATTAGTCCATAGCAGTTCGGAGAGAACAAATGCGGCCTATCTGAGTCACTTAAATAATACAGACGCACTATGTAATTTCTACAACAGCATGGACCTTTTTCATGAGCTTCAAGGAAACCAGAGCAACAAAAGAAAATTACAAATAGGCCAATAAATTAGCAAAACTGCAACGCATTCTGACATGAACAATTAAACATTCATGGTAACTGGTTAAAAATAACGTTTCACTGCGCCTCCAATTGAAAATCAAATGACCAATCATTAATGGGAGGTGGACAAGAACAGATAACGCATACACTAATGGACATCGCTGACCTCCAAAATAAGGTTTCCGCTGGAACGCTTTACATTGCCTACAGGTTCACAAGCGCTGTGTATACCATGGAGGTAAGAATAAGGGGAGATGGCGCTACGTATCCCCGCCGTACTTCGTTTTGAAGCCATGGGGGCGTGGCTCGCTGCCATGATACTCTGACCAAAACATTGCCAGTGTGCTATAGCTCTGCGTGTATTACAGTCGCTAATTGCACCATATACGCATGTAACGTCATCAGATTGATTGTTTCAAAGTTTTTGTTTAAAATAAAATCTCGTAAAGGCGAAATTCCGCGTTTCTTCTGATTAAAAATAGTTTTTAATGTAATATTACGAATAGCTAGCCTTCAATGTAAACGATACAATTTTGTTAATTCAGTAATAAACGTGTATCACAAACTAAATAATAGAAACTGAAAACTAAGTTAGCTATACCCTCCCTCCGAAGCCCCATAAATACATCTTGTTTGTAATACGTACTGGGACATTTCAGTTACGTTACACTACTGGGAAACACTGTTCATTACCACCAATATTTATTGAAATACGGTACATAGAATGGCAAATCTACACAGTGTCCTGTTTAGGCCTATACTTTACGCCAGTTAATGTAGTTTAGCTTTTAATTTGGTACATGATGAAGACAAAGTGAGTTACTCAACACTTCGATTATCGACGATACGTACGTATTATACTGAAACGTGAACTTGAAAACTAAGAATTTAATTCTTTGAATTAACATACCTTTTGCAAATGTTTTGGGTGTGTAGGGAAAACTGATGGTACAGCATTTTCTCGGAGCCTTACTGTTGAAAGGGAAGTTCGGTCTATATCCTCTTCTCGGAAATGCTGAGAACATATAGTGCTCCATTTAGACGCACGCCAATTCTTCCTCCTCACGGCATTCTCCCACAGAGCTTTCGGACTTTCATTTTTAGGAAATCTAAAATCATACAGGAGAAAAACACGCTATAGTACAAGTACCGATGTAGCACACGTTCATTCACAATGAAGTTGTAAAATCGCACTTAACGAGACAACTTACACACGAAATGTTATTCCCCTCGATTTCGCATCACAATCAGAACGATTCGTACATCTGAACACCACACAAGTCACCATAATAGCGCAAAATCCTTCCAAAAGCGAGCGACAAGCCTATGCACACAAGCTTACAGCAGCAATGTTTTGGTCGAATTGAGACGACTACCCTCGGCTTCACATAGCTTCACAGCTGTTACGTCACGGCGTCTCCCTCTATTCTTCTTTCCATGGTGTATACATAAGGTTAACACATAAAACAAATTGTAACAAGATCTCAGCCAAAGAGTCAGTCTAAAATGTCGATTGCATGTTTGAATGACATTGCCCTTTGAATAGCATGGAGACACAGGATGGTTCAAATGGTTCAAATGGCTCTGAGCACTATGGGACTTAACATCTTAGGTCATCAGTCCCCTAGAACTTAGAACTACTTAAACCTAACTAACCTAAGGACATCACACAACACCCAGCCATCACGAGGCAGAGAAAATCCCTGACCCCGCCGGGAATCGAACCCGGGAACCCGGGCGTGGGAAGCGAGAACGCTACCGCACGACCACGAGATGCGGGCAGGAGACACAGGAGTCCGTGCCCAACAAATAGGAGCTAGACAGACCAAAATGACAGTGAAGACTGCCCTGACAAATCTGAGCCCTTCTGATAAATGTCGGTACTCAGTAACTTACTCGGGCTGACGTGACGCCAGTATTGGTCGCCTGCCAACAGCTGACACAACGGCGAAGAGGCCCTACCGAAAGCTCGTTACAGATTCGTTGCTCACCCCAACTGCCCAACAAACCAGCCACCAGCCCTGGAGCCGCCACACCAGAGGGCGCTACGCTCCAAAAGCAACATGTTAATCAAAGATCATAAGGATAGTGGTATCGATACATTGCGAGAAAGCCACCTCGGTTCACTTAATTATTATGCTTGGAAATGTTGGTGGTAGATGGTGTGGACGTCATTTCGATTGCCACCCCTCGTTCTCTCCTCCTCCCTGTGCGAGCTAACATCCCAAAGATGTTCTGGCTCGCATGCGGTTCCCCTTCATCGGAATGTCTTGGCTCAGATTAATCTAGAGGTTGAACCGGACGTGTCGCGTTACACTTCCTAAGTTAGACACTCGTGACCCTTTGGTTAACTTGTCTGGCTGATGGCAACTTTGCCAAATACAAAGTTAATGTAACATATAACAACAGTAAAAATAATATTGGGAACTAAGTTAACGGCACATACATGTGTCAACAATTAAAGTTAAAGAGTTGATATTTACAACGTTTGTCATTTCAATTACGCGCTTCTATATGAAATGTCGATCGTTAAGATCGACCGAAGCGTTCAGATTTTAGCATTCAGGTCTTTGTTACAAAATTTGTTAATTTCACTTTAATAGTAAATCCTAAACTGTTATAGATATGCTCAATATTCAAGTTTTATTGGGATCACCATTAAATTCTATGAAGGATGGTCGATTAAAATTACTGTGGCTTCATTCCCTGCACTACTACAGAATTAAATAGTTTTCATAAATGTTTCCCTTTATGGCGGATCTTAGGTCCGTCATATTTATCACTGCTACGGCTCCCTGGCCACAAAAGCCTTCTACTGGGTTTCTCTATGACGTAGGTCGCGGTCTGTCTCACTCGCGCACTACAGCACTTTGGCCTCAATAGACAACAGACGCCTGTGAGTTTCCCATCTCGTGGTGAATCTGTGCCCTTTGTGGCACACGGTCCTGGACGACAGGATTTGTTTCACAATTCCTGTAGGCTGACTCTTTCGACTATATATTTAAAAGAGGGCGCAATGCTCGTTAACTTACGCCTATCACCCTCTCCCTCCCTCACTTTCTACCCTCCACCGAACCCAATTAGTGTACCCCAGCAGTCTGTGTCTAGTGTTGTCCCCTCTTAAAAGTGTGCGAACGTGGATACAAGCCCAGTGTCCACCTAGCCGGATGTGAAATACGGCCTGAAAACCACTTGCAGGCTAACCAGCACACCACAATCTTCCTTAATTCGCCAGGCGGATTCGATCCAATGTCAGTTGTGCCAACCCGAATTCTACAAGCAATGTGCTAATGCGAGCAGTTGTCTGAGCGAGTCGAGTGTTTGCTGCGTTTTCATTTCCTCGCATTGTAATGTTCATCATTCTGTTGGCCGATCGCTCTTCGGTGGAGCATGCAACGGTACCGTCCCGGTCGGCCACTCCACTTACGACGATCCTGGCAACAGCGGGCGTACGACTCATGACGAAACAGGTAACGGGCACTGTAGACAAAGGGGGAACTCGCGCAGAGGACAACGGAGTGCCAGGGCCTGGCCTTAGGGAGGTCAGCCCCCGCACTCTGAGACGCAGGTCGCGGTCGGGAACCTGGCAGGCGGAATCAAGCACACACTGCCTTTTTCCAGGCAGTTCAACAGTTGTCGACCGCACCAGACCATCGTATCATTGCCCTGAACAGAAGACACCGAGATGAGCGTGCTAAAAGACTCGCAGCCAGACGTGAAAAAGAGTCACCTACCACTGATAATAGCGATGACATCATGGCTAATACAGCGGAATTAACAGAGCTACCAAGTTTGTCAGATTCTGAGCCACAGAACAAGTCGGACAACTACGATGCTCAGCCACCCAATCAGGACGAAGACCAGGAGTTTCAGCTTGTCGTCCATCAACTATCTGGACGAAAACGCGAAAACTCGCATGAAGTCGAGGACACTGCGAAACCACAGCACCCTGTGCCCACCACAAACAAATGCGCATTGCTGCAGCCGACGACGATCAGATGGAGGTATCAACAGAAAAGAGCGCAGCTGGACAAGCAACGACTCAAACCCTACACCGCCATAAACCCCTCCAGTACCACCAGCGACGATACCACGTATTACCGTCCAATACTGAAGGCAATACCTATTCCTGAACTGTATAGTGAATAAACATGTCGACGAATCCATAACGGCGATTTATAAGGGCGATACAATAACAGGTAACTCCTTCTCATTCGCTTGAGCAGAGGATAGGCCTGTGGATTCTCAAGGATTCCAGAATTCCTTTTTTTTTTTCCACACTACTTGATGTGATCCCACCACCAACTACGTCTCGCATATACATGGTGTTTCAAAAATGACCGGTATATTTGAAACGGCAATAAAAACTAAACGAGCAGCGATAGAAATACACCGTTTGTTGCAATATACTTGGGACAACAGTACATTTTCAGGCGGACAAACTTTCGAAATTACAGTAGTTACAATTTTCAACAACAGATAGCGCTGCAAGTGATGTGAAAGATATAGAAGACAACGCAGTGCGCCATTCTGTACGTCGTCTTTCTGTTGTCAGCGTGTGCTGTTCACAACGTGCAAGTGTGCTGTAGACAACATGGTTTATTCCTTAGAACAGAGGATTTTTCTGGTGTTGGAATTCCACCACCTAGAACACAGTGTTGTTGCAACAAGACGAAGTTTTCAACGGAGGTTTAATGTAACCAAAGGACCGAAAAGCGATACAATAAAGGATCTGTTTGAAAAATTTCAACGGACTGGGAACGTGACGGATGAACGTGCTGGAAAGGTAGGGCGACCGCGTACGGCAACCACAGAGGGCAACGCGCAGCTAGTGCAGCAGGTGATCCAACAGCGGCCACGGGTTTCCGTTCGCCGTGTTGCAGCTGCGGTCCAAATGACGCCAACGTCCACATATCGTCTCATGCGCCAGAGTTTACACCTCTATCCATACAAAATTCAAACACGGCAACCCCTCAGCGCCGCTACCATTGCTGCACGAGAGACATTCGCTAACGATATAGTGCACAGGATTGATGACGGCGATATGCATGTGGGCAGCATTTGGTTTACTGACGAAGCTTATTTTTACCTGGATGGCTTCGTCAATAAACAGAACTGGCGCATATGGGGAACCGAGAAGCCCCATGTTGCAGTCCCATCGTCCCTGCATCCTCAAAAAGTACTGGTTTGGGCCGCCATTTCTTCCAAAGGAATCATTGGCGCATTTTTCAGATCCGAAACGATTACTGCATCACGCTATCTGGACATTCTTCGTGAATTTGTGGCGGTACAAACTGCCTTAGACGACACTGCGAACACCTCGTGGTTTATGCAAGATGGTGCCCGGCCACATCGCACGGCCGACGTCTTTAATTTCCTGAATGAATATTTATGATGATCGTGTGATTGCTTTGGGCTATCCGAAACATACAGGAGGCGGCGTGGATTGGCCTCCCTATTCGCCAGACATGAACCCCTGTGACTTCTTTCTGTGGGGACACTTGAAAGACCAGGTGTACCGCCAGAATCCAGAAACAATTGAACAGCTGAAGCAGTACATCTCATCTGCATGTGAAGCCATTCCGCCAGACACGTTGTCAAAGGTTTCGGGTAATTTCATTCAGAGACTACGCCATATTATTGCTACGCATGGTGTATATGTGGAAAATATCGTACTATAGAGTTTCCCAGACCGCAGCGCCATGTGTTGTTGAAAATTGTAACTACTGTAATTTCGAAAGTTTGTCTGCCTGAAAATGTACTGTTGTCCCAAGCATATTGCAACAAACGGTGTATTTCTATCGCTGCTCGTTTAGTTTTTATTGCCGTTTCAAATATACCGGTCATTTTTGAAACACCCTGTACATGTATTACAGTGGACCAGATATCTTTCACTCTGTCGCTAGTGTGCCTCGAGGCTCTTTCCTGTATCCCATTATTTATATCTCGCACACTGCAGATATGCCCCCGTCTATGCTGACGGCAGCGCCCTGCCAGACCATGCTACTCTCCTTTGCCTCCCTCCAACGTTAATTGTATTTCCTGGTCGAGTGGTGTCACACGTGCAGATTTCAGTAAATCCACAGAAAAGTCAAGCCACCACCGTACGATTCCTCCACCTCTTCATCCGCAATCAACCCATACCATAGGACCAACCCCTGAAGGAAAACTAGAATGTAAAGTACACCATTTTGGTCACCTTACTATCCGACATGATGCCTGAAACTAATTAAAGCTCCTTTAAACTGATAACAGGAAGCACCTACGGTCTACATATCACTACCATTATCACCCATAAATCCCACATTCAATTCCTCCTCATTTGTGCCAATGTTGCCTTGATCTCCGCCTATCGTAAATTTTGCAAACCTCGTCAAACCCTAGAAAGACATTTCCCCAGCACCTTCCGCATCCGGGTAACTTCCACAACTCACATCTAGCACTAACTCATCCGCTTCCGTCAACTTCTTTCTCCTTGGACCACCTTGGGGATCTCAATAAATTAACTGGAGAACTCAGTCACAGCAACCGGCATCCTACCCACTAATCATCGATCCAGATTCCCTGCCTCCCCCCTCCCCACTGTGCTTCCATGGAGCTGCCATGAAATCATGTCCATACATACATCACCACCATCATTAGATATACTATCATCAGCATCATCTCCCACGAAGACATATGAACTTTTATGTAAATAAAATCATTTTAAAAAAGTTACAGATCGTAAAAAGACGTCTTCTTCGCCGTGTAATTGAAAACAGTATTTATTTAATGTTCTAGATACATTTAAAAGTTTGTTCAACATAGATGAGAGGATCCAAAAATAACGAGAATTGTTTTACAAAATTTGTGTATTCGACGGAATGTTTTCAAAACTTTTTCATCTTCAAAATAATGTCCTTCAGATATAATAAACTTGTCTCAATGTTTTTCAGGTTTCTTTTTATTCTAGGGAATAAAAGGAATCACAGGGTGCCAGGTCCGGTGAATAGTGTGAGCGAGAAATCGTATCATTTGGTTTTTGACTAGAAACTTCCTGACTCTCAGCCCTATGTGCACAGCTGCGTTCACGTGGTAAAAAAGACAATCTCCTCATTGCCACAACTTGGATCGTTATTTCCCACAGATTCACGTAATCGTTTTAGCACTTGAAAATAATAACGTTGCTTAACTGTAGTACCCTGTGGAACAAATTCATGGCGGACGTTGCCCTTGATGTAGTGTGTAAGTCTAGGTATCGACGACCTCACCAGTTTGGTCCCAAAGGAACTTACCACTAATTTCCAAAACTCTTATCCACAAAATCGTTGTTTTGACATGGTACCTCACCAGCTTGCTTGGTTTGGTCTTGATGATGGAGGAGTCTTCCTCTGGCTGGATTGTTGCTTGCCTTCTGTGTCGTTCCCACAACACCGCGGTTCGTCGCCTGTGATGACTTTTGCGTTAACATTCGGATCGATTTCCGACTCTCTTTTCACTTCCCGGTACACACGAAAACAGTTGGCTCTCTGATCGTCAGAAATCACACGAGGAACGAATTTTGCTGCAACTGGTTTCACCTTCACATCTTCAGTCGAAATTCGTTGGTACGGACTCTAGGATCTTTCAGTCATTTCCACCAATTTATTGACTCTTGTAGGACGTTCACACATGATCGCAACTTCGAATATTTCCAAAGTCTTCGTCCGTTCTGGAAGTAGAGGGGCGTCCCGGTCGTGAATCGTCTCCAGTTGATATCTGACCACTTTTTAAATGAGGAAATCACTAATAAACCCTTCCGTCGCTCAAACGTCCTCCCAATAAGCTGTCCGAAGCATTGCGACAGTTTCTGCTGCTAATTTCCGTAACAGGAACCAGAATCTGAATTAGCACATTCGTATACGTCTGCCTTCGAAAAATTGCCCAACGCATGCAACAGTACTTACAAAAAGAGCTACGCTGACCACAATAAAGTTTCTACAACGATGCCGACACGACAAATGATACAAGATGGTTTCTAGAAATAGATCTAGCGGGAGAATTCGAACCTGGTGTTCTACCAATTGCCAGAGAAATATCCTCCTTCCTTTCGGGTCACCTCTCGCATGAAACCTTTGGGTGTAGATTGGTTTTATCTGCTCCCAGCCCTCGTACTCGTGGGGATTTAAAAGAGCAATAAAGGAAACAAATCACCCTTATCGAGTTTTCTAAAACATATGTATACATTATTGGAATAGTTTTCAGTATCTAGAATGATGAAACATCGCAGGAATTGTGTCCTAATTGCCTGAGGTTGCTATTCTGTTCCAGGAAGATGAACCATCCCTCGATGGCGGGCCCAACCAGGGCAGCACGAGGTACCTGCCTGCTGCCATTGATCCTCATACTGGGTGAGTACTGAGCCAACTGAATAACAAAAATAGTCGTAGGATGTGCGAGTCACTTTATAAAAATCGTACTTTTCTGTAGCGTAGCTCACTGGAGCAAACAAATGGTCACTTTTGTATTTATGTATCATAGTTCCTTCACGAACCTTGCAGATTTTTGCATTGGCAGAGACTTGGACTCTACAAGGTCTAAATGTAGAGAGATATCAAGGCTCGAATGCAGTAAATATGTTCAGATGGTCATATCTTACAGTAGCTATGCAGATATGAAGAGAGTTGAACAGAATTAGCATGGAATGCTTCATAAAACCAATCTTCAGTCTGAAGACCACAACAAGACAATGAGAGCTTGCTTGGAGTACTAATGCTTCACTTTCCGTTATATTCATGCCGAAATCTTCATTCAGGAACGGACAAAAAGGCCATAAGTGTTTCATTTTTCTATTTATCCGAAATATAGCTTTTATTGAGATATCCACGCTAGTGTATTCCGTGCAAGCCTCTTCATCTCTGCCTATCTATCGCAACCTATATCTTCTTGGACATGCCTACAAAGTCAGGCTTCGATCGCCCTCTCCGCTCGTCCGTCCTCACACGTCTTTCCGTTACGGAACAGACTTATCCTTCATGGTACAGAATATGTCCTGTTAACCTGTCTCTTCTTTCCTCCCCAACACGATGCACCGCCTCCCCATTAGTTATACGAGCTATCTGTTTAATCCTGAGCATTCTTCTGCAGCAATAATTTTCAAATTATTGTATTTCCCTCTTGCCTGTCATTTTTATCGCCCACGTTCTCTTCCATATAAGACGACACTGTGACACTCAAAGTTATATTGGAATGTTAATAAATTTCTCTTTTTCAAAACTGTTTTTCAGACTCATTTACTATTTTTAGTGTATAATTTCCCAACCTCATTCACCAGTGAAACCACATACATTTGAATTACATTACATTACCCTTTTCCCGATTTTAAAGACCGCTTTAAAGGCGCTAATTATACCGTCCAACTACTCTTTCTAGCCCTTTGCCGTCTGTCAGAATTATGATCTCATTAGGCGTCCGAAAAACCCCAGAATGGGTCTCCCAGACAATAATGCCATTTTTTTTTAGTCATCTGTTTTCTGACTGGTTTGATGCGGTCGATACAAATTCCTCTCCTGTGCCAACGTCTTCGTATCAGAGTAACACCTGCAACCGACGTCCACAATTATCTGCTGGATGTATTCCAGTCTCTGTCTCCCCCTACAGTTTTGCCCTCTACGGATCCCTCTAGTACCATGGAAGTCATTCCCTCATGTCTTAACAAATTTCCTATCATCCTGTCCCTTTCTTTGTCAGTGTTTTCCACATATTCCTTTCCTGTATGATTCTGCGCAGAACCTCCTCATTCCTTACCTTACCAGTCCACCTAATTTTTAACATTCGTCTGCAATACCACTTCTCAAATGCTTCGATTCTGTCCTGTTCCGGTTTTCCCACACTCCATGTTTCACTACCACACAGTGCTGTGCTCCAGACATGCATTCTCAGAAATTTCTTACTCAAATTAAGGCCTGTGTTTAATACTAGCAGACTTCTCTTGGCCAGGAATGCCCCTTTTGCCGGAGCTAGTCCACTTTCGCTGTCCTTGCTCCGTCCGTCATTGGTTATTTTGCTGCCTGGTAGCAGAATTCCTTAACTCCATCTGCTTCGTGACCGTCAGTCTGCTGGTACGGTTCTCGCTGTTCTCATTCCTGCTACTTCTCATTGCTTTCGTCTTTCTTCGATGAACTCTCAATCCATATTTTGTACTCATTACACTGTTCATTCCATACAGTAGATCATCCTTTCACCTTGAATTTTAATTCCACTCCTGAACCTTTCTTTTATTTCCATCATTACTTCCTCAATGTACAGTTTGAACAGGTGTCTTACACCCTTTTTAATACGAGCACTTCGTTCATGGTCGTCCACTCTTGTTATTCCCTCTAGACTCTTGTGCATATTGTTTATTACCTATCTCTCCTTATAGCGTACCCCTATTTTTCTCAGGATTTCGAACATCTTGCACCTTTTTACTTTGTCGAACGCTTTTTTCAGGTCGACAAAGCCTAAGAACATGTCTTGATTTTTCTCTGGTCTTGTTTTCATTATCAACAGCAACGTCAGAATTGCCTGTCTGGTGCCTTTAGCTTGAAGCTGAATGTGCGATAGTTCTCGCACTTGTTAGCCCTCGCAATCTTCGCAATAGAATTAATGATATTTCTTTTCGAAAGTCATTTGGTAAGTCACCAGACTCATACATTCCACACACCAACGGCAGAGTCGTTTTATTACCATTTCCCCCAATGATTTTAGAAATTATGATGGAATTTCATTTATCCCTTCAGCCTTATTTGATCTTAGTCCTCCAATACTCTCTTAAATTCTGATTCTGATACTGGATCCCCTATCTCTTCCAAATCGACTCCTGTTTCTTCTTCTATCACATCCGACAAACCTTCCCCCTCATTGAGGCCTTCAATGTAGTATTTCCACGTATCCGCTCTCTCCTCAGCATTTAACAGTGGAATTCCAGTTGCACTCTTAATATTACCATCCTTGCTTTTAATTTCACCGAAGGTTGTTTTAACTTTCCTATGTGGTGAGTCACAGGCCTTGTGAGGCAAACTGAGCAGCTACTTGATTGAAAAGTTGCGGCTCCGGTCTCTTAAAGTGGCATACGGCCGGAAGAGCGTTATGCTGACCACATGCCCCCCATATTCGCATCCGGTGATGCCTGTGGGCTGAGGATGACACGGCGGCCGATTGGTACCGTTGGGTCTTCTAAGGCCTGTTCGGACGGAGTTTGGTTTAGTTTATATGATGAGCCAGTCCTTCAGGCAGTGCTTCCGACAGTAATTTCTCTTTCGATTTCTTCATATTTTTCATGCAGCGATTTCGTCTTAGCTTCCCTACACTTCCTATTTATTGTATTCCTCAGTGAGCTGTATATCTGTATTCCCGAATTTCCCTGAAGATTTTTCTTCTTCCTTCTTTCATCGAGCAACTGAAGTATTTTTCTCTTATCCATGGTTTCTTCGCAGTCACTATCTTTGTATCTACGTTTTACTTTCCAACTTCTGTAATTGCCCCCTTAAAGATCAATTCCTTTTCTACTGTACTGCCTACTGAGCTCTTCCTTATTGTTGTATCTATACCTTAGAGAACTCTAAGCGTATCTCGTCATTTCTTAGTAGTTCTGTATCCCACGTCTTTGCGTGTTGATTGTTCCTGTCTACTCTCTTCAGCGTACTCTTCATCACTGACACATTGTGATGTGAGTCTACATCTGCTCCTGGGTACGTCTTACAATTTTGTATCTGATTCCGGAATCTCTGTTTGACCATGATATAATCTAACTGAAATCTTACCGTATCATGCGGTCTTTTCCAAGTATACCTCCTACTCTTGTGATTCTTGGTCAGAGTATTCAATACTACTAGATGAAATTAATGCCATACCATCACTTTATTTCAGTTTCATCCACAACCCGAAAGTCTTGATTTCTTTTCCATGAAATTTCATTCCTTTAGCCAAAATCTCAGTGGTTTGCTCCACTGATTGTTCTAGTTACAGATTTAATAACGTGCGGAATACGCTGCAAACCTCATTCACTTCTCAACTTCCCTATCATGACCATCTACTTTATAACTGCAGTCTGGTTTCTGTACAATTTAGAGATATCTTTTGATTTGCTGTATTTTATCCATGAAAACTTCAGAATTTCAAAAAATTGGAAATGAATTAACGCATTAATGAAAGTAATACAAACACTTGTTGCAAGAAGCACTCAGAAAATGTTTGTAGGATAATATATTATTGTATGCTGCATGATTCAAATTTATACTTTACCCTGAATGTTTAAACTGTTTCCGTGTTTCCACATGGAGTCTCGGTTTAATTACTATTGTGGTGTCACCGCCAGACACCACACTTTCTAGGTGGTAGCTTTAAATCGGCCGCGGTCCATTAGTACATGTCGGACCCGCGTGTCGCCACTGTCAGGGATCGCAGACCGAGCGCCACCACAAGGCAGGTCTCGAGATACGGACTAGCACTCGCCCCAGTTGTACGGACGACGTAGCTAGCGATGCACACTGACGAAGCCTCGCTCATTTGCAGAGCAGATAGTTAGAATAGCCTTCAGCTAAGTCAATGGCTACGACCTAGCAAGGCGCCATTGGTAACATTGCATGTATCTAAAGAGTCTCACTTGTATCGCCACAATCTCCAGATGTACCAAAAGGATGGATTAAAGTTAAGTATTCCAGAAGCTACGTACTTTTCTTTATAGCATTCATTACGTATCCCGTTTCAGACCTCACGCCATCCTGCTTTAGCTTAGCGCGTGCCATTCGGCTTCCTCTCATTGTGTCTAGGCTGTCTTGTCTAGACACAACAACTATAAGTAAGATAATGCTACGAAATAAAAATATCCGATGCTTGTATACATAATACTACAGGTCTCATCGATAGTTGCGACATGTATCTCCTAGGACAGCCGAAAATGAATCTCCTAGTGGCCACTGCAAACAATGCTACTATTTTTACAACAACATTATATCTCCTAGATCGTACAGTTCAATCAATGTCGCCTTACCGATATTCATTGTCGACGAGCGAAAACAATGTTTGATAGACTACCATATGGCCACGACTGATAGCTTAACAGCTAGGCAAACAACTTGCGACGTTGAGTAACGCAGCTACGATTCTGTTGAGTGGTACTTAAGTAAATAAATTAGTGAAATCAAAGTGAACTAGAAATTAGAATATAAATGAAAAACTTGGTTTAGTTTAGAGAGTTACATACTGGCACACAGCGGGCACAACAACAGAGCAGAAGAGACAATGACCGTGAAGTCACCAAGTTCCACATAAGTGGGCGCTTTCGATTCAGCCGTCAGGGCATCGCCCGACCGGCTCACGTGTTTCTCAGTTGTCGCATGTGAGCAAAGGCCCTCGTCTACATCCCAAGAGCCAATGACCAACCTTAAGAAGATTCTTCGAGGAGCTTCTCAACGTGACAGAAGAGGCAATGACCGTGAAGTCGTTCACCTCCAGTAAATTGAAGTGAATAAATACGCGAGACGCAGTGGGTCAGACAGATGAAGACGAAGACGGAGACGGAGACGGAGAGGAGAGACGAAGAAGACGAAGAAGTTTTGAGTCAGTTTTGGTGCTGAAGACCGTCATGCAAGAAGAGACTGCATCATGCACAGACGCACCAAGTCCGCCGCTGTAATGGAATAGCAAGCAGCAGCCGGGGCGCCAGAAGACAGAAGTTAAAAGGTATTTGAAGTCTGATTTTGACGTATCCGGGTGACTCGTGAGGACGGGAAGGAGACGGCCTCACATCAGCAGTCACCTGTGAGCTGGGATGAAGACCTGACAGCCGAAGACTGGCAAGCGGGAGTCCGTGGTTCGAGTCCGGGACACTGGCCTTGCCCCGCCGCGCCGCTCCGCTGGTCGACGCACAACACACGCGGCCGCTTAGAGAAGAGAAACATTGGGACGCCACATCCAAGGTATCACCATCCGATGCACGACTTCGCTCGCAGTAATTAAACGGGCCACCTCGCGCTGCGCGTCTCCAGTCAACTGGGCGAGACGGCGACACGAGATACATACCGCTATGCGTAATCAGACGCCGCTGCCGCCGCTGCCGCCGCCGCCGCAGCAGCAGAAGACTTCACAACCGCTCTCCGAACCAGAACATTCAGTAAGATACGGTTGTACAAATCTTCAATAAAAGTTATCTTACGTAAAAATGATGTTTCATTCGACCTCATACCCGAGCCAAGGAAGAACCCACCCAGCCCACATGTTGTTAAGAGAGAAAAGTTAATTTATTTAATATTTTCGCCCTGACAGAATGCTTTAGAATGCTCATCCTGACAATTGACAGCATCAAAAGAGAAAACCAAGTTACATTTAGTGACAGAAGTGTCACATTTAGTATCACAACTGTTACAATTCTATCGAAGTTCTAATAATTCTTTGTATGACACTTAATAGAGTATACCATTTCATAACCATGAAAAAAATCTGTGGGAAATAATCACATCTATCTTCAAATTAATACGTAACTCATTCTTACAATTAGAATGGATTTGTAATGTCAAATATCGAGTAACCTAAATTGTTCACAGAACATAGCTCTTCATGAATATACAGCGTTGCATATATGAACTGAACAGTGTGATTCTTGAAGATCTCCCGGCGTACTGAATATTGTATGTTGTTTCGGGATTGCAGCCAGATCATGTTGACTTCTTACCACAATCTTCCACTGGCCACCTGAGCCTGCTTGTGCACGGTGTCGGGTGTACAACAGATTGGCGCAGAGACGCAAGAGCATTCGCGGCCGTCGCGGGAGCGTCCTCTATCGAAATCCTCGCCTTCTTCAGATACTGCTCCATCTGTGGCGCGCAGGCGCATAGGTAAACGTGAAACTACATGTCCGTCCCCTGTCGGAAAGCGAGCTCGCTGCGGTAAAAACGAACGTCACCCATGTCGCCGGACTTGTCATTATGAATAAAACGTTTTGTCTCACAAGAAATTAAAGAGATGACCGGGTCTCAAGACGTGTCCAGCTGAAAGCCGCCGTTACTATTTATAAGCTTTTGCGCTAGATGTGTTTCCACAGGTTCTTTAAGTACTGAATCCCAAAAGGATCTCGCCGGGCCAAGATTTTTGTGGCACGACAGTCTATAGAGTGTCCTGTGGTAATGCAACGCTGAGCTATGTCCGATTTACTGGGCTCCGAAATGAGAGGGTGGCGCTCAAGTTTAAAGCACCTTTCACTTATCGTGTGTGTCTCCTGACCTATGTACGCTTTGCCACAATGGCAAGGAATGTTGCAAATTTGGGCCTTCTGCAGTCCCAGATCGTCCTTTACCGGACCGAGAAGAGCAATAACCTTCGCTGTTGGCCGGAAAATTACTTAAACCTCAGGATCCTACCTACTTTAGAAGAAAGGTTGCCGATCTATGGACTCAACACCTTGGACTTGAATAACTCCTTATCTTCTTGATGTTGTGAGTGGTCACGTTTCTTCCTCCTTAGTACTATACTAATCTGATGTGAAGAGTAACCATTATCTTTTAACGCCGACTGTAGATGCTATAGCTCCATTGTAAGGCTGTCACCGTTACAAACATCATGTGCCCGGCGCACCAACGTTCTAAGGACGTGTATAGTTTGTGAAGGGTGACGGCAACTCGGCGCTTGTAAATAGAGGTCCGTATGTGTGGGTTTACGGTAGACGGAATGCCCTGATGACCCATCGACTTTCCTACTAGCCAAGACGTCCAAAAACGGTAAGTAAACAGCCTTCACTTTTTTCACCATAAATTCTGTGTTCTTCTGGAATGAATTCAAATGTTGCAAGAAACGTGTCAATACTGGCAAAGGCTTAGACAGGTGAAACGTTCCTTTAGACCGCCCTCGAAGTTTCCGTGACGTATCGCGAAATCACGCTCGCGGCCCACGCACTCTTAGCGATGTGTGGTGCGCAAAGAAAATCATAAACGTTTTTGGTGCGGACCCGAATTAATTTTCTTCTGTACCACATTATCCGGTCAGAGCAAATAGGGATCACCAGCCTCGCTTTGACTCACGAGACACGGTTATACTTCTCTCAACTTCACAATCAATAATCATACTCTTCCCGTCAAGAGGCACCCATCTTTGGAGTACACGGGGTTTTCTTCCCTGTCGACCTCTCTTGGCCAACTCTTGTTTTTTTTCCTACCACAAAGGTGTTAAGTTTCGAGGTCCAAAGGAGTCTGTCATTTTCTCTCCTCAAGTCAGACCTCCTAAGCTACTGCCTTTTAAGTTTAGGGTGTCGGATCACCAAAAGCTATGGGAGGAAAACACGGAAGAAAAAAAATCAGCTTTGCATGACTAATGCTAGGAGATGCCAGTAGTCCAAAACAAATTCTAGTGGGGCAGGGTGGATTCGTAGGCAGGCGCGAAAGCTGCCCGCTTAGGGAAAGAAAAATCTTGAAAACAAATTCACCGACAGCCAGACCAGCAATCTACTGGAGGTGTAATTCAATTCCCAGAGTACCGTCAATGTACCTCGGAGAGGACGGCCTAAAAACCTGTAGACCAAGGCTGGGAAAAAGTCTAAAACACGGAAAAATAAAATGGTAACTGAAGAAAATTTCATGAGCAAAGATCGCCGAAAAGCATTTTATTGGATGACCGGTTTCGACAGAGCTATACTGACATCATTTGATTTTACACTTTAAAATGTGTACAACGTATTGTCCATCAGTGTTACATGTCTCTTCACGTTGCATATGCACTTCCACCATCAAGAGCACTAAACATCGGCATGTCAAATGTAAAAGTATTAGGTACGAACATAAATGTAACTAAGTTGCGACGATCATGTTCACTACCAGCTGGCAAATCAGACCAGTAAAACGTCTTTATAGCGAATTTGGCTTATGATGTTTTCTTTAGTTACCATACATTGCAGCTCGTCCCCATATTCACCATGTCAGGAATTTCTAAGAAAAATAAAAAATATTCTGAGAATTGGAACATGAAACAAAAATCCTTTAGTAACAAGTATCACGAGCTTATAGAAGAATTGATGTAGCATGAAATCATGAAATATCAATATGTGGTATCTAAGAGACAAAAAAGAAATGTTTTCGTCAGGTGAGAAATAGCATCCGTTAAATACTGGCCAGTGTTATGTTCCTTTCGTTCTCCTGTGGTATATTGCCTGACTTGAAGCATTATGAGATAAATTTGTTAATATTTAAAGGACGGATGTATCGACGGTTCAACTGTGACAACCTTGATGTTGTATCAGCTGAAAATGAAAATGAGATATGTTTTGAAATGATTTGGTTTACCTTACGTCCAGTGATTTGAGTAGTAGATAATATATAGGTTAAATAAAGCAACTGAAGATTAAAATGCATTTTCTAAAAACAAAAGAAGTTAAAAGGCGGAAGGAGTGTTGCCAACACATACTCATTTACAGTGGAGTCGAGAAGGAGACAAGAACTAAGGCAGGAGTAGGGATAGCTATCCACAAAAAATACGAAGATCTTATTGAGAAGTACCCTGAAATAACAGTTGTACTAAAACCGAAAATGGATCAACACGCACTGAACATTAACTCTCTGTACAGCCCAGAGGAATGTAGAACAGAAATAGAGGCCTTGTATGAGCAGCTGCAAGAAGTTATCAATCTGATTCCTTCAAATGAAGTTACAGTGTTAATGGTAGCAGGTAAACAAAGATTTACTGAAGACTTTCTAAATGATAATGATGAGATTATGATCAGCTTATTCTCAAGTAAAGAACTGAGAATAAATAACACCTATGACCACGAAGTGAAGTAAACCACACTTCTAACACAAGAGTTCATGAATATACAGTAGATCACACTGTTACAAACAGGAACATCCACCGCCCAGTCAGTGTTAGATGTGAAGTCTCTAAACTTTGCCAACATATGGGGTGATAACAGTCTACTCATGGCAAAAAACAGATTGCCTGTAGGAAGGAACAGCACTGCTAAAGAACTTTTCTTAAAAGAAGAAACGTTTAATATAAACTCACTACGGATTTAATCTACGAAATTTTTGTATCAGAAACTATTATAAGAGGACATAAAAAAGAAGCCATCAACGCAAAGATTAACATACATTAGGGTTTGAAGAAAATCAAAGGAAGTATCGAAGCAGCAGCTCAAGAAGTCTTAGGTATACGATTTATAAAGCAAAAGGAAAAAATAAACGCCATGGTTTCATAGAGTGGTTAAATAAATGTGTATAAAAGAAGGTGTGACTATTTGAAATACAGAAGACTCAAAACAAAAAAAGTCTTGTGAGGATTAAAGGAGAAATCTGAACGAGACAAAATCACTAGTTAATTATTTTGAAACGGAACACTAGGAAATCTTTTCTAAAAATATAGAAATTTACCTTTATGGTCTGGAGAGACAAATTCGGAGAATGGTAAGACAGCAGAGGAAACAATTAAGCGAAAATTTAAAAGTGAATGACATAAATTATGAGTCATGGGTTGAATATTTAATAGAGCTGTTTAAAGGTAAAAAAACTACTACAAAACAGATAGAAATCAGAGATCGGCATACAAGTAAATTTTTATGTAACTGTTTCATATGAAGAGGCAGAGAGAGCTGTAAGTCCCCAAAAAAGTAGACAGTCTCCAGAAATACATACGATTTGCATTCAAATACTGAAGTAAGGAGGATATCCTGTAGCTGATCAATTAAACAAGTTAGTTAATAATGTTCTAATTCATAATAAAATTCCTAATGAACGCCGAACTATTATTACTATTCTGATGTACAAAAAAGGAGGTAATAAAGACAATTGCAGAGGGATAAATCTATTAAGTTCTCTTCTTAAGCTCGTACCAGAAGTATTAGTAAATAAAATAGAAAAAAACATTGCAACAGTATGGTTATATAGCCGGTAGGTCATTCACAGATGCAGCATTATTTCTTACAAAACTCGGAGAGAAGTACACTGAATACAACAGAACAGCCTATCTTTGTTTTATTGACTTTCAGATGGCTTTCGGAAAGATTTAGTTAACAGATGTGGTAAACCAACACTACAATCGATGTGGTTTAAATGGTTCAAATGGCTCTGAGCACTATGGGACTTAACATCTGAGGTCATCAGTTCCCCAGAACTTAGAATTACTTAAATCTAACTAACCTAAGGACATCACACACATCCATGCCCGAGGCAGGATTCGAACCTGCGACTGTAGCAGTCGCGTGGTTCCAGACTGAAGCGCCTAGAACCACTCGGCCAATCGATGTGGTGATTTAGGTTGAGCGGGAACATGTACTGTCTTCTGACAGTGCGCCATTCTTGTTGTGCAATTGTCTTAGATTGGGATGAAATTTATAACTTACTTTTTGAAGTCGCTTCGTAATTGCAGATGCTAAAACACAGATCGTTTGCTCAGTCGTTCGGAAAACACAAGGTGGTCTACGCTCTTGAAGCTTAAGATCTCCAAGTTTTATCTGTGGGCACCACTGAAACAATATCTGTACAAGGAAACATTTACGACTCATGAAGGTGTTAAATGCCATATATCAAGGGCTTGTGTTACGGTTCAGTCCACATGAAATGTAACGTGCATTATTATCTGTCGGAAGTCGCATTGTGGCATGCATCACACTCAAGGTCTACTTTTTGAGCAAGTGATATGAAAATCAATATAAAAAGACACCCGAAACGTACCTGAGTTGTGTGCTCGATTACTGTTTCATTTGGTGCGATAGGTCAAATATTTTTGTGGGAACTCTTCTCCTTACAGAGGTACAGTTTGATCATTTTCAACATATGTTGTTGAAGTCCACTTCGAGGGCTCTTCCCGGAGTTACAGGAAGAAGAAAAGTCCCTGTCTTATTTTGGAATAAGCGTTAAAAATTAGGTACGTACTTAGAGAATTCTCTACGCTGTGCAAACTTCCATACACCCATTTTCGGATACGTATCGCAGCTGTCTCACCCTCTACACTTCACGAAAGTACGTTTCTGTGGTTTGTAATTGATTACACACTGTGGGAGAGACGATGTGTGTTAGTTCAGTCGCACGGGGTTTGCTCCACGCACACCGCCGGTGCAATACCGCTGTCGGAGCTGAAAATGACAGCAATCGTCACCTGGAAGTGAAGCTCGAGGTGAGTGAATCATTACGAGGACTAAACTTTAGACTCAATGTTCCGGAAAACCATTGCTTCTCGGTCGAATGAGTGTTGTTGGCAGCTGGTATCGGATATAAACACGCCCGAAGCTAGTTATCGACATCTTGTTTCTTGTCGGCAGAATCCGGGACCACAATAGCGACGGGAAAGTTCATAACGAGCCCGGCAGGAGGTTGCGGAGACTGTATTTGACAGTTCTTCTTTATGAGCCTGAAAGCAAGGAAAGTTGTAGCACGAATATTGCTAACGACGTTTCCCATTTCTTGGAAACTCCGTAACGTGTCTGGTGGCACTATTCAACTAAGGAGTTACATCATCGTGAAAAAAATAGCACAGAGGATTATAACGTGCATGAATACCAGCAGCATAACTAGAAACGGCCGAACGTTGGACAAAAGCGAGATAATCAGTCCTAGACAAAAGCGAAGGCTTCAAAATTAACAGGGACGCTGACGTTTCCATTGGCATCGCTGTATCTCTTACAATTTATTGCTTCTTACTCGTCGTATCTCGTTCAGTTTCCGAGCGATTTTTGTTATCATGATAGACAATATGGATTTATCAACCATTTTTGCGATGTAAGGTTTACAGGAGCGACTAAGAAACATGAATTTGTGCGTGGATATGGGGAAAATATCTGTGGGCTCGTTCAAATTTTGTGAGGCAAGCTGTATGAGATGTTGTGCAACATCTCGCGAAATCCTAGTTACAGACATTCAAGAACCAATCTAGAAATATATTGCAAGTCCCTAAGCACTGCTCTCGGACGGACCGTTAAGATGTAATTAGGGTAGTTATAGCGTACACACAGGAATTTAACCAATCACTGTTCCGGCGTTGCATACGCTAGAGCTGGAGGAAGAAAGCCTGATGTTTGGCACAATACGAGGTATCATCTACCATGCAGGTCGCAGTGATTTCCGGTTCAAAAGTGGTCGTCAACTAGTTGAAGATGGCTGTCGACAAGGAAACTACTCCTGAAGAATAACAAAAACGAGAATGACATCGCCTGTAGTAGTGTCTCCAACTACCCAGAAAGCAAGGAAGGAATATTGGCTTTAACGTCCCTTCGCCTAAAGTTCATTAGAGAGGGAGCACAAGCTTGAATGCTGTCAAGGATGGGGAAGGAAATCGGCCGCGCCCTTTCAAAGGAATCATCCTGGCAATTGCTTGGAGCGATTTCAGAAAATCACGGAAAATCTAAATCTGGATGGCCGACGGGGGTTTGAACTCCCGTCTTCCTGCATACGAGTCCAGTGTGCTTAACCCTGCGTGTCCGCAGCTCGTGGTCGTGCGGCAGCGTTCTCGCTTCCCGCGCCCGGGTTCCCGGGTTCGATTCCCGGCGGGTTCAGAGATTTTCTCTGCCTCGTGATGACTGGGTGTTGTGTGATGTCCTTAGGTTAGTTAGGTTTAAGTAGTTCTAAGTTCTAGGGGACTGATGGCCATAGATGTTAAGTCCCATAGTGCTCAGAGCCATTTTTTAACCTTGCGTCACCTTGCGCTGTGCTACACAAAATGGCATAATATAAAATGCACATAGCCACTGTAGTGAATAAATATATCGTATTCCAATTTAAGTTTGTATTATGCTGCATATACTGAATTGTTTTTTTTTTCTTTCCTCAGAAATCACTGTAGTAGTGTTATTTATGAATTTGTATAATTGTGCTTAGATAACACTCAAACTGAGCATTGTTAATATGCGTAAATTATGAATAGCTTTGTGGTAACGAAATCAAAAGTCAAAATAAAAATCAAATAATTATTTACATAAAAATCATTTTAATACACCACGTTTTTTAATCAAAATAAGAAGTATAAAATAATTTCTCATAGCCCCACACAGATTGTACTGAAAGTACTGAAAATTTATTATTGTGAATTTTTAATAGGTATGAAAATACTTGTAAGTTTAGAACGACAAGCGTGAGGTGCAAGTAACAGGTAATAGTAAGGAGCTGAACTGTTTATGCAAATCATTCGCGAATGGAACAGCAAGATGGGAAACTGCAAGTGGTAGACAAAGTTCCCTGCCACACGCAGCAAACAAGAAAGCGTGATAATATTGCATTCTCATCCAGTTATGACCTTCGTCGAAAGTTTCAAATCACTAACTCATCTGCTTAAAATTAATAACAAAATTTTATACCAGACGGACAGATAGATAAGAAAGTGACCTAATAGAAACCTATTAAAAAAGAAGTCATTTGTCGTGAGTAGATGGTGCTCAGAATAAGGAAACGGAGTACCTACTGCGTGCTAACAGTCGTGTGCCAGGCAGTTGAATCTAAGTTGGGTCATGTCATTAGATTTTATGCGACAAAATTGAATACGCATCTGACTGCTGGTCAGTTTGTACCACTTTTGCGAGGAGCTCCTTGGACAAGTTTAGAATCTGATGATGACGAAACTTCGAAGCACCTGATCATAAGAGGAGAACACTGATGTATCTATAGTGAAAAGTTCAACAAAAAAAGTTATTAATCTCACTGGTGTAGCAAAAGATCTTAAGCCATTACCACCCTTAAAGAAATATCAAAGGCCCGCCAGCAGTTTGAAAGAGAACACAGTAGTTGCAAAGAAACTCACAGATTTTTCGCTACCACTACGCTTCTGACCAGTGAACTGTGTCCGAGAGCTTTGTACTACAAATGGAAGTTACTATGCTCCCCTAGTCACTCAACAGCCTACACCTCACAAATAAGCTATAAGGCGACGCAGATTTGATACAGTTAATGACGTTTGTCACCATCACTTAAGGACTTCCATATTAAGGTTTCTATGGCCACGCGCAGAAATGGAAGCACTGTAAGAAAAATGTTTGAACCATAGTGGAATGTACTTTGGAGGCAAGGTGACAAAGTGATCGAAAATACTATTTAAAAAATATTTGTGGATTTTAGGACACGTGCCTGCCACACGTAAATCTCTATCAGGTTAAATAAGAGGGGTATCCATTAAATGTTAATTCCACCGACCATCAAATAAATTGGGAACTGTAACACAAAAAAACGCTTTTGATGAACTGACGTACAGGTTTTGCACTTTGTTTAATTCGGAATGACTTAATTTTTTTTTCATCTGCGTATACCAACATAGTCGCTTCAAAGGACTAATTTCCCACTTAAGGTATTCTCAATGTATCATTTCCACACAGTAAAAATTAATTTAAAGCACAAATTTGAATAACTTTTTTATGATGTGAAAAGCTTACCTTTACAGTAGGGGTTGTAGTAGTGTATCAAGGAAAACATGACGTTTTCTGATCTTTGTTTCAATTTTGTGGCCGATTTTAGAATTGCGTGAAGGAATTCGCCATAGACATTGCCATTACCCGTTTCCGTCGTTTTCTACATTTTTGGTGCTCTGAGACATAGATTGTGTTTCGTGCAGCATTTGTGAATATTTTGCGTTCTATATACACTGACATAAAAGAATTGCTGCGACAGAAGTATAACGTTCTTGCTGCACGTTAGCGCCAAGTATAACGCCCTCACAACTATCTTTACCGTCTGGGAGGAATTTTGTATTTGACCGTGTTTTTACCTATTGGATAGAGGGTATCGAACATGAATTTCATATAATTGGCAATCAGTAGAAAACTGAAAGACTTTAATTTTGTAAGTAATGAAAGTATTAAAATTTACGCAAATGAAATACTAAACGTTCGCCAGCCTAATTAGGCATAATAATATGAAACATGGCGTTCGAGGAATTTAAACATAATTTTGCAAAAGGGAGTTTCGTTCTTTTTCTCTTTGTAAAGGGCAATGAACACACACGACTACCGGACGAATTGAACAGTATACAACAGTAGTTATCATTTGCATAAAATGGCAATCACAGAAAGATAAATGACATTTTACTCCTATTGATAATAATTACTATCTCAATCATTAATTAATTCAGTACCAAAATGTTATCAAAGACATCACGAGCCTAAAAATGGGCATGGAAAGAGTCCTGCTTTAGCTAACACACGCACACAACAAATGCAGATAAATAACACTGTACAAACGCTTTTTTACCGTCTCTCATTTATGGAAATACTTCATATTTCTTTAGCAAAAGCAATATTTAATTTAACTTTCTCATAATAGAAAAGAATGTAGTGGGGCCCATAAATTATCATTTACTCTACAGACAAATTCTGTAACTGTTTCAGAGACAAACTGAATTACACAAATGTGGATTTCTAACCCCACTTGAATTTGTTTATA
This sequence comes from Schistocerca americana, assembly GCF_021461395.2. NCBI lineage: Eukaryota > Metazoa > Arthropoda > Insecta > Orthoptera > Acrididae > Schistocerca > Schistocerca americana. The sequence continues at coordinate 1,243,184,621 of NC_060119.1, read as the reverse complement.
TTTCAACACTATATAGTAATTTATTCAACTGTTATTCTCAAATAAAAGTTCAGAAATTAGTTCATGGTACTAGTCAAAGCAAACATCAAGTTTCCTGTAAGACAAATTATGTGTCTTTTTCATTACCTGTGAAGCAGGTGGTTTAACAAACAACATTTATATACTTTAGCACTGAAACTTTGGCACATTCAAAGTAGAAACAATTCAATGATTATTCAGAAACAGGAAAATCGGTCTTTTGTATATTTAGGATAGGACCCTAAAATGGTTTTATGATCAGGGCTATTCAAAAGTTGACACACATGTTTTTATCACTTGAATTATTATTGGAAAAGCACACACACAAACATACTGGTCCATAGTAAGGTACATATCCGATTTCCTGAAGTTGGCACAGCAGTGGCGCAATAGTGGTGTCAAGCACATGGCCGCTATCTGGTCTCACCTCTTGCTATTTAAGGCTTTTTCCACATTCCTTCTTAGCGACATGATCATTGTAGAGCCATTCCGTAATACAAGAGCACCATATTACACCCGAAACCACATCCGGGGGAATTTCATCATAAATCGGCTTCCGAATCCCTCACTTAGCACCCACGGTGTTGACTGTACAACTGCTGGCCACTGACTGCCTAATGTGCTCTCTCTCTGTCCCTCTTGCCGCCCAGATTGACATCCAAATTCACATTTTATCACGAGCCAAGCTCCTTCCGTTGCGGAGGGGCTTCCCTATATCTTTTCCTTTATACACTAAAACTTCCGTAAGTATCAACAAGTATTCAGAGTACAATTTCTCTTTCATGAGCTTAAATATTTTATAAAGTTCCAGAATGAGATTTTCACTCTGCAGCGGAGTGTGCGCTGATATGAAACTTCCTGGCAGATTAAAACTGTGTGCCCGACCGAGACTCGAACTTTTCATTTTATAAAGTTCATTATTTTTGAACATGATTAAGTTTTTATAATATATACATGATAAACTTCCACTTTTCCTCTGATAATTCAAAGATTTTAACTAGTACAGAAGAATCACTTCATAGTTACATACACATAATACAATGTATACACTACTTACAATCGATAATGGTGCTACAGAAGGAGTTGTGCGACATAAACGAAAGTTGGTGGGCCTGTTTCTACATCTGAAATATAATTATTTTCCCCTCGTCGTAGAATAAGTGGCCTCAGTTCACTGAAATGATATATTTACCAGATTCCACTTGTTACCAAGTTATGATCTGATCTGTCTAAAAAGAAAGAAAGAGGCAGTAGTAATTTGCTAGGAAACTCAATTACTAATCAAACTACACGCAACTATCAGTACGTGAACACATTACTAATGAATAGGCCCAGAGAGGCCCTTTCATTGATGGAACTGAAGTCTACAGTTAACTAAGTACTAGTAACATATTTGTAACTCTTAAACAGCAATCACACTTTGTTTTTCCTTATGTTCCACTTTCATTACCCCCACCTAGTGAGCTGTACACACAGTCGATATGACGTGGAGACCAGCCCTGGCCACTGCTGACAGTGGGCGACAATGCTCCACTTTTCCACAAGGGCACCTACTACATCCAAAGTTCAAAAAAGCAGAAATGCGTCGATATGATTCGACCTTAATTCACGCTGACTTTAGTTTTTCATGCACAAGGATCATTGGTCTTCAGCGCAAAGTTGTGTCATGTCCAATGTTTCCTTCCTTCCCTTCCATAATTCGTTTCGGAGAACAGTTAGGACAAGTCAGGATATGGTTCATATCCTGATGTTCGACACAATGACTTCTGTCGCCATTGTTGTTGTTGTGGTCTTCAGTCCTGAGGCTGGTTTGATGCAGCTCTCCATGCTACTCTATCCTGTGCAAGCTTCTTCACCTCCCAGTACCTACTGCAACATACATTCTTCTGAATCTGCTTAGTGTTTTCATCTCTTGGTCTCCCTCTACGATTTTTACCCTCCACGCTGCCCTCCAGTACTAAATTGGTGATCCCTTGATGCCTCAGAACATGTCCTACCAACCGATCCCTTCTTCTGGTCACGTTGTGCCACGAACTTATATTCTCCCCAATCCTATTCAATACTTCCTCATTAGTTATGTGATTTACCCATCTAATCTTCAGCATTCTTCTGCAGCATCACATTTCGAAAGCTTCTATTCTCTTCTTGTCCAAACTATTTATCGTCCACGTTTCACTTCCATACATGGCTACACTCCATACAAATACTTTCAGAAATGACTTCCTGACACTTAAATATATAGTCGATGTTAACAAATTTCTCTTCTTCAGAAACGCTTTCCTTGCCATTGCCAGTCTACATTTTATATCTTCTCTACTTCGACCATCATCAGTTATTTTGCTCCCCAAATAGCAAAACTCCTTTACTATTTTAAGTGTCTCATTTCCTAATCTAATTCCCTCAGCTTTACCTGACTTAATTCGACTACATTCCATTATCCTCCATTTGCTTTTGTTGATGTTCAACTAATACCCTCCTTTCATGACACTGTCCATTCCGTTCAATTGCTCTTCCATCCTTTGCTGTCTCTGACAGAATTACAATGTCATCGGCGAACCTCAAAGTATTTATTTCTTCTCCATGGATTTTAATACCTACTCCGAATTTTTCTTTTGTTTCCTTCACTGCTTGCTCAATATACAGATTGAATAACATCGGGGAGAGACTACAACCCTGTCTCACTCCCTTCCCAACCACTGCTTCCCTTTCATGCCCCTCGACTCTTATAACTGCCATCTGGTTTCTGTACAAATTGTAAATAGCCTTTCTCTCCTTGTATTTTACCCCTGCCACCTTCAGAATTTGAAAGAGAGTATTCCAGTCAACATTGTCAAAAGCTTTCTCTAAGTCTACAAATGCTAGAAACGTGGGTTTGCCCTTCCTTAATCTAGCTTCTAAGATAAGTCGTGTTCCAATATTTCTACGGAATCCAAACTGATCTTCCCCGAGGTCGGCTTCTACCAGTTTTTCCATTTGTCTGTAAAGAATTCGCGTTAGTATTTTGCAGCTGTGACTTATTAAACTGATAGTTCGGTAATTTTCACGTCTGTCAACACCTGCTTTCTTTGGGATTGGAATTATTATATTCTTCTTGAAGTCTGAGGGTATTTCGCCTGTTTCATACGTCTTGCTCACCAGATTGTAGAGTTTTGTCAGGACTGACTCTCCCAAGGCCGTCAGTAGTTCTAATGGAATGTTGTCTACTCCGGGTGCCTTGTTTCGACTCAGGTCTTTCGGTGCTCTGTCAAACTCTTCACGCAGTATCGTATCTCTCATTTCACCTTCATCCACATCCTCTTCCATTTCCATAATATTGTCCTCAAGTACATTGCCCTTGTATAGACCCTCTATATACTCCTTCCACCTTTCTGCTTTCCCTTCTTTGCTTAGAACTGCGTTTCCATCTGAGCTCTTGGTGTTCATATTTGTCTATAAAACCTCATGGACCAATTTTGTCTTCATTGATGCTTCAGCCGATCTGATGCGACTCAAGTTTCTCCAAATTTTCCATCTCAAGTTATCGCCGCTGTGCATTTTCTGTTGTGGAGGGTAATCGTTCCCAGAAGCGGCAAGTTCTTTGTTGAACAACCTCCTGAAGCATTTAGGTCTTCCTGGTCCACGTGAAGCTTCCAAAGAAAGCTTGGTGTTCGTCGAAGGTATGCTTAATCTCCTCAATGTCTTTGTGTCCGGCTCTTCGGGAGTTGGCGTCCATAAATCAGACTGTTTTGTACAGTCTATCGATCAGCAAGGGTTTCATGCTGTCGATTACTTAGGCAGCGTGTTTCATTTAACCATAAGTTGTCCCTTTTCGTATTTGCAGATCTGGACCGTACTGGACGAGTATATACACTCCTGGAAATGGAAAAAAGAACACATTGACACCCTTTGTGTCAGACCCACCATACTTGCTCCGGACACTGCGAGAGGGCTGTACAAGCAATGATCACACGCACGGCACAGCGGACACACCAGGAACCGCGGTGTTGGCCGTCGAATGGCGCTAGCTGCGCAGCATTTGTGCACCGCCGCCGTCAGTGTCAGCCAGTTTGCCGTGGCATACGGAGCTCCATCGCAGACTTTAACACTGGTAGCATGTCGCGACAGCGTGGACGTGAACCGTATGTGCAGTTGACGGACTTTGAGCGAGGGCGTATAGTGGGCATGCGGGAGGCCGGGTGGACGTACCGCCGAATTGCTCAACACGTGGGGCGTGAGGTCTCCACAGTACATCGATGTTGTCGCCAGTGGTCGGCGGAAGGTGCACGTGCCCGTCGACCTGGGACCGGACCGCAGCGACGCACGGATGCACGCCAAGACCGTAGGATCCTACGCAGTGCCGTAGGGGACCGCACCGCCACTTCCCAGCAAATTAAGGACACTGTTGCTCCTGGGGTATCAGCGAGGACCATTCGCAATCGTCTCCATGAAGCTGGGCTACGGTCCCGCACACCGTTAGGCCGTCTTCCGCTCACGCCCCAACATCGTGCAGCCCGCCTCCAGTGGTGTCGCGACAGGCGTGAATGGAGGGACGAATGGAGACGTGTCGTCTTCAGCGATGAGAGTCGCTTCTGCCTTGGTGCCAATGATGGTCGTATGCGTGTTTGGCGCCGTGCAGGTGAGCGCCACAATCAGGACTGCATAGGACCGAGGCACACAGGGCCAACACCCGGCATCATGGTGTGGGGAGCGATCTCCTACACTGGCCGTACACCACTGGTGATCGTCGAGGGGACACTGAATAGTGCACGGTACATCCAAACCGTCATCGAACCCATCGTTCTACCATTCCTAGACCGGCAAGGGAACTTGCTATTCCAACAGGACAATGCACGTCCGCATGTATCCCGTGCCACCCAACGTGCTCTAGAAGGTGTAAGTCAACTACCCTGGCCAGCAAGATCTCCGGATCTGTCCCCCATTGAGCATGTTTGGGACTGGATGAAGCGTCGTCTCACGTGGTCTGCACGTCCAGCGCGAACGCTGGTCCAACTGAGGCGCCAGGTGGAAATGGCATGGCAAGCCGTTCCGCAGGACTACATCCAGCATCTCTACGATCGTCTCCATGGGAGAATAGCAGCCTGCATTGCTGCGAAAGGTGGATATACACTGTACTAGTGCCGACATTGTGCATGCTCTGTTGCCTGTGTCTATGTGCCTGTGGTTCTGTCAGTGTGATCATGTGATGTATCTGACCCCAGGAATGTGTCAATAAAGTTTCCCCTTCCTGGGACAATGAATTCACGGTGTTCTTATTTCAATTTCCAGGAGTGTATATGGAGAAGCACTGTGGCTGGGCTGTGGTTCTAGCATCTTTCGCCTCGATCTCCATTTGCTCTTATTTAATTTTCTCGGTCTGTCACTTCTTGCCGTGACTTGATTATGTCTGTACGACAATGAATGGCCCAGTTCGACACCAAAGTAGCTCGGTTTCCAGGTGTGTTTCAGGGTGTTGGCGTTGCAGGTTACATTTAGTTATCGGTTTGCTTGTTCTGGACTAAGATGGAAGAAGCTGACCTGTGTTCTTGAGGGATTTAATTTCAGGGAATTTTCCTTATAGTATTCTGACAGGGTACTTAAATGACGTTTGTTCCACCTCTTCAGAACTCTTTTTTTGAGCTGACACGCACAGGTCGTTGGTGTACAGAAAGGGGGTCGTTCAATTTGGTTTTGATTAGTCCTTGTTGTACAGGTTGTGTAGGAGGGAGGCTGAACACTACTGTAGGCCTACCCTCTTTGTTGGCGTTGACATTTCTGTCCTTCAGCGTGACGTGGAACACTCTCTCGCAGAAATGCTTTAGTGATTTTTACAACCTGGTAAGTTTTAATTATGTCATATGCATTCGTTATGAGTGAGTTACGGTTGACTGTGTCGTTTATACATCTGCATCCACATACACAGCCCGCAAGCCAAAGTACTGTGCATGGCGGAGAATGCCCTGTGCCACTATAAAATCTCATGGATTAGTTTTGTCTTCATTGATGCTTCCTTTCCTGTTCCGTTTGGAAATAGAGCGAGGGAAAAACGACTGTGCCCAAGCGAGGTGGCGCAGTGGTTAGCACACTGGACTTGCATTCGAAAGGACGACGGTTGAATCCCGTGTCCGGCCATTCTCATTTAGGTTTTCCGTGATTTCCTCAGATCACTTCAGGCAAATGCCGGGGTGCTTCCTTTGAAAGGACACTGCCGACTACTTTCCTCCTCCATCCCTAATCCCATAGGACCGATGACCTCGCTGTTTCCTCCCCCCCCCCCCCCCCCTCCCCCTTCTAAACAGCCAACCAATCAGCAACGACTGTCTGTATGACTCCGCACGAGCCCTAATTTCTCTTATCTTCGTGATCCTTAGTGAACTGTGCGTCTGCGGCAACAGAATCAGTCTGCAGTCAGTTTCCAATTCCGGTTCTCTAAATTTTCTCGATAGTGTTCCTCGAACATCTGCTTCCCTCCAGGGATTCCAATTGAAGTTCCTGAAACATCTCCATAACACTTCCGTGTTGTTTAAAACCAGCCGCAAAAAATCTAGCCGCCCACCTCTGAGTTGCTTCGATGTATCCCATGAATTCGACCTGGTATGGACCCAAAACACCCGAGAGGACAAAGAATGGTTCACCATAGTGTTCCTCATGTGGTTTCCTTTACAGATCAATGTCCCAAAAATCTTCCAATAATCCGATGTCGAAGATAGAGTGAAACGAAGACAAAGATTGAACTTCCCTACTACAATCCTTGCACGCTCGATCCATTTCATATCGCTTTGCAACATTAACTTAGGCATTCAATCGACGGTCACTGTGCCAAGTAGCACACTGCTAATCCTGTATTCGAACATTACGGCTTTGTTTTTCCTACTCATTCCTATTAACTTACATGTTTCTACTTTTAAAGTTATCTAAAAATTTTCACACCAACTACACTACTAACCATTAAAATTGCTACACCACGAAGATGAGGTGCTACAGACGCCAAATGTAACCGACAGGAAGAAGATGCTGTGATATGCAAATGATTAGCTTTCCAGAGCATTCACACAAGGTTGGCGCCGGTTGCGACACCAACAACGTACTGACATGAGAAAAGTTTCCAACCGATTTCTCATACACAAACAGCAGTTGACCGGCGTTGCCTGGTGAAACGTTGTTGCGAATCCTCGTGTAAGGAGAAGAAATGCGTACCATCACGTTTCCGACTTTGATAAAGGTCGGATTGTAGCCTATCGCGATTGCTGTTTATCGTATCGCGACATTGCTGCTCGCGTTGGTCGAGATTCAATGACTGTTAGCAGAATATGAGGGTAATACGGAACGCCGTGCTGGATCCCAACGGCCTCGTATCACTAGCAGTCGAGATGACAGGCATCTTATCCGCATGGCTGTAACGGATCGTGCAGCCACGTCTCGATCCCTGAGTCAACAGATGGGGACGTTTGCAAGACAACAACAGTGTGCACGAACAGTTCGACGACGTTTGCAGCAGCATGGACTATCAGCTCGGAGACCATGGCTGCGATTACCCTTCATGCTGCATCACAAACACGAGCACTTGCGATGTTGTACTCAACGACGAAACTGGGTGAACGAATGGCGAAACGTCATTTTTTTGGATGAATCCAGGTTGTGTTTACAACATCATGAGGGTCGCATCCGTGTTTGGCGACATCGCGGTGAACGTACATTGGAAGCGTGTATTTGTCATTGCCATACTGGCGTATCACCCGGCGCGATGGTATGGGGTGGCATTGGTTACACGTCTCGGTCACCTCTTGTTCGCATTGACGGCACTTTGAACAATGGACGTTACATTTCAGATGTGTAACGACCCGTGGCTCCAACCTTCATTCAATCCCTGCGAAACCCTACATTTCAGCAGGATAATGCACGACCGCATGTTGCAGGTCCTGTACGGGCCTTTCTGTATACAGAAAATGTCCGACTGCTGCCCTGGCCAGCACATTCTCCAGATCTCTCACCAATTGAAAAGTCTGGTCAATGGTGGCCGAGCAACTGGCTCGTCACAATACGCCAGTCACTACTCTTGATGAACTGTGGTATCGTGTTGAAGCTGCATGGGCAGCTGTATCTGTACACGCCATCCAAGCTCTGTTTGACTCAATGCCCAGGCGTATCAAGGCCGTTATTAGGGCCAGAGTTGGTTGTTCTGGGTACTGATTTCTCAGGATCTATGCACCCAAATTGCGTGAAAATGTAATCACATATCAGTTCTAGTATAATATATTTGGTCCAATGAATACCCGTTTATCATCTGCATTTTCTTCTTGGTGTATCAATCTTAATGGCCAGTAGTGTAGTTGTTTTGTTTGAGTCATCTTGTATCCTCCAACAGCCACTCAGATTCGACATCTTACCGTACACCCCAGCATCATCGGAAAACAACCGCAGATTTCTGGCCATCCTGTCCGCCATGCGGCACTCCTAACTATACCCTTATCGCTGATGAACACTCACCGTCAAGGACAACATACTGGGTTCTGTAACTTCAGAGGTCTTCGAGCCACTCACATATATGGGAACCTATTCCATAACCTCGTACAGTCGTTAACAGTCCGCAATCCAGGTCTGTGCCAAATGCTTTTCGGAAATCTGGGGATACTGAATCTGCCTGTTGCCCTTCATCCGCAGTTCGCACGATATCATGTGAGAAAAGGACAAACTGAGTTTCGCCGAAGCAGTGCTTTCTGAAAACTTGTTCATTTGTGGACAGAATATTTTCCTGCCCGAGGAAATTTATTATATTCTAACAGAAAAGACGTTCAAGAATTCTGCAGGGAACCTATGTTAAGGATATTGGTCAGTAATTTTGCGGGTCCTTTCTTTTCCCTTTGTTGCATGCAAGCGCCACCTGTGCTTTCTTCCGGTCGCCTGGGACTTTGCGCTGGGAGAGAGGTTCGCGATAAACGAAAGCTGAGTGAGAGGCTGATGTCTTAGAGTACTCTTCTGTTTTCAGAGCTTAGGTCAACCAAGACTAGTGTTGTTATTTCTTTATCCTCATATCACTTGCTTATATATTAACAGATAAGATTTGGCCAGTGCAAGATATTCTTGCTCCGAAACCACGCTGTTGAGGATGAACTTCGGATTCAGGTTGCCTGCCGTGCGTGTCAGTATTGTTCTCTTACACAGTTTGCGTGTGTGACATAAGAGCGATATTGAGCGACGGCCCTTCGGTGACTCTGACCTTTCTCCGGCTTTTACAAAGGTGCCTACATCACGGCAGTCGCTATCCTTGAGGAACAAAATTATTCCACATGAGATCGTGAAAACTTATTTTTTTGAATTCCTCTCGTGCGTTACATGGGACAGATAATAAACACGAAAAAGTAGCGCACATGCAGGCGATAACCGCTCAGTTCAGTTTCCAAGTGGGTATTTGCAGAAGCAAGTACGACATTCTGCAAATACGTCGCAACTGGCGCGCAAATGATCGCGGTATGCGCGAGGCACAGTGGTGGCCGTATTGACTGACGGTTAGCAAATTAGGTGCAAATATAGAGAGCTCATAGCGCCGAAACTCCATCAAAGGTTTGTAATTAGACCCGAGTGCTCTAATTGCATCACGGTCAGCTAATTTGCTATCTACGAAAGCAGACGCAGCTGATGCTAATATGATTTACCGAAGCGCATCTATTTCAGAGTAACGTCCAATAAACAAACAGAGCAAGTGGCCTGCGGTTCGTCCAACGGTGGACCGGTGCTCATTGTGACATTCCGTTAGGATTATGCTTCAGGAATGATGCTGGCTCGAAACTAAGACTACAGCATTAGCTACATAGCAAAGGAACTATTTTTCAAGTGTTTGGCTCGGTAGTACAAGCACTATCTTTACCAACAGAGGGTAAAGTATAATATAAAATACCAATCTGTCTACAAAGTCTGAGGCGTAGCGCATCATAACGCGCCTACGTCAAGTAAGGAACGGTAACGGGGCAGACAGCCGGCGGGGGTGGCCGAGCGGTTCTAGGCGCTACAGTCTGGAACCGCGCGACCGCTACTATCGTAGGTTCGAATCCTGCCTCGGGCATGGATGTGTGTGATGTCCATAGGTTAGTTAGGTTTAAGTAGTTCTAAGTTCTAGGGGACTGATGACCTCAGAAATTAAGTCCCAAAGTGCTCAGAGCCATTTGAACTATTTTGAACGGGCAGACAGCTTCAGGCAATGGGTCACAGTAATCGTGTGACAGGTGCGCTCTGATCCAATAGCTAGCTGCAAGTAGTTAGGACTGTGGCCGAAAGATGTCAGCTTCTTACAGACTACGGAATTATCAAGTAGTTAAAACATATTTAGGTACCGAAACTGTTGTTATTGTGATTACTACGTCTATCATTAATTATTGATAATTTGTTTATTAACCCGAATGATGGCGTGAATTAATTTTATTATGTCTATTAACTGAGTACACGTTAGCATGACAGCTGTGACTGTACAGAGAAAGTGAATTATACTTTTACGCTGGAGTGCTCCGCCGCTTGAGGGATCGAGTTCGCCGCGCTGCCCGGCGATCAAGGCCGATTGGATTCTCCAGCACGACAACGCACCCGCTCACATGTCGCTCGCCGCCGCCGAAGTTTAGGTCAAGTTCAACGTGACAACACAGACGCAGCCAACCTACAGCCCCCACCTGGCTCCAAGTAACTTTACAATGAAATGAACACCCTTAGCTGCTTACAGGCGTTGACATACGTCAACGGGGACAGATGAAAATGAGTGCCCCGACCGGGACTCGAACCCGGGATCTCCTACTTACACGGCAGACGCTCCATCCATCTGAGCCAGCTGGCCGCGGTGGCCGAGCGGTTCTAGGCACTTCAGTTCGGAACCGCGCGACTGCTACGGTCGCAGGTTCGAATCCTGCCTCAGGCATGGATGTGTGTGATGTCCTTAGGTTAGTTAGGTTTAAGTAGTTCTAAGTTCTAGGGGACTGATGACCTCAGATGTTAAGTCCCATACTGCTCAGAGCCATTTGAACCATCTGAGCCACCGAGGACACAGAGGATAGCGCGACTGCAGGGATTTATCTCTGGCACGCCTCCCGCGAAACCCTCATTCTCAACGTATTGTCCCGCACTACATTCGTAGTGCCCCCGCCCATTATACTCATTACTCGCGGCGCGTTGCCGATTCCCGTAAGAGTTCGGGTTCTGTTTGTGCATTCGCACAGAAGAAGAAGATGGTCAAGTGGCCGGTGAGCCTTAACTTTGTATTTACTAAGATGGTATCTGTTCTTTCGGACATGTCCGAAATAACAGATACCAACTTAATAAATATCCAGGTGACTTTTTCCTCTTCCCCCGAATCAAGACAGGCCTAAAAGGGAAGCGATTCGAGTCCATAGACGCCATCCAGCAGGCTTCGACGAGAGCCCTTGACAACATGACGCCCGAGGCCTTCCAGAAGGACTACGAACAGTGGAAGACGCAGTGGTAGCGCTGTGTTGATGTTGAAGGATCATATTTTGAAAAAGTTTAGTTCGCTTTACTTAAATGTCCAATAAATTTCTGCATCTGAGTTAAGTCTTGAAACTTTTGAATCACACCCTGTACTCCCAGGGTAATTTTATAACGTTCAACTAGCCAGATTATGGCACTGGGAAAACAAGAAACATTTCACGATAATTCTCTTGTTTAAATAGGGAGTTATTTTGGTATCTGTGGATTGTCTAAATTTATTCATTTAACAAATTGTTCATTAAAGCTATTAAGCTGTGACACGGCAAAAGTTAAAGATGGGGGATGGCGCGGTTTTATACTAATATCGAACTGGCTGTGATGTGGTATCAGTCAATCAGAGGACGATACACTCGCGAGTATTTTGTGGGCTAAAGGATTGCTTTGTGAAGGCTTAGTCTGGCCTTGGCTGTAAGGAGCGCTGAAGAGATGTGATAATTTTGCAGAATAATGATTAAAACTTGACCGTGGAGTGCCGCAAAGTGGATGTGAACTTGTGAGAAAAACAAATTCTTGACTTTCCGATTTTAATATGCAAATAATGATTTTTGAATAAACAACATACGTGTGGCGTGACACACAAGCCATGACCACAAACTGAACATTCTTAGTGGTCAAATTGTGTAAGATTCGAGCGAGCATTCTGTCACGGATAAACCATTTGGTAGTCCTTTTGGTAACTGGTTTGGTTAATTACCATAAGCTGGCTATGACGAGTGGCTGCGACCACCCGCGTATGTTGAAACTAGAACTTAATATCAGCACGCGGTTGGTAGTGTTTTTGTATCAAACAAGTGCCAGTACATCTAAGTTTTCACTCACGAACTACTTTTCAATCAATCGTTCAGTTAACCTGATACTGAAAAACATTTGCTGTACCCGTCGGATTCGTATAATGCTACTGGTTGTACTACAGCTTTTCAATAGAAGAACATCGTCTGTTTTTCTAGATCTACACCTATTCTCTACAAACCACCGTGAGGTGCATGGCAGAGGGTACATTCCATTGTTCCAGTTATTGGGATTTTTTTCTGTTCCATTCACGTAAGGAGAGTGGGAAGTTATTCTCAAAAATGGCTCTGAGCACTATGGGACTTAACATCTGTGGTCATCAGTCCCCTATAACTTAGAACTACTTAAACCTAACTAACCTAAGGACATCACACACATCCATGCCCGAGGCAGGATTCGAACCTGCGACCGTAGCAGTTGTGCGGTTCCGGACTGCGCGCCTAGAACCGCTAGACCACAGCGGCCGGCGGGAAGTTATTCTAATCTTATCCACACGATTTCTAAGTGCGATGACGTAGGGGGATTGTAGTGTATTCCTAAATTCATCATTTACAATTGGTTCTTGAAACTTTGTGAATAGACTTTCTCGGGATATTTTAAGTCTATCTTCTCCTCTGTGGCACTCTCCCACGGCTTAAATAAACCTGTGACCATTCTCTATATCCGTTTAGTGTCCCGTGTTAGTCCTATCTGGTATGGGTCCCACATACTTGAGCAATATTCTGAAACCGAACGCACAAACGATCTGTGTAAGGAGTCTCTTTGTAGACTGATTACACTTGCCTAGTATTCGACCAATAGACCGAAGTTTTCCACCCGCTTTCCCACTACTGATTCTATGTGATCATTCCATTCCATATCCATACAAAGTTTTACACCTACGTATTTGTATGAGTTGATCGATTCGAAAACTACTTTTAAATCTTTTCAAGATCTGACTGAATATTTATGCATCTTGTTTCAGACAGTACTTCATTACAGAGAACTGCATCATATGCAAAAAGTCTGAGGTTACTATTAATATTTCTTTCGAGGTCATTAATATACAACGTGAACAGCAAGGGTCCCAACACACTTTCCGGGGGCACACATGAAGTTACTTCTACATCTGACAACTCTCCATCCAAAATAACGTGCTGTGTCCTCCCTACCAAAAATTCCTCAACCCGTTCTAAATTTCACTTGACACCCCATATGACCGCACTTTTGGAAAAATGGGAAAGTGTGGTACTGAGTGAAGTGATTTTCGGAAATCAAGAAATACTGCATCTACAGGGTGTTTCAAAAATGACTGGTGTATTTGAAACGGCAATACAAACTAAATGAGCAGCGATAGAAATACACCGTTTGTTGGAATATGCTTGGGACAACAGCACATTTTCAGGCAGACAAACTTTCGAAATTACGGTAGTTACAATTGTCACCAACAGATGGCGCTGCAGTCTGGGAAACTCTATAGTATGATATTTTCCACATATCCACCATGCGTAGCAATAATATGGCGTAGTCTCTGAATGAAATTACCCGAAACCTTTGAAAACGTGTCTGGCGGAATGGCTTCACATGCAGATGAGATGTACTGCTTCAGCTGTTCAATTGTTTCTGGATTCTGGCGGTACACCTGGTCTTTCAAGTGTCCCCACAGAAAGAAGTCACAGGGGTTCATGTCTGGCGAATAGGGAGGCCAATCCACGCCGCCTCCTGTATGTTTCGGATAGCCCAAAGCAATCACACGATCATCGAAATATTCATTCAGGAAATTAAAGACGTCGGCCGTGCGATGTGGCCGGGCACCATCTTGCATAAACCACGAGGTGTTCGCAGTGTCGTCTAAGGCAGTTTGTACCGCCACAAATTCACGAAGAATGTCCAGATAGCGTGATGCAGTAATCGTTTCGGATCTGAAAAATGGGCCAGTGATTCCTTTGGAAGAAATGGCGGCCCAGACCAGTACTTTTTGAGGATGCAGGGACGATGGGACTGCAACATGGGGCTTTTCGGTTCCCCATATGCGCCAGTTCTGTTTATTGACGAAGCCGTCCAGGTAAAAATAAGCTTCGTCAGTAAACCAAATGCTGCCCACATGCACATCGCCGTCATCAATCCTGTGCACTATATCGTTAGCGAATGTCTCTCGTGCAGCAATGGTAGCGGCGCTGAGGGGTTGCCGCCTTTGAATTTTGTATGGATAGAGGTGTAAACTCTGGCGCATGAGACGATACGTGGACGTTGGCGTCATTTGGACCGCAGCTGCAACACGGCGAACGGAAACCCGAGGCCGCTGTTGGATCACCTGCTGCACTAGCTGCGCGTTGCCCTCTGTGGTTGCCGTACGCGGTCGCCCTACCTTTCCAGCACGTTTATCCGTCACGTTCCTAGTCCGTTGAAATTTTTCAAACAGATCCTTATTGTATCGCTTTTCTGTCCTTTGGTTACATTAAACCTCCGTTGAAAACTTCGTCTTGTTGCAACAACACTGTGTTCTAGGCGGTGGAATTCCAACACCAGAAAAATCCTCTGTTCTAAGGAATAAACTATGTTGTCCACAGCACATTTGCACGTTGTGAACAGCACACGCTTACAGCAGAAAGACGACGTACAGAATGGCGCACCCACAGACTGCGTTGTCTTCTATATCTTTCACATCACTCGCAGCGCCATCTGTTGTTGAAAATTGTAACTACTGTAATGTCGAAAGTTTGTCCGCCTGAAAATGTACTGTTGTCCCAAGCATATTGCAACAAACGGTGTATTTCTATCGCTGCTCGTTTAGTTTTTATTGCCGTTTCAAATATACCGGTCATTTTTGAAACGCCCTGTACCTGACTGCCTATTTAACAGGGAAGGCCTGTGGACCGGACTGCTAAAGAGGAAATCACCGTAAGGTGAGTGAATGTTATTCCTGTCGGACGAACACGTAGTAGAAGTGACGCTGCACGACCAACGAGAATGTTAGCTTCAAGTAACTGCGACGCCTGTCATATTACGGGAACGCGCCCTGCTCTATGCATGTGCGTAGTGACGTCAGTGACATTTCAGGTATTATCAACAGAAGCATAGCTCACCGAATTCGCATCGCTATGCTGACAACGGCTGTTTACCTAGTAAGAGAACAGCAGCAGTTTGGACAGCTCCCTACACAACCAAAGCCCTCATTACATTTACGCAACTATATGGCTGTGCAAGAGCAACACCAGTTGGCTTACAAACACGAAACTGCCTAATAAATTTAATCAACATCCTGCGAATAATTACAGCTGACTGTCAACTGAACCGGGCCGGCCGAAGTGGCCGTGCGGTTAAAGGCGCTGCAGTCTGGAACCGCAAGACCGCTACGGTCGCAGGTTCGAATCCTGCCTCGGGCATGGATGTTTGTGATGTCCTTAGGTTAGTTAGGTTTAACTAGTTCTAAGTTCTAGGGGACTAATGACCTCAGCAGTTGAGTCCCATAGTGCTCAGAGCCATTTGAACCATTTTCAACTGAACCGTAAAATTGCAGCAGGTGAGCAATTCAAGAAAGAATTACCTCCTGTTCTGGACAGCTGGCCTGGTATTCTTCAGAATTGAACTACACCATGTGATCAAAAGTATCCGGACACCTTGCTGAAAATGATTTAAAAGTTCGTGGCGCCCTCCATCGGTAATGCTGGATTGCAGTATCGTGTTGGCCCACCCTTACCCTTGATGACAGCTTCCACTGTTGCAGTCCTACGTACAATCAGCAGCTGGAAGGTTTCTCGGGGAATGGCAGCCCATTCTTCACGGAGTACTGCGCTGAGGAGAGGTATCGATGTCGGTCGGTGAGGCCTGCCACGAATTCGGCGTTCCAAAACATTCTTAAGGTTAGGAGTCCGCGGAGGCCAGTCCATTACAGGGATGTTATTGTCGTGGAACCACTCCGCCACAGGCCGTGCACTATGAACAGGTGCTCGATCGTGTTGAAAGATTCAATCGCCATCCCCGTATTGCTCTTCAACAGTGGGAAGCAAGAAGTTGCTTAAAACATCAATGTAGGCCTGCGCTGCGATATGGCACGCAAAACAACAAGGGGTGCAAGCCCACTCCACGAAAGAGACGGCCACACCATAACACCACCGCCTCCAAATTTTACTGTTGGCACTACACACGCTGGCAGATGACGTTCACCGGGCTTTCGCCATACCCCCACTCTGAAATCGGATCGCCATATTGTGTACCATGAGTCATCACTCCACACAAGGTTTTCCCACTGTTCAATCGTCCAATGTTTACGCTCCTTACACCAAGCGAGGCGTCGTTAAGCATTTACCGTCTCGATGTGTGGCTTATGAGCAGCCGCTCGACCGTTAAATCCAAGTTTTCTCACCTTCCGCCTAACTGTCAGCAGTGAATCCTGATGCAATTTGGAATTCCTATGTAATGGTCTGGGTAGATGTCTGCCTATTACACATTACAACCCTCTTCAACTGCCGGCGGTCTCTATCAGTCAACAGACAGGGTCGGTCTGTACAATTTTGTGCTGTACGTGTCTCTTCACGTTTCCATTTCACTATCACATCGGAAACAGTGGTCCTAGGGATGTTTAGGAGTGTGGAAATCTCGCGTACAGACGTATGACACAAGTGACACCCAATTACCTGACCACGTTCGAAGACCGTCAGTTCTTTGGAGCGCCCCATTCTGCTCTCTCACAATGTCTAATGACTACTGAGGTCGCTGATATGGAGTACCTGGCAGTAGGTGGCAGCACAATGCACCTAATACGAAAAACGTATGTTTTTGGGGATGCCCCGATACTTTTGATCACATAGTGTGCTTATCTTACAGCGGACGCTGCAACTTGCAAGTACTTTGTAATGTGTTGTTTATAAAAAGATCATTAAATATTTTATTGAAAAGCGGATCTAAGTTTCTTACTAAAGATTTAATGGCTGACTTGTAAATGCTTTTTGTCAGGCTAAGAGTCAAAACGTCATATGTTCCAGCCCTTGCAATTTTATTAATGTGATAAATTACGAGATACTTCGTCTTTTAGGGTCCCCACTTACATCGCTGCTAAACCATTATACACAGTATGGAAAGGAATTGGAGGCATCAACACGTAACACTTTAATCATTTTATTTCGTTGGTCTTCGTGCCCTTTGTCATCCGTGAGGTCCCTTTGACGTTTCTGCGAGGCCTGCGTGTATCTTGTTGTAGGTCACCTGGCAGGTGGGATATGGCGGCGTGTGTCTGCGTTGTGGGACGCAATGATTGCGTCGCTGATCACCTCACCGGTTTACAATTTGAGAGCACAGTTCAAGTAACTAGTGTTTACACAATCGGAATGCGCCGATGTTCACAATTCCGTTGCCCGGAGCGAACTATGTGGCGATAGGTGCATGCGCTCCTCTGCGGTGAAATATTTTGTGTTTTCTCTACGTCTGATGGAAATCAAGTGTCAAATTCATTTGCATGTATTATATAAATATATACTGTGACAGTAAACAGTCACAATGCTGATAAAAAGTTATATTTTAGCATTCGAAACCACGCGCTTTTCAATTCCCTCGCTTACGTAATTCGTTGCAAATTTAGCATAATGGCATCCACTCTGGCATTGTGGTCAGCCGCATCGGGTCTCTTTGCCCGTATGTATATTTTTTAACGTATATACCTTGTTTCAGGACAACGGAAGGGATGATGCCATACACGGCACTTGATCAGAGGAACTTTCATTGCTCAGCGCCATCTACTGTGGCAGCGATGCATTTCCGGACACATGTTCGTCGGACCTTTGCTCCTCCATTTCCAGTCAAAAATCCGTCCCTGTAGTTTGTCCGTTTTATTAATGTTCACTCTGCGTACACTTATGTAGAGAGTGATCTTTATAATTATATTATGATATCTGTTGCTTTTGTGCTTCCATCCTCTCGCAATGCAGTATGTCGTTTACATGAACATCTCTCTTCTTTTCTTTGTTGTGTTACAAATAAGTAGGTATCTGAATCACTCCCACCTCCTTGTTTTATCATTTGACCTTGCTCCATCATTTAACCTGTTGTGTGCGACTGAAACGAGTCAATGTCAGTTTTACTGCGAGAAGCCTGTCGCTGTCAGATAATTCAGTTTCGTTTGCTCCTCTAGTTTTGCCACTAACTTAGAGCAAGTATAAAGGCAGAGAAGTCGAGCCTGGTCATCAGAGCTGGTACGATAGCACACAAAAGAGTTCAGTTGCCAGATAAGACGTTCGCATCTTTTGTGCCGGCCACCGCAAGGTTAGCGGAAGCGGCAGACTAGAGCTGCAGCTGTGTGGCTTAGTGAGTAGGGACCGATCTGTGGGTAGCCTACGGATGGTGGAATTCGAAATATTTAATGTCCAAATTTTCAGCTATTTCGCTGCAGTTTCTTTTGGAATCAGGGGTAATGATATTAGGTAATGTAGGAATAAATTGCGTGCGAAGTTTCAATATTTTTTTTAGTTCTGGTAAGAATACTGTATGCTTGAATGACCTGGTTCCGTGTGTGTGGTAGAACAAAGGAGTTGTCTTCCGAGAGTGGTAGGGTGGTATATTCACTTAAAAGTATAGATTAAAGTCATTAAACGGATGTATAAAATGTATTTTTTACCAACAATTGTTTTTATTTCAAACCCATGTATCAATCGGTTTCAGTCTAGGAGTTCTAAAAGTCCTGTATGATATATCGAAATTCATGACATGCTCTACACATCATTTAAGTAGCAATAAAAGTAATGTTGTGGCTTAAGCCATTTTAACCCTTAGCCGTGAAGATAGTCCAAGACTAAAACCGGTTGATATTTGGGTTTAGAATATAAATAGCTAATGGTCAAACATACATTTTAAACGTTACTGGACGGCTGTTGACAGTCACGTTCCAAAAATGTTCGTTAAACTGAATTGTGAGAACCGCGAGTTTGAATTTCAATTGGTTCTCAAAAAATTTTCAAATGTGTGTGAGATCTATTGGGATTTAACCGGTTTGGTTCAAATGGCTCTGAGCACTATGGGACTTAACAACTATGGTCATCAGTCCCCTAGAACTTAGAACTACTTAAAACTAACTAAACTAAGGACAGCGCACAACACCCACTCATCACGAGGAAGAGAAAATCCCTGACTCCGCCGGGAATCGAACCCGCGAACCCGGGCGCGGGAAGCGAGAACGCTACCGCACGACCACGAGCTGCGGACGTGGGATTTAACTGCTCAGGTCATCAGTCCCTAAGCTTACACACTACTTAACCTAAATTATCCTAAGGACAAACACACACACCCATGCCCGAGGGAGGACTCGAACCTCCGCCGGGACCAGCCGCACAGTCCCTCACTGCAGCGCCTAAGACCGCTCGGCTAATCCCGCGCGGTAATTCGTTCTCAAGTTTGGAACTTCAACAGCGGTGGCTTTGCACAGCCACACTGCCACGTGGTTGATGGTGGAATATAAACCCATTCTTTGGTAACTCATAGTAAAAGTGTGCACCTTCAGTGCTTGAGTATTATATGAAATTTTTAAATCTTATTGAATTTTCCTTTGTAAATCGATGCCTTTTCATTGTGGGACTCAGGGTTGAACCATGTGTGAACACAGTAAAAATATCCAGTCAATCGTATTATGGAATATACTTGCTTAGATAAATTATTTGGTGTTTCGACAGTTGAGCAGGTTATAGATTTTCGCGATTTGTGGTACCTGATAACATTCGAATCACCTCCTCATGAAATTCACGGTAAATGGCCATCCGTTCAGCGTTTGTAGATCACTTGTCTTCATTACATGTTTTTCAATTTTTCACGAAGCTGTAAGCACGGTTTTCCTTGTATACCTTGTGCGTTACGCGACCATGTGTTGATTAGTTCATGTTCTGTCTCTTAGACTTAGCACAGAAACTCTCTGCTCAATAGTCATTGGCTTCTGGGCTAATTTATTCCAGTAGTAGTACGACATTTACTCTGGTTGTTGTGGATTGAACGAGTATGAGAATGTGATATTAGTTTTTCGAAATGCTGTGTCCTACTCTACAACAGCGTCTAGATTTGGTGAGTTACGACAATTCGTTAAACGTTCGTGTAATGTAAGGATCACATCAGTTTATTAACATTGGACTTCTGTTGCCTTTTCTGGACTTGGTCGAGAAATAATCTGATTCTCGAATAAACCGTTTGGATCATGTGCTAAAATATTACATGATTTCTAGAGCACATCCTGTGTTGTTGTTGTTGTGGTCTTCAGTCCTGAGACTGGCTTGATGCAGCTCTCCATGCTACTCTATCCTGTGCAAGCTTCTTCATCTCCCAGTACCTACTGCAACCTACATCCTTCTGAATCTGTTTAGCGTATTCATCTCTTGGTCTCCCTCTACGATTTTTATCCTCCACGCTGCCCTCCAATACTAAATTGGCGATCCCTTGATACCTCAGAACATGTCCTACCAACCGATCCCTTCTTCCAGTTAAGTTGTGCCATAAACGTTCCTTCTCCCCAATCCTATTCAATACCTCCTCATGAGTTATATGATCTACCCATCAAATCTTCAGCATTGTTCTGTAGCACCACATATCGAAAGCTTCTATTCTCTTCTTGTCCAAACTAGTTGTCGTCCATGTTTCACTTCCATACATGGCTACACTCCATACAAACACTTTCAGAAACGACTTCCTGACACTTAAATCAATACTCAATGTTAACAAATTTCTCTTCTTCAGAAACGCTTTCCTTGCCATTGCCAGTCTACATTTTATATCCTCTCTACTTCGAACTTCATCAGTTATTTTGCTCCCCAAATAGCAAAACTCCTTTACTACTTCAAGTGTCTCATTTCCTAATCTAATTCCCTCAGCATCACCCGACTTAATTCGACTACATTCCATTATCCTCGGTTTGCTTTTGTTGATGTTCATCTTATACCCTCCTTTCATGACACTGTCCATTCCGTTCAACTGCTCTTCCAAGTCCTTTGCTGTCTCTGACGGAATTACAATGTCATCGGCGAACCTCAAAGTTTTTTTTCTTCTCCATGGATTTTAATACCTACTCCTAATTTTTCTTTTGTTTCCTTCATTGCTTGCTCAATATACAGATTGAATAACATCGGGGATAGGCTACAACCCTGTCTCACTCCCTTCCCAACCACTGCTTGCCTTTCATACCCCTCAACTCTTATAACTGCCTTTCGCTCCCTGTACTTTACCCCTGCCATCTTCAGAATTTGAAAGAGAGTATTCCAGTGAACATTGTCAAAAGCTTTCTCTAAGTCTACAAATGCTAGAAACATAGGTTTGCCTCTCCTTAATCTAGCTTCTACGATAAGTCCTACGGTCAGTATTGCCTCACGTGTTCCAATATTTCTACGGAATCCAAACTGATCTTCCCCGAGGTCAGCTTCTACCAGTTTTTCCACTCGTCTGTAGAGAATTCGCGTTAGTATTTTGCATCCGTGACTTATTAAACTGATTGATCGGTAATTTTCACATCTGTCAACACCTGCTTTCTTTGGGATCGGAATTATTATATTCTTCTTGAAGTCTGAGGGTATTTCGCCTGTCTCATTCATCTTGCTCACCAGATGGTAGAGTTTTTTCAGGACTGGGTCTCCCAAGGCCGTCAGCAGTTCTAATGGAATGTTGTCTACTCCCGGGGCCTTGTTTCGACTCAGGCCTTTCAGTGCTCTGTCAAACTCTTCACGCAGTATCGTATCTCCCATTTCACCTTCATCTACATCCTCTTCCATTTCCATAATATTGTCCTCAAGTACATTGCCCTTGTATAGGCCCTCTATATACTCTCTGCACCTTTCTGCTTTCCCTTCTTTGCTTAGTACTGGGTTTCCATCTGAGCTCTTGATATTCATGCAAGTGGTTCTCTTTTCTCCAAAGGTCTCTTTAATTTTCCTGTAGGCGGTATCTATCTTACCCTTAAGGAGATAACCCTCTACATCCTTTCATTTGTCCTCTAGCCATCCCTGCTTAGCCATTTTGCACGTCTTGTCGATCTCATTTTTTAGACGTTTATATTCCTTTTTGCATGCTTCATTTACTGCATTTTTATATTTTCTCCTTTCATCAAATTAAATTCAGTACTTCTCCTGTTACCGAAGGATTTCTACTAGCCCTCGTCTTTTTACCTACTAGGTCCTCTGCTGCCTTCACTACTTCATCTCTCAAAACTACCCATTCTCTTTCTACTGTATTTCTTTCCCCCATTCCTGTCAATTGCACCCTTATGCTCTCCCTGAAACTCTGTACAACCTCTGGTTCTTTCAGTTTATCCAGGTCCCATCTCCTTAAATTCCCACCTTTTTACATCCTATCACCCTCATTTAATGTATTTGTGGAAGAGTAAAGTGAGAGATTCGTTGACTGAATAAGACGTCCTGTTATATTTCCTCAATAAATCTGCTGTACATCAAAGATAGTATTTCGTTGCACGTTTCTTTGAATGAGTAACAAACAGATGCAAGTAGTAATCAGGTCCTAAAGAAAAGTTCAGGTTAAAAGGCACTGTAACGGAGAACAGACTTAAGCTTAAAGGAACGGAAATTTAAATAACTATTTGTTGTCACCCACTCCACTGTAAAAATACACAAACCTCCATCAACCTCAATCATTCAAGCGTAACTGTTCACACACACACACTTATCCAATCTAAAACTCCATCCAATGTAAACGTCCACCATTCCAGTAGTAAAGTAGATCCTCCACTGTCCACCAAACTCAAACATACCGGTTTCACCGTTGGCTACGGCAGAGATAGTATTGAAGTAACACAGTTGAAAGAAGAGTTCTTAAAAAAATAGGTGGCGCTACTGAAGACGGGTTTCTCGGAAACTTCAGACGTGTATTCAACCAAGAGCAAGAGGAAGATCTCCTTAACCACAGTTCTGATGGGAAACAATGATATCATGGCGTATGGATAACTGATTTATGCCACTTGGCATTTCGGCTTTCTGAACGGAATAATTCATCACATCCCTTCAACAAAAAGATAAAAGTGTGGCGGGCATGGATTGGGTGGCACAGTTTAGGAAGAGACATCCAAAAATAAGCATTAGGAAACCAGGTTACACTTCATGTGAGTCTTATTTTTCCTTTTTCTGTCTCTGGCCACTTTGGCCTACCAAATGGACAAAGTGGCCCATTTGTAGATTTTCACTTAAGTTCACTTTTTAATACAATAGGAGAACTGAATAACGATTGAACTGTTTTATAGTTACACAATATATACAGTTTACACAGGTAAATCATTATCTATGACACGATGTCAAGAAAAATCTCTTTCCATAGCGTGGCCACTTTGCCCAACTTTGCCCCTATCACTCGTCATCTTGAAAGTGAATAAGAAATTTTCTGTAATGTGTTGTGTCCGTCTGGTAATGGTTTATAAGCACACCAGGGGCAGGCAGTGCGGGCAGAAGAACATGGGTAAACGGATTTCATCTACACCGAGATATTTCCTAGCAGGGCTTGGGCTGCTTACAACGAAGCTACACATCGCCTCCACAGGGTTTGGGGACGTCAACCTCACCGACAGGCAGCGTACCTGTCGCAGCAGAGGGTACTGTCGGCCGAGCACTATTTTGCTATGCCACGTCACGTGTCCTCGCAGCGTCACGCGGACATCCATTTGTTCCCCACTATTTAGGCCATCGCCGGACCGTGCGAAGACAGTTACACCCTACGCCTCAAGTTGGTAGTATCAACGGTGCCGTCACCCCGCATCGGCAGTTCTGTTCCAGCGCTACCAATTGGCAGACGTAGCAATTTTGTCTCCGCGCTTCATGTCGGCCAACCCGACCACAGTTCATAGTGGTCTTCACCAGCAGTACATCAGCCATCACACGCCGGCAGCACCAGTCCATTAACGTGTCCGGTCTTCACCTTCGCAATCACGACTCTAGTCTGTCGTGCGGACACATCGCAGAAAACGCCACAGGAGAGATGTTTCTGTTGTAAGTAATTATGTGGATATTCGTCCAAGGACATTATAATAGAGTTTCCTTTTGTTAATAAAGTTATTCTTTAAAAGTGACCGAGCGAGGTGGCGCAGTGGTTAGACACTGGACTGGCACTCTGGAGGACCACAGTTCAATCCCGCATCCGGCCATCCTGATTTAGGTTTTCCGTGATTTCCCTAAATCGCTCCAGGCAAATGCTGGGATGGTTCCTTTCAAAGGGCACGGCCGACTTCCTCCCCGTCCTTCCCCAATCCGATGAGACCGATGACCTCGCTGTCTGGTCTCCTTCCCCAAAACAACCCAACCCCTTTAAAAGTGTCTTCGATCACTTCTCACTACGAGGATGCGTCGGAATGTAGCACAGCATCATTTGGTAATGAGTCGTGAACTATGGGTAAACGGGAATAGATCAGAATGGAAACATCTACGATATAGTGTAGCAGAAGGATGTGATAAGGAATGAGGAGGGTTCTACGCAGAACTGGCGAAGAAGGAAACATGTGGAAAACACTGACAAGAAAAAGAAACAGGTTAAAGGCAAACTTGTTAGGATATCAGGGAATGACTTCCACGGTAGTACAGGAAGCTGCAGAGTATAAAAACAGTAGAAATAACAGAGATTGGAATACATCCAACAAATAATAGAGGGAATAGGGTGCAAATGTTGCTCTGAGACGAAAAGGTTGGTACAGGAGAGGAATTCGAAGCAGGAGCGGCATTGAACAAGTCAGGACACTCCAGAAGGAGATTTTCACTCTGCAGCGGAGTATGCGCTGATATGAAACTTTCTGGCAGATTACAACTGTGTGCCGGACCGAGACTCGAACTCGGGACCTTTGCCTTTCGCGGGCAAGTGCTCTACCATATGAGATACCGAAATACGACTCACGCCCCGTCCTCATAGCTCTACTTTTCCAGTATCTCGTCTCCTACCCTCCAAACTTTACAGAAGCTCTCCTGCGAACCTTGCAGAACTAGCACTCGTGAAAGAAAGGATATTCCGGAGACATGGCTTATCCACAGTCTGGGGGATGTTTCGAGAATGAGATTTTCACTCTGCAGCGGAGTGTGCGCTGATATGAAACACTCCTGGCAGATTAAAACTGTGTGATATCCGAGATACTGGCAGAAGAAAAGCTATGAGTACGGGGCATGAGTCGTGCTTGGGTAGCTCATATTGTAGAGCACTTGCCCGCGTAAGGCGAAGGTCCCGAGTTCGAGTCTCGGTCCGGCACAGTTTTAATCTGCCAGGAAGTTTCACGTCAGGAGACTGACGGTTTCTTGAAAAAAAAAATTGAATTCCGTACTTGCAGCGGTCAACATTAACAACGGCACAGGGCCTAAGGATTGCCCTTAAGAGCACAGTTCAGCGCCAATGGGATCCATTGCGCACATGTCTGCCGCCTGATTGGCAGTTCTTCAGCTGCTATTGACACCAGCTGCTGCGTTTTGGTGTTGTCCTCAGTTTATAGGGAAGGCGGTAGAGCCGTTCCATCAGGTTTTCTCTCTTCTTCCAGATCATTGGTGTCCTCGCTTCCTGTGTCCACCTTTGCTTCCAGTTACGGATTACAATGAAATAATGCTGCATGGCCTAACTCACGAAAGCTCACAGCCGCTGGAGCTGGTCACGAATGCGTCTGTTCGTTATACCAGTCGTCTTCGACTCTTTGCTAATATTTCACCTTCTCATGCACAGGTATACTGATTGCATGCAGAGAGTCAGAGATTTCTATACCCTTTGTCTTCTCTACTGTCTTATCAACGAACACTGTCTCTCATATCTCTCCTCAACCTTAACACTCTTCTCTGGACAACACGGCAGAACCAACCTCTCCCCTCATAGCAAGATCGTTTCCGTCCCACGCCGTAGTTCAGTCGCTTACTCGGAGTCCTTCTCAGTAGCAGCAAGCCGACTTCTGATTTATATTAGAGGACTGGATAACATTTCCAGCTTCAAAAGAAAGTTAATTACGTATCTACTAAAGCAACAACAAGGATTACTGTTCTCCCTCTCAGCACTCATTACCACTGTGGCCTTGTACATTCTTCTTTCCGACCAAAGCTTCTTCAAGTTTTTGTGTGTCCATCCTTGTGCGAGGTCTGGGGGACTAGGGCCGTTCACTACTGTAAGAAAATGAAATACCTACAGCCGTTCTTACGTTGTCATTTATTGTGAGCTACGAGTTTTGGCGCTTCAGTCCGCCATTTTCAGGGCTTAGTTGATGCTGAAAGTGTTTTCACGATCCATATATCAGTGGCCAACAACTGGTTTACGCAGACTTTTCGAATGTTTTTCCAGTTAGCTGACAGTCGATGGTTGGAGAGACGACATCACAGTTACAGGTAGTCTGCGTAAGCCTGTTGTTGGCCACTGATGTATCGTATACATGGATCGTGGTAACCCCTGCAGCATCAACTAAGGCCTGAAGATGGTCCATTGAAGGCCGAAACTGGTAGCTACACAATATATGACAACTGTTAATGTTCCCACATCTCAAAGGTAAGATAAACCCACACCAAGGGCATTGGCCAAGAGATGGTGCAAACACTAACAGCAAAGAAGAACAAACGACAGTTTAAGAATTAACCGGGGGAGCTACATGATTTCCCGTCTTCTGCCTACGAGAAGGCGCTTTTCCTCAGCTTGCGACTGCAAACGCGCAATGTTGTCACAGTGTTATTCCCACACTGTCATTTAGTTCAGGTGTCATCATAAAGTTACGGCTACTACCGAACACCTCAACAGCGCGCTTGCTTCACACAAATGGCACCTACACAGCTAGCGAAGAGGCTGAAAAGAAAGGAAGTCTATCACAGTGAAGTTTTATTTTTTGCAATAATTATACTGTGTAACAGACGAACTCGATTTTATGCTCATTTTCTTAATTTGGATCTGTTGGACATTATAGTAATACAAACAAGTAACTGTGAACGGATGAACGTTATTGGGATTTTTAAAACCTCGATATTTGAACCCAAAAATGTATTTAAATAAACATCTTGAAGCCACTTTGTTTTTGCACAACTTTTTCTCAGAATAAAAATGGAAATAATGTTTCTGCTAAGTACTCACAGGACAAACTTCGCAATATACACGCTGTTATATTACAGTATTTCTTACACTTGTCAAACCACTGCACTCAATAGACGTTCACTGTTCATCTTCTCAGCTCAGTCGCTGGCACATTGTTTATTCCAAGTGAGTAGCGTATGACGTCTTATTCACCCGACACAACTCAAAATTGGGTTAGCTGAAACAGCTTCCTTCATCATTGTGAAGTTCCGATTTTTATGGATGTCAGCAAGCCCAGAACTCACAGCAACAAAGCTTTAGTTTGTTATACTTTTCAATTCAGTCTAATAATACATTTTCATGCAATATTAAAGCTTTTTTTGAAATCTTAATTCAATGTAAATAATTTTCCTTTAATCAGCATAGATTTAAATATTTGAATGATTTCTTATAGTTAATACAAGGCCAGAAAAAGCCAAATGACCATGAAAAAAAAGACATACTGCCGGACCCCATCTAATCCACCCATCTCCCAGCTAAATGGTATTAAAAAGAAGCCAGAGTAAGCTCTAAAAAGCTGATATGGCAACACTGGCTAGCATATATTCAACAGTGCTGTTATTCCTGTTACTTCGCTACGGTATTGTACGGTCTCAAGGGCCGCCGAGCGCATCATCATCATCATCATTTATGACTGATTAAGATATGACTGATTATGATATAACTGATGAAGATATGTGAACACAAAATAAGCAGTCTCGCATATGCGGATGATTTAGTTGTGATGGCAGATTCGATTGAAAGTTGGCCAAGTAATATTTCAGAGCTAGATCGGAAATGTAAGGACTATGGTATGAAGATTAGCATCTCCAAAACGAAAGTAATGTCAGTGGGAAAGAGATATAAACGGATTGAGTGCCAAACAGGAGGAACAAAGTTAGAACAGGAGGACGGTTTCAAGTACTTAGGATGTATATTTTCACAGGATGGCAACATAGTGAAAGAACTGGAAGCGAGGTGTAGCAAAGCTAATGCAGTTAGCGCTCAGCTACGATCTACTCTCTTCTGCAAGAAGGAAGTCAGTACCAAGACTAAGTTATCTGTGCACCGTTCAATCTTTCGACCAACTTTGTTGTATGGGAGCGAAAGCTGGGTGGATTCAGGTTACCTTATCAACAAGGTTGAGGTTACGGATATGAAAGTAGCTAGGATGATTGCAGGTACTAGTAGATGGGGACAATGGCAGGAGGGTGTGCACAATGAGGAAATCAAAGAAAAACTGGGAATGAACTCTATAGATGTAGCAGTCAGGGCGAACTGGCTTAGATGGCGGGGTCATGTTACACGCATGGGAGAAGCAAGGTTACCCAAGAGACTCATGGGAGCAGCAGTAGAGGGTAGGAGGAGTCGGGGCAGACCAAGGAGAAGGTACCTGGATTCGGTTAAGAATGATTTTGAAGAAATAGGCTTAACATCAGAAGAGGCACCAATGTTAGCACTGAATAGGGGATCATGGAGGAATTTTGTAAGGGGGACTATGCTCCAGACTGAACGCTGAAAGGCATAATCAGTCTTAAATGATGATGGTGATGATGATGCGCTCGGCGGCCCTTGAGACCGTACAATACCGTAGCGAAGTAACAGGAACAACAGCACTGTTGAATATATGCTAGGCAGTGTTGCCATATCAGCTTTTTAGAGCTTACTCTGGCTTCTTTTTAATGCCATTTACGGTATTGAACGGTCTCAAGGGCCGCCGAGAGCAAGCGGAAATAAATATGACTGGAACGAGATGTGATGGTTGAGGAAGCGAGTAAAAGAGTGGAGGGAATTTTACTTGTCTCTCTGTCCACTCCCAAGTTTCGGTTGTTGCTGTATGCTGTGTAAATGTAGAAGAATTAAAGAATTGTCTTTCTGTGGCTCATTAATAATATTAAGGGACTTATAAGTCGTTGTGCCTACAGATAACTGTACTCTCTTTATATAAGTTGAACCCTTGTGTAAATCAAAGTATGCTCTGCCATTGGTCATAGGCTGCAATTCTTGAGCGTCTGGCTTCGCAACACCACCACAACCCACGTGGTTCTCTCATCAAACCTCAGTGGACAGCCGGAATCGCTGTGCCTGCCAGTGGTGCCCGTATTTACGTGTCGCTGGTATGCGGGTATCTAAGGGCACTGCGGACAGATGGCCAACGCTGTTACAGTTTAAATACGCCGGTAATTAGTGGGGATGTTAGATCATAACCGGAGCGTAGATATAGATTTTGTTCTACTATAAATGTTCTAGACACTTTATACAATAAATAGTTACGTACTAAAATGTCACACTTAATTTGTAGAGTACAAAATTCTTCATCAGTGTACCTCACGTAATTAATATTTTTCAAGAGTGCTTCACTTTTAATATACCTCCTTAGAAAATTGTATAATTTGCTTTAATTTGCTTAATACTACATCTTTGTAATAAAAGTTTCGAAAAGTAGCGGGGGGGGGGGGGGGGGGAGGGGAGCGTGAGGGTGCAGCTTTGTCAATTCTGCCAGCAGAGTGTAGAATCCTCTTGCATCTAGAACAGCTTTATCAGTTCTTTGACTATCGCAAAATCGAGTCCCGACACCCAACTCTATCCTTCAGACCCCTACTGCTGCGCCTCTATCGCCAGATCCCTCCATTCTTAGGTCTCCATACATACTCCATGTCGTTTTCAAGGATAATCCGATACACTGACCCTCAAAGATCACGTAACATACCGATTAAATGATGTTTAGATAATGAATTGTACATGGGACACACGTTTGTTATTATTGTGAATGGAGCTGCTTTGAAGGGAGATATTCAGTCCACTAAAACGGTTTTTACTTAAGTTAATGAGACAGGTGAAATACCCTCAGACTTCAAGAAGAATATAATAATTCCAACCCAAAGAAAGCAGGTGTTGACAGATGTGAAAATTACCGAACTATCAGTTTAATAAGTCGCAGCTGCAAAATACTAACGCGAATTCTTTACAGACGAATGGAAAAACTGGTAGAAGCGGATCTCGGGGAAGATCAGTTTGGATTCCGTAGAAATGTTGGAACACGTGAGGCAATACTAACCTTACGACTTATCTTAGAAGAAAGATTAAGAAAAGGCAAACCTACGTTTCTAGCATTTGTAGACTTAGAGAAAGCTTTTGACAATGTTAACTGGAATACTCTCTTTCAAATTCTGAAGGTGGCAGGTATAAAATACAGGGAGCGAAAGGCTATTTACAATTTGTACAGAAATCAGATGGCAGTTATAAGAGTCGAGGGGCATGAAAGGGAAGCAGTAGTTGGGAAAGGAGTGAGACAGGGTTGTAGCCTGTCCCCGATCTTATTCAATCTGTATATTGAGCAAGCAGTAAAGGAAACAAAAGAAAAATTCGGAGTAGGTATTAAAATTCATGGAGAAGAAGTAAAAACTTTGAGGTTCGCCGATGACATTGTAATTCTGTCAGAGACAGCAAAGGACTTGGAAGAGCAGTTGAACGGAATGGACAGTGTCTTGAAAGGAGGATATAAGATGAATATCAACAAAAGCAAAACGAGGATAATGGAATGTAGTCAAATTAAATCGGGTGATCCTGAGGGAATTAGATTAGGAAATGAGACACTTAAAGTAGTAAAGGAGTTTTGCTATTTAGGGAGTAAAATAACTGATAATGGTCGAAGTAGAGAGGATATAAAATGTAGACTGGCAATGGCAAGGAAATCGTTTCTAAAGAAGAGAAATTTATTAACACCGAGTATAGATTTAAGTGTCAGGAAGTCGTTTCTGAAAGTATTTGTATGGAGTGTAGCCATGTGTGGAAGTGAAACATGGACGACACCTAGTTTGGACAAGAAGAGAATAGAAGCTTTCGAAATGTGGTGCTACAGAAGAATGCTGAAGATTAGATGGGTAGATCACATAACTAATGAGGAAGTATTGAATAGGATTGGGGAGAAGAGACGTTTGTGGCACAACTTGACTAGAAGAAGGGATCGGTTGGTAGGACATGTTCTGAGGCATCAAGGGATCACCAATTTAGTATTGGAGGGCAGCGTGGAGGGTAAAAATCGTAGAGGGAGACCGAGAGATGAATACACTAAACAGATTCAGAAGGATGTAGGTTGCAGTAGGTACTGGGAGATGAAGAAGCTTGCACAGGATAGAGTAGCATGGAGAGCTGCATCAAACCAGTCTCAGGACTGAAGACCACAACAACAACAGCAACTTAAGTTTTATTTTTCTTGATGTTTTCTTATAGAGGTATTTTTCTTGATGTTTTCTTATAGAGGTATGATAAGACGCAGGTCTGCTTCACACGATGAACAGCCACTTATGCTAGGCTTAAGAAAAGTCTGGTGAATCTGTCTACGAAACGAAATAAATATCTACAATTTGTATATTTGTAGCTTAACTCTTCAAAGATCGGAACAACAAAATCTAATATTCATTCACTTCTGTGAGCTATCGGTTCGAACTTTAGTGTTGCTTCCTAACGTATCACAGAAGACGACTCGCCTCCAGTACTCCACAACTTGCTGCAAAGTGTGCAATGAAGAAGCACAAAGATAACATATAAAGCAGATAGGTTCACGTCGTTGTCAATGACCTTAACTGATAAATGTTTAGAAAAAACTGGGTGGATTTAAATTTGAGGATTTTTATGTCAAATCTACAAAATTTATTCCAAGCATATGAGATATAAAGAGTCATGTAGGAAATAATGAATTTTAGTGGGGATAGTTCTATAATAGCTTATAAACTAATAAAATGAAATTACCGATACCCGAAGATATCGAAGAATTCTGAATTTCTCACGCCTGGATACATCACAACGACTACATACTGAGGTCTGCACACCCTATCAACTGTTGCTTTCCCTAACACTTTTCTAAATGAAGGCTCCAATATGCACGAGGGAAGTCGAAAGGTTCTAATTGTCTCGTTTTAAAAATCAAGCTGCGATCACTATACGCTGTGATGGTATTGCTCGTTCTCTAGATTCTCTCGTAACAATGTAACACAACTTCCCCAAAATATCAGCAGAGGAGAGGAATTTTGCGGATCTTCTTTCTAGTTTGTTGTAGCTCTCCAGTGCTCAAGCAAAACGTGTTGCATCTGGCCTATTTAACCCAGTTAATAGCGCTCGTAAGAAACCTTAGAAATCAAGTACTGTGGCTTGAAAACGATGGCTGCGTGGATATAAAACTAAATAATAAACAATGATGGCTGTCACGACATTATTTCTTGCTTGCTAGTGAGTCTTCCACGTTGTAGAGTTGTGATCCACGAAAGTTTTTTCGCTCCTCACGTTTTGTCCAGAGCCGCGCTTGACATCTTCGGAGGTCGGCAAGGCTCAGCGGAAATAGGATAACCTCTGAAGATTTCCAACTCAGCTCTGGACGAAACAATAGGGAAGAGAAATTTGATGGACGACGACCATGCAATCCAAAAGATTCACCAGCAGCTATGAAATTTAATGGTCAATATCATCATCATCATCATCATTTAAGAGTGATTATGCCCTTCAGCGTTAGTCTGGAGCATAGTCCCCCTTACAAAATTCCTCCATGATCCCCTATTCAGTGCTAACATTGGTGCCTCTTCTGATGTTAAGCCTATTACTTCAAAATCATTCTTAACCGAATCCAGGCACCTTCTCCTTGGTCTGCCACGGCTCCTCCTACCCTCTACTGCTGAACCCATGAGTCTCTTGGGTAACCTTGCTACTCCCATGCGTGTAACATGACCCCACCATTTGAGCCTGTTCGCCCTGACAGCTACATCTTTGATTTCCTCATTGTGGACACCCTCCTGCCATTGTTCCCATCTACTAGTACCTGCAATCATCCTAGCTACTTTCATATCCGTAACCTCAACCTTATTGATAAGGTAACCTGAATCCACCCAGCTTTCGCTCCCATACAACAAAGTTGGTCGAAAGATTGAACGGTGCACAGATAACTTAGTCTTGGTACTGACTTCTTTCTTGCAGAAGAGAGTAGATCGTAGCTGAGCGCTCACTGCATTAGCTTTGCTACACCTCGCTTCCAGTTCTTTCACTATGTTGCCATCCTGTGAGAATATGCATCCTAAGTACTTGAAACCGTCCACCTGTTCTAACTTTGTTCCTCCTATTTGGCACTCAATCCGTTTATATTTCTTTCCCACTGACATTACTTTCGTTTTGGAGACGCTAATCTTCATACCATAGTCCTTACATTTCTGATCTAGCTTTGAAATATTACTTTGCAAACTTTCAATCGAATCTGCCATCACAACTAAGTCATCCGCATATGCGAGACCGCTTATTTTCTGTTCACATATCTTAATCTCACCCAGCTAGCTATTGTTTTCAATATATGATCCATAAATAATATGAACAACAGTGGAGACAGGTTGCAGCCTTGTCTTACCCCTCAAACTACTCTGAACCATGTACTCAATTTACCGTCAACTCTAACTGCTGCCTGACTATCCATGTAAAGACCTTTAATTGCTTGCAAAAGTTTGCCTCCTATTCCATAATCTCGTAGAACAGACAATAACTTCCTCCTAGGAACCCGGTCATATGCCTTTTCTAGATCTATAAAGCATAGATACAATTCCCTGTTCCATTCATAACACTTCTCCATTATTTGCCGTAAGCCAAAGATCTGGTCCTGACAACCTCTAAGAGGCCTAAACCCACACTGATTTTCATCCAGTTGGTCCTCAACTAATACTCGCACTTTCCTTTCAACAACACCTGAGAAGATTTTACCCACAACGCTGATTAAAGAGATACCTCCGTAGTTGTTACAATCTTTTCTGTTTCCATGTTTAAAGATTGGTGTGATTACTGCTTTCGGCCAGTCTGATGGAACCTGTCCTGACTCCCAGGCCATTTCAATTATCCTGTGTAGTCATTTAAGACCTGACAGTCCACTGTATTTGATGAGTTCCGACTTAATTTCATCCACCCCAGCTGCTTTATTGCACTGCAATCTATTGACCATTTTCTCCACTTCCTCAACTGTGTTCCTATTTCCATCATCATTCCTATCCCATTGTACCTCCAAATCTGAAACGTTACTGATCGTATTTTCACCTACATTGAGCAACTTTTCAAAATATTCCCTCCACCTGCCCAAGGAATACACAGGATTCACCAGCAGTTTTCCTGACCTGTCCAAAATACTTGTCATTTCCTTCTTACCTCCCTTTCGAAGACTGCTAATTACACTCCAGAATGGTTTTCCAGCAGCTTGACCCAAAGTCTCCAACCTGTTTCCAAAGTCTTCCCAAGATTTCTTCTTGGATGCTGCAATTATCTGTTTGGCTTTGTTTCAATAAAGAAATTAAGAAAGAAATATAGCAGTCAACACTCAGACACTGGAAGTCAGTCGTGCGTCGGTGAAATTGACCGTCCTCCTCCTTCTGGACCGAAAATTAACTCAGCTTCACACCAAATACTGGGCTGGAACACATAAATAAGGAGACAAGACGCTCATTGACACGCTAAAATATGGTATGAGTACTGGTGCGATAGTGGAAAGCAGCGGCCATACGAGACTTGCAGGGAACAGATCTGAGGAGCCAAAGTAGCTCTTTGCACGTCGATCAGTCAGTGGAATGCTACCCTGATGGTGTCTTCCAATGCCGGCCAGAGTGGCCGAGCGGTTCTAGGCGCTACAGTCTAGAACCGCGCAACCGCTACGGTCGCAGGTTCGAATCCTGCCTCGGGCATGGATGTGTGTGATGTCCCTAGGTTAGTTAGGTTTAAGTAGTTCTAAGTTCTAGGAGACTGATGACCTTAGAAATTAAGTCTCATAGTGCTCAGAGCCATTTGAACCATTTGTCTGCCAATGTGCTGGTGCCTGGCAAAGGCTTCGATCCTTCTGGGGACGAAGTCAACTGTCCAGCCGGCCTCGTGCGTCTAAGAAACACAACAGTCCGACAAAAACTTAGTCACTGACGCACAGCCCTACATTTATACTGCGTGCACCCTACATGTTACAAAGTGTTACCTTATTTTAACAAAAATAGGTGGAGAGACTCGGTCTCGATAGAAGTCATCTGGAAAGACTAATTGCATATGTAAAACCGCAGATACTATAAATTGAATTAAAAGCAAAAGCAGCGTAGAAGGTGTTACCGGCCGCTGATTGACTCTCACAGACATTCGTTGTTCGAGCTGATCATTAGACGAGACTGCTCAAGAACGAAACTTGTTCCTTAAGACTCGCGGCCGTGGGTGCATACTTACAGGACGCTTCGCCGAAACACGTAGGATACGTTTGTGAGGTAACGGGCAAGTTGTGGCGCCGTGGAAATATTCAAAGTTCGGAGTTGATACAGCCCACTGGCAGCTCGGCCAGCCGGGACCCGGCAGCAAACACGTGGTGCCGAACGTTAGCCGGACGAGAGGGATAGCACCAGCGCATGGTCCAGCCGCGTGGCTGGGAATTCCGCTGTGGCGAGGACGGTGCTTTGTGTCGATGAAGGAGATGTCTAGGGCCGGGAGTGCCAAAGATGGCGGACTTTGTGAAACCACAATGGCAGTCATTTAACAGTTCGTATAGAAATTAATAGCAGCCACATGAATCATGATACCTTAAAAAGAAACATGTACATTACTATTATTTGCACGACAGTTCTGATGGTGTGATCAGATTTTCAATATCTTTATTATTTTAAAGTTGAGTACCACACCCAGCAACGAATTTCCAAAATACAAACTCTTCATTCGATTTCGTTCATCTACACTTCTTTAGAAAGCTATTAGTGTAAACCTAAAATGGTATGAATTACAGGCATATAACTTGAATGGTACATAAGTTACTAGAGGTCAAAGTGGCCGATTACTATCGGTTGCGTCAGGCCATAAGTACTCCACAGTTACACGAAGAAACGGTAGCAACATGCTTGTTGTAAATATATTTACTCATTTATGTCTTTGTTTATATCCGGTATATACCATCCACGAAGAAACTGGTTAAATATTTACTGTGTTTTAGAAAGCACAGAGACATTAGGCTACTGGCCTACTTTTGCTTGCTATTCCTTTGACATGTTTATTTAATTTGCTTATATATTTAATAATGTGTGTTAGAGCGTGTTTATGGTCCAGTCTTAGGAATATTTATAGAATTTCAAGATATTTAAATGTAAATCCAATATTTAGAAAGTGTTTCATTATGTTTGTGAATGTGCGTTCGCTTTAAGATATGGCAGGAGCTCTCTAGCCAATCACAGCGCTCGTGAATGGGGAAACTGGATGGAAGTTGGAGGAGAGGATGGTTTCCGGAGAGGACACGGAGTAGTCCTGGGCAGGACGACACAGGACACGGACGGTATAGCACACGACACGGGAAGTGCTGGACGCGACGGCGGAAAGACTTGCACAGTGGAGCAGTTTGCCCGTGGTCGCGGAGGATAGAAATATTTTGGAGTGCCGACTTGTGCTCTTGTGTGATTTCCGTGGCTTCTGCTGTGAAGTCGTAGTATGCGTTCAGAGGTGAATATCTCGCGAGCTATGTTGTTGTTGATAACTATTTACCTAAAGTAGGAATCTATTGTTTCCCTGTTATTCAACTTATATTTTATTTAAATGCTGGACCATCTACATTAATAAGGGTTTTGCAAAAATATACGGCATTCTCAAAAGCACTTCTACTATCGTACTCATCATTTAAAGTCGTTAAGATAGTACCTGCAGATTATATTTAATTGCATTTTTCATTTATAAATTTATATGTTACATTCATAATTCGCAATTGCCGAGAGATAGAAACCTTCGACCATTCGATTCATGTGTGTATTCTTATCATATATTTTAGACTCAGCAGTATTTGGCCTGTAATGCGGCAGCTACGTGTCCCAGCCCTTAGATAACCAACACAGCCAAGGCCGGCCGGTGCGGCCGAGCGGTTCTAGGCACTACAGTCTGGAACCGCGCGATCGCTACGGTCGCAGGTTCGAATCCTGCCTCGGGGATGGATGTGTGCGATGTCCTTAGGTTAGTTAGGTTTAAGTAGTTCTAAGTTCTAGGGGACTGATGACCTCAGAAGTTAAGTCGCATAGTACTCAGAGCCATTTGAACCCAGCTAAAACTTCTAATATAACAACTCTGAGTCGGAGAGTATGTAGTTGAGGGCCACCATTTCAGTACTTCATCATATTCATAATTTAATGAGAAAGTGTGCAGGTTTGACTCTGACATTTAACAACATCCGCAAGATGTTCTGTTCTAACTGCCTTGTTCTCTTGGGGCTTGTTTTCCGAATTATGGAACAGTTCTTCGTCTATATATTATAGCATAAATAATAGTACATTAAAATAGGAATAGCGCTTCAGCAAAGTTAACTAAGGAAATCAGACTGCGATGGGCGTTCTCCCGACTGAGCTCCAGTCATTCCGGGTTGTGAACCCGGAGCTGACCTTGCCCTTTCAGCAGTCTCTGCTGATGTTATTTCACATGATGCATGCGGTGTGTTAGGTGCTGCGGGGCACAGAGGTGAAGGCGTATGTGGAGGACAATTGAACAGTACAAAGCAGATCACGATCCGCTGCATTCCGCAGTTCGCGGAATCCATAGGTGCAACCGCAATACGACCGACAGCTAAACAATACACCAGCGCAGTCGGGACTGCCACATAAAACGAGCAGCCATTGCTGTTCGCATTATAAATCCTGTCACAGGAGATGCGCGAGGCTGACAGGACGTAATTTCTAGGTACTGTAGTGCGTTGCATCAGCTCCATGAGATACCAAGCGGTGCAACTCACTAAATCGCCGTTTTGGTTCTATTATTTTTAAACAGTAAGATTAAAATTTTTGTTGCTATTTTTGTAACTTTTTTGTTTTTATCATGTTGCAATAATTTATGCTATTATACATGAGAGGCAAAAAGAGAAAAAATACAATCTTAAAGATCTCTATCTAGCTCGCCTGTTCCTTGGAGCTTGTTATTCCTACGTATGAGGTGATAACCACGAGAGTGTTCCTGCTCTGATATGAAATCACTCTCTGGACCGTAACTCCAGGTGTGGGTCCAGTATGTCTAGGCCGCCCAGACAGGTTGTTTGCAGGGGCTCAGCTGGCCTCCTAACCAACGCACGACCATCACTGGCACCGAGGCAGAACCAGGTTACAACAGAAAACATAACCGTGCCCTCCAATGAGCTCTCGCTTCGCACCTCTGAAGTTATAAATGGTCGTGGTTTGGGGTCAGTAGAATGAACGCTTCAGGGCGTCTGGGTCGGAGCTTTCCTTGAAGTAACCGATTTGTAGCAGTTCGTTGTGTCACTCTGGTGCCAGCTGCTGCTCAAATAACTGTCTCAGACACAGTGCGACACCCCACAGCCATACGTCGAACACGACGGATTTCCCTCTAACATCAACTCAACACGTCTAATCTCAAAAGTGACTAACGCTCACTACCGTTACAGAGCGTATTTATGGCAAACCTGATTGTACCCGCACAGTGGAGCTCCTAGTGCCATCATTATGTGATTGGCACGAAATTTCAATAGACGTCGTCTTTCAGATGTAGAAACACGCCTACCGTCTCTCAGCATTTATTGGTGTCGGGCTTTCCTCCACCCGTGTGTTTTTCTAGCGTCTCACATTGTATTGTCGTTGAACACAGCTGCGATATTTTCACACTGACTAAAACTAATCGTGTCGCATGGTGTAGCTTTTCTTGAATCTTTTCTTGCTCTTCCACTAATCCAACTTGGTGAGAGAACCACACCGACAATAAGAATTTATGGAAGGAGCGTTTCCGGGTGACGTCTTCCGTGGGTAATTCACTCTTCCTCAAGATTCTCCGTATAAATCTCAGTAAGGTATCTGCCTTCCCTTTACTAGATTTAAATCGGCATTCCATCTTAAAAAAAACGCCTGACAGAAACTCTTAAATACTTGAAGAGTGAAATTCATCCGCGTGGTGATCGCGACTCTCCTAGTCAAATGTATTGGATCGTTTCGTCTCTTTACGCGCTTTAGATTACGTTCATTTGTGTTTAGTGTCTCCTAGCTATCTCTGCATCAGGTACTGATACCATGAAAAACTCTCTACATTTTGTAAAAAGCTCCTAACGACGTCGTACCGCTGTTGACAACCGCGTCATCTGCGGGCAGCCACACAGGGTTTACATGCATTATCCGTTGTGAATAGCATCGCCCCTACCACACGACTTTGAAGTTCACCAGATGCCTACTTCTGATGTTGCTCCTCCATGAACCCTGTCGTGTTTAAAACTCATTTTACAAATATTAGAAAAGCAATACGTCGAAAACTGTTTTTCCTCAGTATCAATATTCCTTTTTCGCTAACGAAAAAATTTTTCTTAATTTTTAAAATCAGTGAGTTGCATCATATGTGTCTCATGAACCTAATTAGGTTCATGTTTTCATTAGAACATAAGATTTTCTAAGTTAAATTTTAGGTTTTAGACAATATTTCTTAGAATGTTTGTTGTTGTGGTCTTCAGTCCTGAGACTGGTTTGATGCTGCTCTCCATGCTACCCTATCCTGTGTAAGCTTCTTCATCTCCCAGTACCTACTGCAACCTACATCCTTCTGAACCTACTTAGTGCATTCATCTCTTGGTCTCCCTCTACGATTTTTGCTCTCCACACTGCCCTCCAATGTTGAATTTGTGATCCCTTGATGGCTCAGAACATGTCCTACTAACCGGTTAGACAACAGCACCAGACGTCTCAACGAACATAACTGCGTGTTACTTTACAGGGACATAAGTGTCCATCAACCACAAAAAGTGTAAGGACGACAAACTGCTGTTAGCTGGGAAGTGTGCAGTTACTTTGTTTTCTTCCTTCCAATCTATCGACTTACACAAACGTTCATAAACTGTGAGAAACTGATGTTTAGTTCAAGAAAGGGTGTTTGTGGCATCCTGAGGATGAGAAATATCATAATCGCTATACAGTTCGTAATCTATGGACTCAAACTGCAGGTTTATTGGAAACCACAAGTAGGCAGAATCTTTATCGGAAATTTTTGGCGCAAATTATAATGCTTAGAACCGCTCGGCCACTTCGGCCGGCTTTCAAGAAGGGACGTCTAACAGATGTGCAGAACTATAGACCTAACGTCGATCAGTTGTAGAATTTTGGAACACGTATTATGTTCGAGTATAATGACTTTTCTGGAGACTAGAAATCTACTCTGTAGGAATTAGCATGGGTTTCGAAAAAGACGATCGTGTGAAACCCAGCTCGCGTTATTCGTCCACGAGACTCAAAGGGTCATAGACACGGGTTCCCAGGTAGATGCCGTGTTTCTTCCGCAAGGCGTACGATACAGTTCCCCACAGTCGTTTAATGAACAAAGTAAGACCTTATCGACTATCAGACCAATTGTGTGATTGGATTGAAGAGTTCCTAGATAACAGAACGCAGCATGTCATTCTCAATGGTGAGAAGTCTTCCGAAGTAAGAGTGATTTCAGGTGTGCTGCAGGGGAGTGTCGTAGGACGGTTGCTATTCACAATATACATAAATGACTTTGTGGATGACATCGGAAGGTCACTGAGGCTTTTTGCGGATGATGCTGTGGTATATCGAGAGGTTGTAACAATGGTAAATTGTACTGAAATGCAGGAGGATCTGCAGCGAATTGACGCATGTTCCAGGGAATGGCAATTGAATCTCAATGTAGACAACTGTAATGTGCTTCGAATACATAGAAAGAAAGATCCCTTATCATTTAGCTACAGTATAGCAAGTCAGCAACTGCAAGCAGTTAATTCCGTAAATTATCTGGGAGTACGCATTAGGAGTGATTTAAAATCGTCGGTAAAGCAGATGCCAGACTAAGATTCATTGGAAGAATCCTAAGGAAATGCAATCCGAAAACAAAGGAAGTGGGTTACAGTACGCTTGTTCGCCCGCTTCTTGAATACTGCTCAGCAGTGTGGGATCCGTACCAGATAGGGTTGATAGAAGAGATAGAGAAGATCCAACGGAGAGCAGCGTACTCGTTACAGGATCATTTAGTAATCGCGAAAGCGGTACGGAGATGATGCATAAACTCCAGCGGAAGACTGCAGGAGAGACGCTCAGTAGCTCGGTACGAGTTTTTGTTGAAGTTTCGAGAACATACCTTCACCGAGGAGTCAAGCAGTATATTGCTCCCTCCTACGTATATCTCGCGAAGAGACCATGAGGATAAAATCAGAGAGATTAGAGCCCACACAGAGGCATACCGACAATCCTTCTTTCCACGAACAATACGAGACTGGAATAGAAGGGAGAACCGATAGAGATACTCAAGGTACCCTCCGCCACACACCTTCAGGTGGCTTGCGGAGTACGGATGTAGATGTAGAAGACGACACTGCTCAAGTATACAAGTCAGCACCAACTACCAGTGCTCCAAACGTACAAGTCTGGAAATGTCAACTTCTGCGTTAGCCCTGTTATATAATACATCCAAAGTGTACGTTTGCACCTGTGCTCCAGGGGTACGTACTCGAAGCCACAGGTTTGTTTACGTAGGTTACGTCCTTGAGTGCAAAAGCTGATATTATGGAACTCATATCTAAACTTCTGAGAGGTCTAGCAGTTATTATTATCCTGCGCAGTTATAATGAAATTACGTTACGATTATTCTTCATTATGAACTAATGTGTTCGTTTTATGTCACGCAGGTACAAGCGAATGATTATGTTTACGCTTAACAGCGTTTTATACACGGAGGATTTAATTACGTATGCAGCATTTGCCGAAACACTGTCCGCCTTAGAAGGGCAGAACAACAAAGTAATACCAAGAGAAGGAATTGCCAGGGGCGTGTATACTCCCTGTTAATGAAGGAGTTGACGCCCAAAGATCCACAACAGTTAAGGAATTTCGTCAGAATGGGTGTGTGTTGTCAGTCGTACATGACGGGATTCGCGCAAGTGACGCAGTAATGAGGGAAGCTATTTCACAATAGTGCAACTGCAAACACGCAAACCGGGCTTTACAGTCCTCTCTGTTCGCTGCCGGCACAACTGCTCTTACTCTTGTGGCTATTCTCTCAACACTATCCTTCCTGGCATGCTGAAATAAAAAAAGGTGCTTTCAAATCAAATACATGTGGCAGTTTCTTCAATTGAGGTGGTACGTACACATATCCAAAGTAAAATTATATGGACATTCACATAAAAATTAGAATTAAACATTCTTGGACGTACATTGTAATGGTATAACGTATCAGATAATCTTACAGACACCTTCCCTTGTTGCACGCCTCAATAAGCACGCTTATACTCTTTTTTGTTTCATTCCATTTCTACAGTAAGACAGTATCATTAGATGCTATTACTAGATATACAGCTTTTCTCAGTGGCAATACAAAATGGAAAATTTTCATTTGTTTTATTCCTGTATTTATGTTTTTTTTTTCCTTTATTGATTTTCGATTCCCCCCTACCAGGGGAGGGGCGGGCTGACAGAAGCTTAATACGCTGCTCTACAGCCGAGAGAAAAGTTAAACAAACAATGGTGAGAGAACAAACAATATAAAAAAGGCGATAAATTGGTAACAGTAAAATTGCGGAAAGTTGCGGAACTTAAAATACGAAAGCACGGCGTTGACGATGCGGATGAAGACACACAGGAAGTAGACAGGCACAAATAAAAAACACGGCGACAGCTGGGGTCTGTTCGCACGAGATAAAAACACAACTAGTGACAGTATGGTGGCTGTCCGCAACACTGACAGGGGACGCGCAACACTGAACCCTCACTTAAAACAGCACTTTAGAGGCAACACGGCGGCAGATGGGGTGGGGGAAGCTTGTAACGCTACCGCCCTGCTCGGACGTACGTTAGCTCTATAAAGCCTGTACTGCAATAAGTTCACGGGCTTTACCTTATAAACAAGGATTTTAGTACATTAGTTGACCGCGTGTACCTAATAGAAGCAAGATCGGACTTATACTCAGTCAATAACTACAGTGATGCATCAAGCAAATGCAAAGTATAACTACCCTTCAGCATAGACAAGAAGTACACACAGTAGATGCTACCTATAATTAATAATTCGGTCGCCAGCCTACTTAGGCAATGAGTAAGTTTTTCCTTGTACAAGTGGGTGCATGTACAAGCATGTACAAGTTGCGTTATATGTTTAGAACC
This sequence comes from Schistocerca americana, assembly GCF_021461395.2. Classification (NCBI taxonomy): domain Eukaryota; kingdom Metazoa; phylum Arthropoda; class Insecta; order Orthoptera; family Acrididae; genus Schistocerca; species Schistocerca americana. The sequence continues at coordinate 1,243,141,260 of NC_060119.1, read as the reverse complement.
AGAAAAATCCACTGAACTAAAGTTTTCTCTTTTTGGTACTAATTTGGACGAGCTAAATTTACACAACACCACACAGCAATGTATATTGATCAGACTGAAATCGGGCATAGATTGCCCTAGCATCGACAATCTTGAAAGTACACACACACAATATCACTATTAATGAGGGAAAAACACTAATACACTTAGGATTAATATAGACTTAGCTTTACTGGTCAGATCTGATCAACACATTTCAAGGTTTGAAAGAATGGACAAGAAAAAGGGGGGGGGGGGGCCTGGAACTGTCATGGTCGTTATACTGAAACTATTAAGTACTGAAGGCAAATTTACACTCAAAATTATCAATCTATGGATAACTACTCTTTTGTCTTACTTCTGAATAATTTAACTGTCATTATTTCTGTCTCAAATGAATTAAATAACATCGCTAACTCAATTAAAAAAAAACTCTCTTCCAATTTAGTCATGGTTTTGTTCTTTACCAACATTTGCAATAACACACAGCACTTTAGATTCCTTTATGGCATAGATTAATCTGCTGATAATTTTCATTAACACTAACATTAAACTTTCAGTTTAGGATACTCGGGTTGCACAATACGAGGTAAGGATCCTGTCTAGGTCAGTGATCAGGATCAGTAACGGCTAAGGCAATTCTGGTAAAAGTGACGTTATTATTGAACAGTTAGAAACAGTTTCGACACTGGTCCACACAGATACACTTCTAAAGATGAAATAAATGTTTGACCTGTGCAAGTCGGTGCGGCGGTTGGCGGGCAGCGAGATAGCGGGCAGCACGGCACACATACAAGCCCGGCTAAGGCTCACACAACATCGGCACTTTCCATCTTCTTAGCGTCGTAATCTTTCCAATTTTGTGCCTCAGAATATAGCCATACCAAGTAGTCGTCGGAATCGGTTCATCCGAGGCTCAATGGAATCCACTTTTCCTGGGTAGCCTCCTCGGTACAGTACGTGTACTTCCGACTGTTGCTCGCCTCCGACTGTAATACTGTGCCCGTCGTGCCGAACCGCGCCAGTGTGCGTTTTCCCGCCTCGCCTGCCTCCACCCTTTCCCGCTCCCCTACAGGTAGGGTATTCACCACAGGTTTTCTACTACACATATCCTAATGCATTACCTACGTATGGACCAAGTGTATAAATTACAATTTTCACATCTTACAATAGTTTTAACATTAAATACACTTTCCTTTGATTACCACATTATTTGAAATCTAACATAAATAATAATATTCATTTCAAAAGTTGCTCACAGTCTCTTTAACATAACGATACGAACCGAAAAAAAAATTCAAAACCTTGCTTACATTAATTTATCTAAATTCATAAATAAAAAAATTACTATATGTACAGTTGTCGTTACAAGCTGTATTTATAAAGACATTGCTCACTGAAAAATGTGTAGGATATCTCGCGCAGTAGCCAAAAGAATTTCCAAGAGCTCAAGTATTTCTCATCTGAATGACCACAAGTGAAAAGAATAAAAGGCAGAAAGCCCTCTCGAAATGCTGCGTTCTACGGACGCACGCATACACCTCTTCTGTCGCGCATTCGCGGATCCACGGTAGACTGTAACGGCTCCTATTTCTCCCCGGCGGTTAAACCGTCTGCTGAAATGGCAGGTTCACCCGACTGCCGCCTGACTTGTAGCGTGTAATACCGGATTTTTACTGTGCCCAAGCTGTTGGCCAACGTTATTGGGTAACCTCCGAGGTAGCCGTCTCGAGGCTACAGTCGGAGCCACTGTGAACGTAGCGTATGATTCTGTGTGTTAGTCTGTCGACCCTTTGTATCACCTAAAATAACTTCCGCTTTTTTCCAGTAAAATGACACTCTTCGCTGTTTCAGACGCCCACACGTTCAATACAGAATCCAACTGGCACCCAGTTGCAATCTGTGATATTCCTTCTTTCTGTAATTACAATTTTCGTGTCGCTGCGATGGTCGGAAGAAAACTTGTATGTATTCGTACACTTTTTTATCGCTGTTCTGGCTCTGCACTAGTCCTTCCTGGTTTGGCACCAGACTGCATTACAATCTCATCGTAGCGGCTGCGGTACTCTACCTACATCGATGTTAAGTCGACGATTTTGGCTGAACAGACTACACTCGTAACCGCAGCCGGCAGACGTCTACGTACTACGGCCAATCCAGTACTATGGAGCCGTCATTCAGGGTATTACGTGAGCAAACTGCACTGCTCTAGCAAGACGCTTAGTCACTGAAGAGGCGTTACAACAAATTTAGACGAATACCATTTCGCAGGATTGTAACTTAAATCACATAGACACAAAAAAGCAGGACTCATTTTAAAGTACATGGGAACAGTTTGAGGTCATACGGAGTCCGTAACACTGTAGTCCGCTGTGGCCACGAGGAAACAACAGAAATTAAGTCAGTGTGATAGAGAGTCATTGCTTTTTTATGTGTACTGGAGTAACACCTGTTTGCTCTAGTTATCTTTCATTATTTTTAAAAGACCGTTAGTGAGATAATCTTACGATGTACAGTACTTGTAATGTGATTTCTAGAATAAAGAATTTATTGTTAATCCAGCAGTCAGTCGTTTCCCTTAACAAGACGAAATGAAATGTAAGTGAGATTATTTTATTTTCAATCAATTTTCAGAGTGTGCATTTTTTTTTTTTTTTTTTTTTTTTTTTTTTTTTTTTTTTTTTTTTTTTTTTTTTTTTTTTTTTTTTGCTGCTGCATCAAGCCGAGACAATTGTTTATTTCTTGTTTCATGTTCTAGTATTCTTTGCAGCTGAACGATGTCTGGACCGGCGGAATGATGTCGACAGCAATCAGATGCGTATTTTATGACAGTAGTCATGCATTTTATGTTGGTAAATTAAAATTTCCAGGAAATATTTACTTCAGGCCCATTACAGCGGTGGCTCACCTGAAGCAAAGTATAAAAACGCGACAAGTAATGCAATTGATATACCGTCTTTCGCGGATGTAATTAAAGTCTTATTCAGACCATACGCTTTTTGCTCAGAGCATCTTTAGTGGTGACTGTAACAGTTTGGTTTTCTTACAAATCGGTTTTCGCGCTCGTAAATAGTTTTCAAGTTTTACGTTACTACGATTAAACAGTATTAAATTAGAACTGCTTCGATTTTGTGCTTCCTACTTCATGTTCTTTCTCACGTAGGTGCTCGATTTTAGAACATTGCACTTCACTGTCACTGGATATATTTACGTTCTGATATTGTGTAGATAGACTTACACTTACTGACTCTACGACTAATCTTAGAAAATACATTCAGGAAAGGCAAACCTACGTTTCTAGCATTTGTACACTTAGAGAAAGCTTTTGAAAATGTTGACTGGAATACTCTCTTTCAAATTCTGAAGGTGGCAGGGGTAAAATACAGGGAACGAAAGGCTATTTACAATTTGTACAGAAATCAGATGGCTGTTATAAGAGTCGAGGGGAATGAAAGAGAAGCAGTGTTTGGGAAGGCAGTGAGACAGGGTTGTAGCCTATCCCCAATGTTATTCAATTTGTACATTGAGCAAGCAGAAAAGGAAACAAAAGAAAAATTTGGTGTAGGAATTAAAATACATGGAGAAGAAATATAAATTTTGAGGTTCGCCGATGACATTGTAATCCTGTCAGAGGCAACAAAGGACCTGGGAAAGCAGCTGAAGAGAATTGACAGTGCCTTGAAAGGAGGATATAAGATGAACATCAACAAAAGCAAAACGAGGATAATCGAATGTAATCGAATTAAGTCGCGTGATGCTGAAGATATGAGATTAGGAAATGAGATGCTTGAAGTAGTAAAGGAGTTTTGCTATTTGGGGAGAAAAATAACTAATGATGGTCGAAGTAAAGAGGATATAAAATGTAGACAGGCAATGGCAAGGAAAGCGTTTCCGAAGAAGAGAAATTTGTTAACATCTAGTATTGATTTAAGTGTCAGGAAGTCGTTTCTGAAAATATTTGTATGGAAGTGAAACGTGGACAATCGGTAGTTTAGACAAGAAGAGAATAGAAGCTGTCGAAATGTGGTGCTACAGAAGAATGCTGAAGATTAGATGGGTAGATCACATGACTAATGAGGAGGTATTGGATAGAATTGGGGAGAAGAGAAATTTGTGGCACAACTTGACTAGAAGAAGGGATCGCTTGGTAGGTCACATTATGAGGCATCAAGGGATCACCAATTTAGTATTGGAGGGCAGCGTGGAGGGTAAAAATCGTAGAGGGAGGCCAAGAGATGAGTACACTAAACAGATTCAGAACGATGTAGGTTGCAGTAGGTACTGGGAGATGAAGAAGCTTGCACAGGATAGAGTAGCATGGAGAGATGCATCAAACCAGTCTCTGGACTGAAGACCACAACAACTAAACACTTACACTTCGTACAGTTTGTATTAATGTTGTGAGATGCGGTGGTTTGTTTTCTTTTCTGTAGCTGTGGAAGCGCCTACAGTCCCTCTGCGTTCGTTTGTGCAAGTTGGATTTATTTCCAAACTTCTGTGTGCATGAATTATTACTTTGTTAAAGGTAATTCGTTACGGTAATGAATGATGGTGAGTGGGTATGTCTGACTTTTTATGTGTGGCTTGATGGATTGCTATTCATCTACTACTAACGTGAGACCCAAGGATGCCGGGTACGTAATTATTCCACTCCTCTGTTAGTTCACCTCCTCCTTCCTCCTCTGTCTGTACACCTTCTTCAGCCCCCACAGCCCCTCCATCTCCTCCTCCGCCTTCTCCGTTTCCTACTACTCCCCTTCTCTTCCTGTTTCCACCTCTTCCTCTCCTGTCTCTGTCCATCTCTCCCTCTCTCTTTCCTATGTCCACCTACTCCTCTCCCCTCTCTCTACTTTCCCCTCCACCGTCTCTGACCATCTCGTTCTATTTGTACCTATGTCCTCCTTCCCACTTGCTGTCTGTCCATACCCTCATCCTCCCTTCTCTCTGCACCTTGTCACACTCACTCCAATAGGAGGCTGGTGGTTCTTGCCGCTACAGAATTTTTTTTTCAGTTTTTAACTAATATGTGTACCAAACTTGTCTGAAATCGTTCCAGGGGTTACGGATGAGCTTTTTATCCGTAGTTTTGCCCCCATACGCAAGTGACAAATATATTTCACACATTTTAACGTATTTTCCGCGTATTTGTACACATATTTGTGCGGTTTCATTTTCACGTAACTCAATGTTAATGACGTCGTAGCTCCTGGACCATGTACTGTACAATGATACAGTTTTACAGATACATACAGTGGTGTATGTGTTGTGCGTAGAGTTAGTCGTGGAGAGGCAATAAATTAAAATGCCATGCGTGATGCGGCAGTTTCTCGCGCTTCTCAGTGTTTATGACGTCATATCTCCTGAGCTATGTGTCGCACAATTATATAAGTTTGCAGGTACATTCAGTGGTATATGTGAATACTGTCTGCAAAATGTATCGTGAATACAGTTAGTAGAAAAGAAGTAACAAATCAAAACATCATGCTTCACGTGGCAGTTTTACTGCATGAACAGCGAAAATGTAGTAAACGATATAACCTTTTCTCCTTTCTTCATTTTGTGGCATTCGTCAGTGAGAAAGTGTTTCGTAAAGGTTTGAAATTATGTGTAAAGGCTGTTGCATGTATCTAAGTGGTCTCATTCGTAAACATTGGGTGACTAAATTTTGTGTATTCTCGAACCTTGTGCTACACTGCTTTTTCACCCCCAACCCCACTCCCACCCATTTGGTAGATGGGTGATGTTACCTGCAGTGATTCTTTCCATACAGTAAATGATATGTTGTGAACCAAGTTTGATTGAAATAGGTCCAGTGATTTTAGGAGGAGATGTGGATATACACACTGATAAGCCAAAACATGTGACCACTGTTCACCTTGTCGTTGGATGCCGCCTGGTGGCTTTGCGGACACATGACGCGCTAGCCAAAGGATGTGAGAGGAGCAGACACGGATGGGGGATCGCCCTAGAGAAGACATCAGCTCAAAATGCGGAAATCCATTGAGATAAATGACTTCCACAAAGGGCAGATTATTATTATACTGAGGCTGTGAACGGGTATCTATGGAAAGAGGTACAGCGAGAGTGAAACTACCACTAGCCGCTAAATGGTTGGACGCTCAAGACTCTTCACACAATGTGTGGTACGCAGGCATGTCTACTCTGTAAAGTAGGATAGATGTCAGTCTCTCTGCCAAAAGAACACAATGCTGGTGTACGTGCAAGTGTTTCGGAGCACACCGTTCATCGTACATGGTTGAACTTGGAACTTCGCAGCAAACCACCGCTACATGTTTACATGTTGACCCAACGACATCGTCAGTTACGACTGCACGGGACCATTTGGATTCGGCCGTCGATCAATGGAAATGTCCTGGCGTGACCACAAGCGCTGGAACGAAGATGAAGAACGCAAGAGAAGAGAAGGCAGTGAGACGACGTCCGCCAATGGTGCGCTGGTTAGGACCGCACCATGACAGGAGCGGCCTCTACAAAGAGGAGAGTGTAAGCACCGCTCCTGCCAATCTTGGTCGCTGAGTATTCGCACAGGACTGGACCCGACCCAGCAGCGAACGCTACGACATCAGTTATTACTGATCCACAAACTGCGTGTCAAACTTGAATGAACACTGTATATAGCAAAGGAATCTGATTTATATTGCAAGTCGCCCATCGCTTGGGACAACACGTAAATACGTGTAAAGTACTGGCAATCTTCTTATTTGTAATAAAACTGTTAACGTGATTTTGCTTGAATTGTTGTGTAGCATTTCGAGAACGCAGCATCCTTTAGGCACACTACACGAAACAAGTGGGCAGGGCCCCACAGGAATCGTGTCGGCTCTTCGGGTGAATGACAATTTTGCTACACTTGTTCGATGGTCGTCTCCACAAACGCCGTTATGGGGGTGAACGGCGGCTCGAAACGTGCAGCGTGCCACGGACCCAAGCTGGGTAGCAGCATTATGCTATGGGAGGCGTTCTCTTGTGCTTCCATGTGACCCGTGATAGTAATCGAAGACACGCTGACCGTGGCGAACCACCTACATCCCTTCATGCTTAATGTTTTCTCCAACGGAGATGTCACCTTCAGCAATATAATTCCCCGTGTCTCGGAGTCAGAACCGTGCTACTTTCATTTGAGGACCATTATAGTGAACTCATGTTGAAGTCTCGGCGACCAATTTCGCCAGATGTAAAACCTATGGAGCACATCTGGCTCGCTATCGAGCGCCATTACCGTGTACGCAAATTAGCGTCCCGTTATTTACGCGAATTACGTGACCTGTGCGTAGACATCTAATGCCACATACCTCCACAAATCTACCAACAAACTGCCGGATCCCGGACACGGAGAATTAGTGATGTACTCGTATTTCGTTCCAAAGACGGACAAACAATTATGAAGCAGGTGGTCATTATGTTTTGGTTTATGAGGGAACATAACATACGTACATCCATTTTTATAATTTGTATGGATATGCTTTTTAGTTAAAACTGCATTTGATTGCTGATGCTTGTTTGGTCGTTTATTACGTGTTTGTTTTCTGTGATATCTTTTCCGAATTTAAAAGTTTTCTTGTGATTTTTCGAGATTGTTGACGATCGCGAGTCTGATTATTTTCATATCTGTTTCATTTATGGTATGGGTGTAGTTTTCTTGTCGGAAGTGTTCTGAAAATCTTGAATGGCTTGTGGCGTACTTCCATACTCTTTTAGTTATTCTGCTGGTCTGTTGTAAGAACAGAGCGTCACGGTGTTACACTGTGGTTGAGAAATTCCCAGTTTTTATATGAGTCAGTGTCACCCTCCTTCTTGAAATCTTTCTGAATTGAATTATCACTTTGGTAAGCTAACTTTATTCCTTGTTTCTTGAAAATATTAACAAAGCTGTGTATTAGCTTGTTCCATATGTGAGTGAATACCAGCTTGTTTCCTGAGCTTCAGTGCTGTGTTGTTGTGCAGTACTGGTGTCGTTAGTATGTATGTGTGTGTGTGTGTGTGTGTGTGTGTGTGTGTGTGTGTGTGTGTGTGTTTGTAGTGAGAGTTGCGGGTCCCTTCGTTTCTGTGGTGTTTTGTTGTAGTTTATTAGATGGTTTTAATTTTATGTCTTTCTGGATTTTCTTATTTATTTTTGCAACTAGAGATTCTTTGTACCCATTTGATTTTGCTATTTGACTTAACTTCAGAGCTCAGGATACAGACTTTCAAATTTGTAGAAAAGGGAGCCGCCACACGTGTTGAGGTATTGTATTACTTCTATTTATTGTCTGAAGTCAAGGCCTGATGAGATCATATTTCACTAATTGAAGTAGTAACAGACTCTATGCACCACGATTTTTTCATCCATTATCTGAACAGCATAATTAACATTACTTTGCGTAAAACTACTTGCCAGAGTCGATTTCTATCAGGTCGTCTCACACGGCAAGGAAAAATCACTTTTTACCACGAATAACACAGTTAATCATAAAATTTTGTTTTCACTAAGTGAATATAGTAAAGTTACCGCTGATCCAGTTTTTTACGCTCGTTCTAATTACCAGCAAACAGAATTGACCGCTTCTCACTACTGATGGGGTTGACTTGCGCAGAGTGCCACGAAATTTGTTTATGGATTATTACGACGCGGCTTAAAAACTAAAATGCATTGTATTATACATCACTGATCCTTAAATAGAATAAATTTTCGTGACGTACTCCAAAAGCCTTGCGTCGTGCAGTAAAATTTACAGCACAGCAGTTCCGAGTGCTTAATCGACGATGTGCTCAGTAGTGGAAGATGGATGCCTAAACGGCGACAGTCAGCCGAAGAGAACGGCATGAACATTAAAGGACGTATGATAAATTCACAGAAATCCGTCTAAAGATGGTAGATGGTTGAAGGTAACCTAACAAAGGATTAACGAAACGCCACTGAGCTGGTTATTACTGACCTTAATCCAAACAATACCAGTCAGGTTCAGGCATGGGGAGTATTCCGGTTGTCCGACTGTAGCCAAACTGCCTACGTCACTTAGTTCGAAGGTATATCAATACCGATTTTTGAGACATTTTTTTGCAACAATGAACAGCAAATAATCAGTTTCAGTAATGTTGTGGTGCATGTTCGCAACATTTCAAAGTTGGACAAAGTGGAACTCAAGATGTAGACTAAATCAAACACGTGTATCAAATTGTAGTACGGAAAACGTAGTTTGATACGGCTGTACCGATAGACCAACCTGCTCCCTATACTACAAGAATTTGGAATAGACAATAAA